>NW_024412420.1:8268772-8647978 GCF_014898765.1 Herpailurus yagouaroundi | reverse complement strand
AGAGAGAGAGAGAGAGAGAGAGAGAGAGAGAGAGAGAGAGAGAGAGAGATTAGCCCAGGATCTATAAAGATGCTATATAAGTCAGTGTTCAGTAGGTGAAAATGAAAAACATTTCATCAAGAGATCAATGACATTGTAATTATTTGCTGCAGAATCATATTGCTTCTGCAAGAGGTGTTGGCCAAAAAAGGGACTCTTTGTTTCCTGCCTCTGAAGCATATGACTGGTTTCTGGGCCCTTTTCTAAGGCTGCACAGAAAATTCCAGCATCTCCATAACCATACCTGGCAACATAAAAAGCAGAGGTAGCAGTACTAGAAGAAATATGACATCTAATTTCTGTCTTCAAGCAATCATAGGCAAGTGCATTTGGCTGAATCTAAATTTCACCTTGAACCCAAGATGAAAGTAAGGCTAGGAAGTGTAGTTTTTGAAAACACTAATTCCTCTCTCCCTCCCTCTCCCTCTCTCTCTCTCTCAAAACAAGAAACATTTAAGAAAAATAAAAAATAAAAAGTATGTTTGTTGAGTAAATATATACACATTATAAAATCGAATTGTTAGGTATACAGTTCAATTATTTTTGACAAATAAAGATGTGTCACTATTACCACCATCAAAATCGGAAGATGATTTCTAACGCCTATATACTTCTTTTAAGGAAAGAAAAAACAAACTCCTAGGTACATTCAGAAAATGGTGAGAGGAGAACAATTATAGATTATTAAGCATTCAAGCACTGTGTACACCCACGTTACTTTCATTTTTGCGAGTGCAAAGATGATTAGTGTGTTTTGAACTTTCTGGGTCATTCTTTACATTCGCCTGATATGAAGATAAGTAAGAAGATAGAAGAGGAATAAAATGCATTGGTAATGCATAGAAAGTCCCTAATGCTATATTTTAATGTACTAACAATTCTGTAAAAAAAAAAAAATAATCTTATCCCAAAAAATAAGTTTCAGAGAATGAAAGACATCCGGTCACAGAGGGTGAAATGACTGTTAATTGCATTTTAGGTAGTTTAGCTAATTTTTCAGCAATATTACACATCTTAAAAAAATTTTTTAATGTGTATTTATTTTTGAGAGAGAGAGCCTGAGCAGGGGAGGGGCAGGGAGAGGTGGAGACAGAATCCGAAGCAGGCTCCAGGCTCTGAGCTCTCAGCACAGCCCTAGAGGGGCTCAAACTACAAACTGTGAGATCATGACCTGAGCCAAAGAGCCATGCTTAACCGACTGAGCCACCCATGTGCCCCAATATTATACATCTTTTAAAAGTTCTCTTTGTTTAGCACCATTAGCTCAAGCGTGCATTACTAGTTTCTGCATCACTATGAATTAGTTCCCCCCCGCCCCCCCCAACATGCTTCTCTCTTTTTGTCTCACTGGTGTTCTCCCTTCCACACATACTCTGTTCAAACCCCCTGGATATGGTCAGGAATATGGACTATTTGTTTAGCCCCAGGCTACAAATCATGAAATCTCTGTGCTCCTAAATCAGAAGCTAACTATGGATTTGTTCAAGATGATATTGGAATTCTGTAAGCAATCTGCCTTTCTCCTCTAATTCTCTGCTTTCCCTTAGTTCAGTTGGCTGCAATGCTAAGGGAAGAGGAGTTAAATTTTGTGTTGGTAAAAATTCCCATGCAAGTGCCTCAGTTGGTTAAGCATCAGACTCTTGATTTTAGCTCAGGTCACGAGCTCACTGTTGGTGGGATCGAGCCCTGCCTCTCAGGCTGAGATGACAGTCTCTGAGCTGACAGCATGGAGCCTGCTTAGGATTATCTCTTTCTCTCCCTTCTCTCTCTGCCCACCACCCCCGCCCTGCTCACTCTCTGTCTCAAAAATAAATAAACTTAAAACCGTTGAAATTTATGGAGTATTTGTAAAATATAGACATCATTCCCTCCTTTTCATTTTTGCACCTGGCAAATGCACTTTTCCCTCCTTAAGAATTTTAAAGCACAAAAGAAACTGGTTAAGAAGGAACCCCAAAGCCTCTAATATCTCCTGGGAAATGTTTGATGGCAACCCTAATGTTTAATAGATTGGAATCTTTTCGTTTCTCCTAAGTAGTTCCTCCCTATAGTCCACTGGGCCACCTGGGTTTCCTTCTGTGTTGACCTTGATAATTATACTTTGGCTCCTGCCATCTACTTGAAGGAATTTATTAAACATTAAACAATGGCATTTTGTTAGGCAATTAGGAGGAGTGCGGAAAGGAGAGGTTCTTTTTTTTTTTTCCCTATTCTTTCACATAAGATGGTATGTAAATCCTCCCTCAGGCAGAACCTAATGAATTCAAGCCATTGGACCATTACTTTCATTTCCTTCTCAGTTTTGTGGGTAATATCCAAGCACATGCTTATTTTACATTAAATAACCTTCTTATCTTTGGAGTGTTTTCATAACCCTCAAACTATATATATGCGGGCTGTGAATACCCTTGAAGGTAGGCTTTGACAGATCTTCAAACATCAAAATGATGGTCAATGATTTAAGTATTTCCAAAGCACATTAAAAACCATTAAACCATTAAAATGAGCAAATTTTGATGAGTCTTACTGCATTCAGGAATGTTAAAATTTGAAAGTGCTGTTGGAGGCATGTTGTACAATTTTCTCACTTTATAGATGAGTCGTTGGACCCAGAAATTATCCAATGATGTAGAGAACAGTCAATAATCAGCTTAAGTCTCCATGTCTCCAGTGTAAGTTTCTTCCCACTGTAACATATTCCCAAAGCCACCTAAAACTGCTCAAAATGAGATATTTACAATGTGTTGAAAATACTTTTATTTTTTCAAAGTACATTATATAGCTCTTCATGATTTTTACTCAAAATATTGCTGAGAGTTGGGGAAAGCCAGTTGTGTGTTTGATTTCTGCTGAAATAGCAAGCAGACATAATCAAGCTCCCTGATAATCACTCCAGATGACTTTTTCTATGTATGTTTAGGTATGTTAGTTCATTTATATATAAATCACTTTCTCATCTGCAATCCCAGTCATTCTACCTCTCCTACTTTTTTTTTCTGCAAGCAGATCTTCATGACACATTATTTAAGATAACTTGTACTACACATTAATGTAAATGGAAATTATTTCTTTCAGAGCACTAATACTCCTGAGGAAGTCAGGGGGTTGTTGGTAAAATATAAAGCAGGAAGTGTTTGACTCTGAATCTCACTGCTTATTCAAACACAATATTCTGGGAAGGGAGAGAGGACCAGGCTTTTCACAGCTCTTTACTAATAAATAACAGGTAATAATGGTGATGCTCTGACTCCTGAAATATTAAGTGAACAAGGTTGAGTTCAGTATTATTTCAAGTCTTAAACATCTCTCCGCTCTTCAGACAAGTGTAAAGAAACAATCAGTAAAATAACACAGAAAACACAACCAGTCTTTAGGACAAAAGCTTATGAAACAAAATGATTAGAAATGTTATTAAAATGTTAATTCTATGGTCTAAGTATTGCTTTCACTAATCAACTGGAATATATATAAGTAAAACAACACAATTCTACTTAAATGTAGGTGTGACTATCTTCCGGGAAAAGAGGAAAGAGAACTAAAATTATTTGGTGTCTATTTTATGCGAGGCATTCTACAAGGCAATTAATGTGTGAGACTTTATTTAAGCTCCATAGCAAACAACACAAGAAAAAAAAAAGTTTCAGAATGTTGTTCAACCCACCCAAAATCACATGTAAAAGCAAAAGATAGAAATAGAATTAGATCCCAAATCTGCCTGACTTTACTGTCTCAACTGTTGAGTATGTGTGTGTGTATATATACACATATATATAATATATATATATACTTATAGATTATATATATTATATAAATTATATATAATATATAATTATATATATAAAGACTTTGAGTACCCTTTTATACACCTATGTATCTCCAAAGTTGGAGGGATATTTTATACGTATATATATGTATAATATTGAGAGAGAGACAGAAAGAGAGTGAGACAGAGAGCACGTGTGTGCATGAGTTCGGAGGGGGAGTAGGAGAGAGAGAATCTTGATCCATGCTGGGCATGGGGCCCAATGCGGGGCTTGATCTTATGACCCTGAAATCAAGACGCAGATGCTTGACCGACTGAGCCACCCTAATATATTTTCAAAACAGGTTTTTTCATGTTTTCCTAAGAGATCTTTTATCTTTCCAATTACTATCTCTATTGATATCATGCCATCAAATTTTATGAGTGTTCTAGTTTTAAATTTCTTTCTTAGGTATTATACTTTATACATGATCTTATGCCTATTTTATTATAACTCAGTTACTAAAGTCAAGTTTTCAAAATTCATGTCTGTGTTTATTTTAATTTAGAGTATTAGTCAATGAAACAAATTATTAAAATTAAATTGATCTCTGGGCATCTCAGAACTTTCTGAGGTATTGAGAAGACACAGGTAAATAAACATATTCTCTGTATCCTAGGAACCTACATTCCATCAACCAGTAATGATACCTTACATTAACACAGACCTCTACAGCTAATGGAATACTTTAACATGTATTATGTCCTAATGAGATAATTTGCAAAGATCTACTAAATTTGTTGGGTTATGTTATATGGAGAAGAAATTTGAAAACAAGATTTAATTAGCTATAGTCAGTTTCAACATTTAACAAAAAAGCCTCTTGGTGAGTCTGGATTTTATAGTAGAGAATAGAAACTAAAATTTTTTCCAAACATTTTATGATTATGCCTTTTTAGTATTCTATGGCTGAAGAAATTGGGTTATAATTTATGGGTTATTGTAGGAGGGTGGAAGAGAAGGATAAAGCAAATTTCAGGAAGAATGAGGCTTGGAGAAGGTAATTGGAATTGAGAATGGTGGTTTGCTGCTTGGGCTACAAATAAGAATTATCTTGGAACTTTCAAAAACATCAATGCCCAATATTCACCCACAGATATTTTGAATTTACTGTTGTAGGGTAAGCCTCAGGTATTGGCATGTTTTTAAAATCCCTTAGATGGTTCTAATGGGTAACTAAGGTTGGAGTGTGCATTAGAATCTCTGGAGATTTATTAAGCCGAGGGTTTCTGGTTCATTACATTTGGTTGGAACCTTATGGGCTAAATGTTTATGTGTCCTTGAAATTTATATGTTAAAGCCCTAAGCCCCAACAGGACAGTACCTGGTGGTAGGACCTGTGAAGAGATGATAAAGCACTAATCCAGGAGAGCTATTGCCCTTATAATAAGGGGAAGAGCCAGAACTTTCTCTATTATGTGAGGACACAGCAAGACAGTAAGCTGTCTAAAAGCCAGGAAGAGACCTCTTCCCAGAAACCAAATTGGTTGACTTTGATCTGGGACTGTCCAGCCTCCAGAACTGTGGAAAAATAAATTTCTGCTGTTTAAGCCACCCCATCTATGATATTTTGTTATGGAAGCCCTAGAGGACAAAAACAGGGCCCAAGAATTGACATTTCTTTAATTTTTTTTTTAACGTTTATTTATTTTTGAGACAGAGAGAGACAGAGCATGAACGGGGGAGGGTCAGAGAGAGGGAGACACAGAATCTGAAACAGGCTCCAGGCTCTGAGCGGTCAGCACAGAGCCCGACGCGGGCTCGAACTCACGGACTGTGAGATCGTGACCTGAGCCGAAGTCGGCCGCTCAACCGACTGAGCCACCCAGGCGCCCCAAGAATTGACATTTCTAAGAAATTCCAGGGTGCTGCTGGTGCTATTGGCCCAGGGCCTGTATTTAAATAATGACTAGTTAAAGAAATAAAAGCTGCCTTAGCAACCAGAAGTCATTATTAATTGATTATTTTAATGCAAAAATAATAGGGTCCAAAGTTTCATAGTGTCCACATCCTCATGGCTTAGGAGTGAATTTCCTCTGTTTCTTCTATAGGTATATGCAAATTGTCTTGCTAATAAGCATTCTATTTTATCTTTGAGGAGTTAAAACAGACTCCATCATACCTAGAAAACCCACAGAGAAGTGTGCTCATTCATAGTTCCTGATCTACATGTAATTTTGCCCCTTTTGTTTTATTCCTAAGTAGTCTGGGAGATTTGTCTATTCTTTCTAGAGAGAGCCAAAGATGTGGGATCAGTATATTGTGGACTTTTGGGGTCTACTTCTTTAGTTTGTTTTAAATACATAACAAATACTATTAGCTTATACTACCCACCTATGGTGGGCATTTCTGGTTTACACAAGAAATTTGGCTACAATTTTCAATAATAAAATTAGTAAGTTTATACATAAAATATGGACCAGCATCTCTTCCAATCATATGACACTGCTAGAAGATTAGTGCATGATTGTCTTCTTCTGAGGGTATTCACTGTCAGAAAATGACAAACTTGAATACCATAAAGTAGCAATCCTCACCTCCAAAAATCCTTTATTTTTTCTCAACATGTTATTCATAAAGGTTATTCATAAAGTACACAATTTAGTTTGAGAAGAACAGAAATGAAAAGGAATCCTATCCTAAGAAGATAAGAACCAGAGAATGTCTACATATGTGAAGTGAATGAAGACTTTAATTAATCATTTTGGTGACTTATCCCACAAGCATTGCTATTAATGAAAAATGTGGGTCCTTCTAAGAACTGAGTTAGCCGATTCTGTGGCTTTATGAGGCTGATAAATGATTGGTTGTGTATTTCACTGTCCTCCCTGAATTTAATTCACAGTGGCAGGTAAAATTCTCCTTTGTAAAGTGGCCAGCTAGGGAAATCACTTTGGAAAGAGAGGGAACTGAAATCTTGGAGAAGCAAAGAAAAATGAATCTGGGGATGACATTGGCGGCTTTGAAAAATGGATAAATTCTTGGTTCAAGAACACTGAAAATGCTATTCAAGGACTCTGAATAATGAGACCACTTGGGTTTGTACATGGAGACTACTGATTGCCAAGACATTGTCTCCACCTACCACAAATAACATCATCTGCTCAAGAAACACTGGAGTGTCCTCATTTTATAGATGGCTTGTACAAGAGAACCCTATCTGTTTTATGCACATGGCAAAATAAATATGTTCAGTATTTTATCTTTCCTAACAAATAGACACGTTTTTGTTTTTGTTTTGTTTGTTTTTATCAGAGACTCATCTGGAAGAATTCAGAAATAATTCTGTAAGGAAATCAGAGAGCCAATGTGTGGAATAATCTAATTTCTAGAATATGTGACCTGTAAAGAGTAGACTGAATGAAATACCAAATATGTTTCTTAGCTTCCAATGAATTGTGGAAAGTGGGAATTACATGTATTTCAGATTTACAGTCAAGAAGAGGTTACAAGAACTTTATTGGTTCCTGAGCTCCTTTTTGATTTGAGTAATAGTACCATAGTTGATTATAAATCTCAACTTTAAAAAAAGTGTCCAGTGAAGATATTTTTGTCACCCAGATGGTTTGGTGTCTACTCAGGTTAGAGCATTTAAACATTGCCAATTAACTTATCTTTATTGATAAAGAACTTTTGAATAGGCTCAGATAAGAGGCTATTATTTTTAAAAGGAACATCTTTCTATTTCTCTTAAGTTATGGACTCAGCAGTTTTCTGGATATATATTTTAAAATGTATTTGGGTTTTCTTTCCAAAAAATTGCTAATCTAAGTTTCTCAGAACAGCACACTACTGAGGCAGAGACAGAATTTAAGCAGATAGATCAGTATTGACTATTGTTAACACTTAATGGAGAAATCTGTTAGGAACAAAATGAGATTGTTTCCAGCTTGTATTGGTCTCTGTGCTGAGTTTCATTCAGACTTTGACTCCGGACAGCAAACAATGATTAAATGAGTAGTGCAACCAAAAAAATGAATCCCTGGGCAATGATTCTTATACAGAATACAAATCTTACTAAAACCATAAGGGCCAAAATTGATGAGAAGATTGAATGCCGAGGTAGTTTAAGGCACTGGTTTTTAAAAGTTTTGTTTCTTAACCCATTTCCTCTTTTACAAAATTATTCGAATGACATGAATTCATATTTTGCAGACCAAGATTCAAGACCTACTAATATACTGACAGAAAACTAAGTGTTATCCTCCAAGCTGAGGATAGTTTCACTGTCTTAAATCATAAAAAGCCAAAATAGATCATTTGCCAGCCTATCTTATCTAACACAACTTAGAAACCAACATTTCTGGGGGCACCTGAGTGGCTCAGTTGGTTGAGCGATTGACTCAGTTGGTTGGCTCAGGCCACGATCTCATGGTCCGTGGGTTCGAGCCCCACATTGGGCTCTGTGTTGACAGCTCAGAGCCTGGAGTCCACTTCGGATTCTGTGTCTCCCTCCTCTCTCTGCCCCTCTCCTGCTTGTGCTCTGTCTCTCTCTCTCTCTCGAAAATAAATAAATAAATGTTAAAAAGATTAAAAAAAAAATAAACAAAAAAGAAAATTAAAAAAAAAGAAACCAACATTTCTGAAACAGAAATTATCTTTTGGGCAGGTGAATTCCATTATATATATGGCTTATCTCCAAAATAAATCTATATAACCCATCAACTAATTTAGTTACATGAAACCAACATTTCCTGGAAAACTTTCCAGGAGTTTGCATTGTAAAACAATTGTATGTTTCCTGTATGTCATATTGAGATATTTTTCTGGTATGAAGCAATTAGAGTCATGACATTGGCACAGTCATCTTGATGTGATTTAAAAAAAAAAATTTTTTTTTTTTACAAGGACTAACAACAAGCCATTCCATTTGGGGCATTGTAAAAGGCGGGGGAAAAGATTACATCTTTAGCAAGAGCCAAAGACTGAGGTAGTCCCGAGGAATATGGTTTGTACAAGAGTCACAAAGCCTTTACCTCTATCAAGTGAACCTTTTGTCACAGAAACACACCTACTAAGAATTACAAAATTATTTAAACATCATGATGTAGTCTATGAGGAGAAATTATAGATTCAGAATAGGATTCCCTGATTTCTCTTGGGAGTCAAGGAAATGTTTGTTGATGAAGGGATGTTCACGCTAAACTCACACGAATGAGGAGGACTTATGTGGATCAAGGATTGCAGAGTGTTCTAAATATGGAACAGATTGTATGAGGACCTTGAAGCAGGAAACAAAATTGATCACTCAATAGATTGAAAGAAAACATTGAGCCGAGAAAGGTGCAGGAAAGACAGCTAAGTCTCTCGAGGAAAGCAGGGATGTAACTCTACATTGAGGTGGTTGGTCTCTATTCTAAAAGTTGCCTATTAGTCAGTTCTGTTTAACATGGATGTTAAAAACTTTATGAGCCTCAAAGAATTCTCAATCAAATTTAGCCTTGTCTTTCACCTTGATTAATTTCAAAATGATTCAGTCCACACTAGCTCAAGGGAATGAAGAATTTACCACAATAAATGACATTGTTGTTTACTCAACCTTTAAACTGTGAGTTGTCAGCTGCAGACTGTCAGTTCCTCAAGGGGCAAGAGCCACATTTTCTCCAAGTCATGTAAATGACTTGGTGTTGGCAAACACTCTGTACCCTGTGGATTGCTGAGAACTTTTTTTGGTGATGCTGGCAAGACCTAAAAAATAATCCCTTAAAGTGCCTACTATCAAAATGTAAGAAAACTATATTAGTCTTTCTCTTTTCTCATAGACCATAAGACGTGTATATCAAAGTGATAACTTATATGAAGAAGCATCTGCTATTATTCACATTAGTATGGTTTGTATGAACTACAAATGCCTTTCACCAGTATTAAAAAAGCTTAAACTGAAAAAATAAATAAAAGTGATAGGTAACCATTAATCACTTTCAGTAGGATAATTAGAGGGTTGGATTTGTGCTTTCAGTGAAGGAAAAGGTAGAGCATGTTAATGAAGCTGGAAAAGGTAATTGGAAAGCTTTTTACAACCATCCAGAATAGAGACTAAGGGAGCCTGGATGGTGTTTTGGCAAAGGAATAAGAGAAGTGGACATGTTTCAGCAGTAACTATCTACAGATGGTTAGGATATATGGGAAAGGGAGATATCTTTGGAGGATTATGAGGTTTCATTCAAGAGCTATTAAATGAATGGCTGTACTATTCTCTAATGGAACTACTATTGTTGGAAACGAGAATCTGTGGTGGGGTTGAGGGCTGAGGGAAGAGATTATGAATTCAGTTTTATACCTGAGTTTGAAATCCCGATGAAATATCCAAATGAAGTTGTCAAGTAGGCTTTGAATGTGTAAGGCTGTACCTAAGGGGAAAGATTTAAGACTGGAGCTATATAGCAAGATCACCCACCATGGGGCGGGGCTACAGTAACAACTGTCACAGGCAGAGTTTGAGCAACATGCTCATCTTGGCACCAAGGCTAGGTAGACAAGAAGAGAGTTAGCAACAGGCCTGCAACCCGTTCTCTCCCTTTACTGAGGAATGCTCCAGGAAAGAAAGACACATAACGGATCAAATCTTATTGTAGATATGCTAACGACAGAGTTTCTGGCAAGCACACTAGTAGTACTTACTAACTGGAGAGTCCTTATCCATGTAATGCCTTTAGGGCATTTACCTTTAGGGAAGACATACCTGGTCTTCCCAGGATGCTTAAGATAAACCTAGAAAATGTCACATGAGCTATGTCACTCGTCACTCTTGGAACACAAAGTGGAATTTTGTGGTTCGTTTTTGAGTAATGCACACATGGACATCACTTAGATTCCTCATAGATTATATGTTGGAAATCTATGGCCCATATGTCCTAATGGGACCAGAAAGGATATGAGGACTTACAGTAACAGTCTGAATCTCTGTTTCTCTTGTGCCTTGTGAATACTTGTGTCCTTGAATCTAGGACTGAGGACTAACCTTTTAAAAAATACTAAAAATTGAGGGGTGGCTCCGTCGGTTGAGCGTCTGACTTCTGCTCGGGTCATGATCTCACGGTTCTGAGTTCAAGCCCTGCATGGGGCTCTGCGCTGACAGCTCAGAGCCTGGAACCTGCTTCGGATTGTGTGTGTGTGTGTGTGTGTGTGTGTGTGTGTGTGTGTGTGTGTGTCTGTCCTTCAATACTAGAAAACAACAGGAAAACATGGTGTCACATGAACCAGGAAATAAAACTGGTATTTTCACCAATCCCTGAGTCTTATCCCATTGCTGAACCTCCCTGAAGTACCTGGAATAGGGCTTGAAGACGAGGCTGGGCTACTGACTGTTCGAGACAAAGAACAGAGTAGGTTAGGGATTAGCATGAAGAGGAGTCTCAGAGAAGTGAGTAGCAGTCAGGGAGGAGGTTTGGCCAGAGATGGGGTGAGGGAGGACACAGTAGTTAAATTATGTGTAAGCAAAAGACGTGAGTACAACACCAGCTTCATTTAGAAAAGCTCTTCAATCATTTTAAGCAGAATGTTTGCTCAGTTTCTAACAATTCTCTGATATCCTGAGTGATTTGATGCTCACATTCACTAATTACTTCATGAACATTATGATGGCCATACTTATTTACTTTCCAATAATAATTTCAGAATACTAATGGAATTTATTTTGCTTTCTCTTTGAAAATCCGGACGACAAATTAATCTGCTTTTTGTAAGCTTCCTAATTGTAGTAATTTTGCTTGATTGAATCTATATTAGGCACTGGAGTAGAAGGGGAGAGGAAATTGCAGGCCCATTAAAAGATCCCTTAAATCCAACTGTCAACTGTATAGTCAATTCTCAATTACATTTTTTTTAGTTGTTTTAGTAAAACATAATGCCATGAATAAACTTAAAAATGATGGTTTTAGGATAAATAACTAAGATCACAGAGCCCAATCAAAAATAGATAACACATTGTTCTGGTTTATATAATTAACACAGACATACAAATGAATAGAATAGAAAGTAGACATCGTAATAGGTGACTGTCAGAAATATGTGCTGTGCTCATCATCTGGTAATTAAGGAAAAAAGAGCTATTTTGATGTAACTATGTCAATACTTTGTTAAAATCTCCTTTGCTTAAAAATGATTGTATCAAAACTGCTAAATCAAAATGGCTATCATCATAAAAATCTTTGGCAAACTCCTACAGTAAGTGCTAAGGAGGTTTCTTTTTTGTTTTTTAATGTTTGTTTATTTTTGGAGGAGAGAGAGACAAAGCATGATCAGAAAGAGAGGGAGACACAGAATCCAAAGCAGGCTCCAAGCTCTGAGCTGTCAGCACAGAGTCTGACCATGGGGCTCGAACCCACAAACCATGAGACCATGACCGGAGTGGAAGCTGGACACTTAACCAAGGGAACCACCAAGGTACCCTGCTCTAAAGAAGTTTTTATGGCATGCTCGTCCTTTTGGACTACCCTGAGAAATTCAAACTATTTTGAGAAATGCTGCACACTACCACCCTCTTGCAATTTTACGATGTGCATTAATATTTTAAAGGTTATGAAAAATATTTTCTTGAATCCTGCTTAAGTTAATTGACTCCAGGATTTCCAAAAGTAATTTGATCACAGGATTCTGAGTGTGTTTATAAAATGTTACTGGTATTGGCGCATATTTATTTAACATTCATTTCATCGAAAGCACAATGCTAAGCACTTGATGTGTATATTTCAAATAAATTAACAAATCTAGGTGGTAGTTATTATTATTGCCACTTTGCATAGAGAGAAAGTGAGACATAAAGCAATGAACCCATTGCCAAGGTAAACTAATACCTTAATTTAGCCAACAAGCATCTGGCACTGAATTCCAACTTAGGTCTGACTGAATCTACATCTCCTCTCTGATAGTCCATGGAATTTTTGCTAATCTTGGTATAACTTTTGGGGATTTAGCACTTAATTTCTAAAAAGAATCATGAATCTGCCCTTTATCTCTCTTGTTATTTCTCTCTCTTGAGATAGAATTGCTACAGTTTTGTCATGGTTTATTTCTCAAAGCACACAGCTGCTTCTGTAATTGGCCCTATTGTCAATCTAGACTCCAGACCCTTGACAGAATACGATTTCAAATTCCCCACTGCCACTACCCAACTCTTACTCAAACTTCAGTGACAAGCAGTTTGGAAGATATACATAAAAAATACGAAATCTGTTCATTCCTCTCAATATTCTAAAAACATGCTATACCTGATAGAACCATATGATCACAGTTATCTCTTTGAATCAATTGCTCTCTTAATTGTGTTTTAGCATTAAGTATATTCTCAGTGAGGAAAGCTATTAGAAGCAACTCTGCAACTTACTATTATATTTGTAGTGGAATTAGCTGACATCTCTCATTTAAAACAATGCTTTATTGTCATTGATAGACACAGTGCTTTAGAAGACATCTGGGGAAAAAAAAGATCATTGATCAGGATTGGGGTTTGCCCATGAGCAATCATATCTGGTAGAATCACAGAGGGGATACAGAAGGCAACAGAAAGCCAACTGTAGAAGAATGACAGGAAAGGAGCCGCCACATAGTGTTTCAGAGGCTCAGTGTGACACCTATTGATGGAATCTGCCATGATCTGGCTAGCTTGATATCAAGGTCTTGATAGCAAGGGATCGACTGGAACACCAGTAACATGGCTAAAACTGGCATCGTGAATGCAGCTCAAATTTGTGTCAACTCTGAGCAGCTGTCAGAACAGCTTTCTAAATAAAAAGACGGAGGATTAGAAATATTTGTAGGGAAAAAGATCATCTCTGCAGGGGGTGAAATTCCAGAGCTGAAGACTCAGAACAACCAAGATTCTTTAACATAAATATGATGGAATTATATGCCTGAGTTGGTGAATGGTGAGACATCCCTGTCACATAAGAATGCATTTGCACATTGTTCACTTCAGCACACCATTTACTCTTAAAGTAAATTCTTGGGGAAAACTTTCTTCTAGTTTTTTTTATTTAAAAAAAATTTTTTTATTTATTTTTGACAGAGAGAGAGAGCACATAAGCAGGGGGAGGGGCAGAGAGAGAGGGGGACACAGAATCTGAAGCAGGCTCCAGGCTCCGAGCTGTCAGCACAGAGCCTGATGCGGGGCTCGAACTCACAAACTGTGAGATCATGACCTGAGCTGAAGTCGGTCAGGCACCAAATGAGCCACCCAGGCACCCCTAGGCTTTAATTCCAAAAGAAGCCCCCTTCTCCAAAGATTCTTAGATAGTGTGTGTGTGTGTGTGTGTGTGTGTGTGTGTGTGTGTATTGATCCCAGATTAGTAACATTGACTTTTTGATGTACATATAATTCTATGGATTTTAACATGTATAGACTTGTGGATTCACCCCTACAGTCAGGATACTATCAGAATTGTTTTATCACCTCAAAGCACTCCCTCATACTACCATTTCATGTTCACAGACTTCCTCCACCTCCAGCTCTTTAATAACTATGGAACTACTCTCTGACAGCATAATTTTGCTTTTTCAGAATGTCATATAAATGGAATCATATAGTATGTGGTCTTTTAAGACTTGCTTCTTCTCAACATAATGACTTTGAGATTCATCCAGGTTATTGCATTTTTATCACTGAGTAGTATTTCATTGCATGGTTACATCACTGTGTATATATTCACCCACTGAAGGACATTTGGGTGGTCTTTAGTGTTTGACAATTATTAATAGAGATGCTATAAATATTTGTGCACAAGTTCCCGTGTGAGCATAAGTTTTCATTTTTCTAAGATAAATATGAATGGTATTGTTAGATCATAAGGTAGGTACATGTTTAACTTCATAAACTGACAAAACTGGTTGTGATGTTGTGATTTATAATAAGAGACGTGTATTTGGTCTTCAAACTCTTTTCTGGCACTGATAACCTAAAACCCTTGGAATTTCCTAAGCGACAAGAACCATGAAGGTATCTTTTGTTATGTTAGTGAAGTGAGATCTAGAAAGCACCTATGGATGGGGACTGGTTCCCAGGGGTGCCAACCATGTGATTAGAGTGGTAGAACTTCTAGTACCATCTCCTGACTTCTGTGGAGGGGACTGAGGCTGAAGGTTGAATTCAATCACCAAAAGCCAAGGATCTAAACAATTATGCCTATTTAATGAGGCTTCCATAAAAGTCCAAAGGAAGGGGTTTTGGACAACTTCCAGGTTGGTGAACACATGGACATGCTGGGAGAGTGGTGCCTCTGGAGCAAACATGAGAGCTCCACACCTTTTCCTTATACCTTGCCCTGTGCATTTTTTCCATCTGGCTGAACTTGAGTCATATCCTTTTATGGTAAACTGTGAATCTAGTTAGTAAAGTGTTTCTCTGAATTCTGTGAGCTACTCTAGCAAGTTAATCAAACTCAAGGAGAGGGTTGTTGGAACCTCAGATCTATACTCAGGTGGTCAGAAGTACAGGTAATTTTTTTAAATTTGCAATTCCCTGATGACACACAATGTGGAACATCTTGCCATGTGCTTCTTTTTCATCCGCATATCCTCTTTAATGAGGTGTCTATTAAGGTCTTTGGCCCATTTTTTAAGGGGATTTTTTTGTTTTCTTATTATTGACTGTTAAGAGTTCTTTGTGTGATTCATCCTTTATCAGAGGTGTCTTTTGTATCTGTTTTCTTCTATTCGGGGTTGTCTTCTAATTCTCTTGATCCTGTCTCTCAAGGAGCAGAAGTTTTTGATTTTAATGAAGTTTATCAAATATTTCTTTCATGGATAGCACCCTCGGTATTGTGTCTAAAAAGTCACTGCAACATCCAAGATTATCTAAGTTTTCTCCTATGCTCTCTTCTGGGAGTTTTACAGTTTTGTGTTTTACATCTAGGTCACTGATCCATTGTAAGTTAATTTATATAAAGGGTGTAAGGTCTGTCTCCAGATTCTGTTCTTTTGCACGTGGAGGTCTGGTTTTCTAACACCATCTGTTGAAAAGATTATCTTGGCTGCATTGTATTGCCTTTGCTCATGTCAAAGATCAGCTGACTATATTTATGTGGGTCTATTTCTGGGCTCTTTATCCTATTTCACTGATCTATCTGTATATTCTTTGATCAATACCACACTGTCTTTATTACTGTAGCTCTACAGTAAATCTTGACGTTAGATAGTGTCAGTCCTCCAACTTTGTTCTTCTCCTTCAACACTGTGTTGACCTATTTTTAACTCAGTTTTTTTTTTCTTTCTCTTGAGTTTTGAAAGTTCTTTAATATTTTTAATACAAGTCTTTTGCCATATAAATGATTTCCAAATATTTTCCCTTGGTATATATTTTTCTCTTTTCTACTCATACTTTTGGTGTCATATCTAAAAACTCTTTGTCCCAAGGTCATGAAGATTTTTTATATAAGTTTGTCTAAAAGTACAAGGCTAATTCTATGAGGATGAGATCTTTTAGACTCTTGCTCTGACTGCATATTTGGTAGATACAACTAGATGAAAGATGGTGCCTTTTAATGTAGGTAGGTTAATGTATTCTGGTTTGCCTCTTTTTGTTCTGAATATGTTTAAATCATTAAAGAACAGATTTTAAAATAAAGTTATTCAATTCTTTTCATGCAATGAGACTGGAAATTAATTTATGTTTTGTGTAGGCATAATTTTATATATATGCTGTAAGTTGCCTTCATGCATCTATAAATATTTGAGTAGCAACTATGTGAGAGGAACTATGGAGGATATCAGTGATTAAAGTCACAATAAAATACTTCCCCTCATGGAATGCACATTTTGGTGATATATAGACAAAATATAGAGATATGCTATTATATATGCTTTACATCATATAGCATAGATCATAATATATATGACCTAAATCACATCATATATATTTAGTATGCGTATATTCAATTTATACTGACTCAAGGGTAGAAAGACAAATAACAATTTAAAATTATGAGTAATTCTTTCTGCCATTTTACTTAATGAACCTATACACCTAAATCCTTTTGAGATGGGAGCTGTGAATGAGATATTTCTTCTGTAAATCTCGTTTCCAAATGAAACTGCTGGTGCAAGCATCTCCTGAGGTAACATGAGCCCAAGATTGCATATTTCATGCAATATGGCTTTTTAATGCAGGTAGAGACCTATTTTTTGGCCAAGTTTCTTAGGAGTTTTCATTGATGTATTTTCATCATAGTCATTTTTTTTTCCATACCATGGATGCAATCCTCATGCACTCTCTAACTCTGTGATTTTAATTTATATGTAAAGTATCACTATTTTAATAAGGATGATGGATACCCATCACTAAAATATGTTATTTGACTATTTTAATATAAAGACTACTTTGTCACTTTTCATATTATCAAAGTAATTAAACAAGTCCATTTTCATTCTAGAAAGATTTATGGTGTGGACACAAGTATTTATCATAGACTAGAAAACAAATTTGAAAGCATTCAAGATAGTACAAAGTAGTGATAAAGTGTAAAGTAATTGTGGTAAAATATCAGAAAACAAGTATGTAATAGAATATCTTTCACAATTGTGAAATGCTTTTAAAATCATTTAGAGCTTCCTACTACCAAAATCAAGAAACCCGTTAGTTATAAGACACAATGCCTACAAACAGGGTAATATTTTGCAGTGGGGTGCAGAAAGATTTAAGACACATTACTCTCAAGTGTTTGCATAAAGGAGTACTGAAAACATTGGAAAAAATATGATAGGTAAATGTAAGGCTTCACATTATGGTAACACAGGGTTGACTTGTGAAATCTTAGACTATTATTTATAACTGAAATACCATATTGAGAGCTAAGTTTTGGTTTGTAGAAACAGTCATGTGAGTGCAGACATTTCAAAGTGCTATAAAAGTATGTCTTCTTCTAAGATGTTAATTATTGCTGTGACAAAAAAAAAGTTTACAATATAGTTTGTTTTATAGCTGTCTTAGAATGCACAGATGTAAATTGAATTTAGTATATTTATGAATGAGCCCATAATCCAAGTTTATTTTGTCTATTTACTGATATTTTTCTGTGTAAGTAAAACAGGATAGAACTATAAAGGGAGGAAAGTTGAAAGAAAGTATTTCCAGTGACAACTCATGTGAGAGAAGATGGAGTAGCTTAAGAAATCAAGCCTTAAAAAAAAAAAGAGAAAGAAAGAAAAAGAAAACAAGCCTTAAGAATAAACTCTTGGTGGGTTGCTTAGGTGGCTCAGTTGGTTGATTGACTCCTGATTTTGGCTTAGTCAGGTCATGATCCCAGGGTCATGGGATCAAGCCCTGCATCAAGCCCCAAGTGGAGCTCTGTGACTAGTCCCACATCAGGCTCCACATGGAGCATGGAGCTTGCTTGGGATTCTCTCTCCCTCTCTTGTGCTATCTCTAAAAATAAAATAATAATAATAATAATAATAATAATAATAATAATAATAATAGAATTTAAAAAAAGGAAGTCAGTATATTTTACTACCTTCCATTGTTGCTTCCCCCACTAACAGTTTAGTCCATCTTAATACTATGTAATGATTGAGACATTTTTTATGAATGATAAATCTATTGCCTTCCAAGAGAGAGGAATATTGCCAATGGATCAGTTTGATGTACATTATCATTAGGAGGATGTAGATGATTCTCATTATTCCCAGATTCATAATTATGACTTGGACCACTTGCTAAAATTCATCTGTAACCTCAAAATCAATACTCACAGCATTTGACAGTCATTTCAATATATGGGTAAAGTGTTGAAAATTTGAGTTGTCCGACATACATGTTTCCACCCAAGACTGAACAAGGTGACCCCTGCTTTCTTGTCTCAGCAGTCATATCATAAACAAGTATCTTTTTTGTGCTCTGTTTAGTGCCACAGTTTTGCACTTTGGGTGGTGATTTTCTTTCTGTATAAAATGGCCCACAAGCATGGTGCTAATAAAGTGCTGTCTAGTTCTCCCAAGCCCAACACAGCTCTGATGTGCCTCACAGAAGAAATGTTAGATGGACTTCATTCAGGCATGAGTTATAATGCCATTGGCCATGAGTTCAATGTGAATGAATCAACAATATGTATTCAATAATGTGACTTTAAACAGAAATACACATTTTTAAAGAAGCTACAGAGATAGATCAGACAATGAAAATATTATGACCAAAGGCTCACAGGAACCTAACCCCATATTTCCCTTAGGAGCAATGGTTTAGTATTCACTAATTCTGTGTCTGTAGCAATTTTACAATACCAGGAAGAACAAGCATCAGTTGAATATCATATGCAAATGTATAATTTTCTCAGATGAAAAATGTTCTAAAATAATCTTCATCAGTGATTCTACTAAAACAATTATTTAATTGATTCTAGTTATGCAGAGCTTAATTTAAATCTTTATTCAAGCATATGCATAACGCATCCAACTGGAACATAAATATACTTATACCTAAAAGGATGATATTGTCAAACTAAAAATTACAGTTAAATTATTGAATAATTTCTGGCAGAAAGAAAGCAGATACCATCACTATTATTTTTTTTCCTTTTTCATAAAAACATAAGATATGTGTTAAAATTGTGCAACAGTCATTTTAAAATACATATACTTTTTGGGGCACCTGCGTGGCTCAGTCGGTTAAATGTCTGACTTCGGTTCTGGTCATGATCTCACAGTTCATGGGTTCAAGCCTGCATTAGGCTCTCTACTGACATCTCAAAGCCTTGAGCCTGCTTCAGATTCTGTGTCTCCTTCTTTCTTCCCCTCCCCCACTTGCAATCTGTCTCTCTCAAAAATAAACAAACATTAAAACACACACACAGGGGCACCTGGGTGGCTCAGTCAGTTAAGCATCTGACTTCCACTCAGGTCATGATCTCTCAGTTCAAGGGTTCATGTCCCGTGTTGGGCTCTGTGCTGACAGCTGGGAGCCTGGAACCTGATTCAGATTCTGTGTCTCCCTCTATCTCTCTCTGCACCTCCCCTACTCACACTCTATATCTCTCTCTCTCAAAAATAAATATTAAAAGAATACATATATTTTCAAATTTTAATTTCCATTCATTTCCACATTATTTGATGCCATTGTTGGTCATCCCTTGAACTAGGTCCTATTGATTCAAAAGCTTAAAAAAAAAAAGAAAAAGAAAAAAGAGTGAAAAAGACAAGGCCAGTGGCCTCTCAGGGATCATAATCGTGTGTGTGAGTGATAAGTAAATTTAGCTAGAGTTTATACAAGGAAAGGAGTTATACACTCTGCTTAGATCAGAGAAGAAGTCACACAGAACAGATTCTTGAGCTAGCCTTGAAGGATTTTGTCAGTAGGGTACAAGAGTAGAACAAAATATATGTAAAGATAAATGAGTATGCAGTATTGAAGTCACTGTACACAGTTGTACTCAACATAGTTGGAAATAGAATTTCTGCAAAATCTGCCCCAAAGCAAAGAAGAATAATTGTATTTGTTTCAGCTTGCTTCCATGATAATCTATTGTCAACTGCCTAGTAGGTGGCATCGATATTATAGATAACTTAAGTTTACTTGTGGAAACACCTTACAAGGTAACCTGAGCATAGCAGACAAAGGACGTGTTCTTGGGTTTTGTAAGGGACTTGGATATAAATATTATGCTTTCAGCAATGAACAAATCACCAAGTAGTTTGCAACCAGATGGCAGAGAGGAAAATCAGGGGTTTTGGTTAAGAGGATTAGAACTGGGAAAAAGAGAGGGGAAAAGCACACACATTATGTTAGATGCAGGCAAAACTGTCATAAAATGAAAGAAGAAATTTAACAATCATTCATTTTTGCCTCCAGGACTGTACTGTTTTTAGTTATCTTATCTACTCAACTCAGATGTGTCATGTTGTTCAACTAAAGAAAGAAATGAGTGTCAAAGAGTTGTATGACCTGCTCTAGGTCACATAGCTAAAAATGGTAAGACTAAATTCTAAATCTTTAAATTTCTCACATTGCAATATATGATACTACCTTCCTTCCTTACTTATAAACCTCTTCCTAAACACTAAGCATGCTTACGCTCTTCTGGTATCCTTTCAATTTTCATGGTTTCCCCTTTAACACAAAGAACATTACAAGAGGCTTCCCTTTTTTTAAATATGAAATTATTGGGCGCCTGGGTGGCGCAGTCGGTTAAGCGTCCGACTTCAGCCAGGTCACGATCTCGCGGTCCGTGAGATCGAGCCCCGCGTCAGGCTCTGGGCTGATGGCTCAGAGCCTGGAGCCTGTTTCCGATTCTGTGTCTTCCTCTCTCTCTGCCCCTCCCCCGTTCATGCTCTGTCTCTCTCTGTCCCAAAAATAAATAAACGTTGAAAAAAAAATGAAAAAAAAATATGAAATTTATTGTTAAACTGGTTTCCATACAACACCCAGTGCTCATCCCAACAGGTGCCCTTCTCAATGCCCATTGCCCACTTTCCCCTCCCTCTCACCCCTCATCAACCCTCAGTTTATTCTCAGTTTTTAAGAGTCTCTTATGGTTTGCCTCCCTCCCTCTTTAACTTTTTTTTTCCCCTTCCCCTCCTCCATGGTCTTCTATTAAGTTTCTCAGGATCCACATAAGAGTGAAAACATATGGGCTTCCCTTTTTTTAAAGGCCTAGACCAAATCAAGAGGAATGAAAATTACCTATATCTAAACATATCATTGTGAAATTTTAGAACATGAAAAACAAAAAAGAGATGAGAAGATAGGGAAACGGGGAGGAAGAGAAGAAGGGAGGGAGGGAGGAAGGTGAGGTGGGAGAGAGAAAAAAGGAGAATGAGATTACAACACTAAAATATTATATGGTTTAGACAGTATGTCCAATGTATTGGAAGCACTAAATAATTTGATAAAAACAGACAGGGAAAGAGGGGGAAAATGATGACTGGAAATGTCTAAATAAAAATTAAATGCTATACAGGGGCGCCTGGGTGGCCCAGTCAGTTAAGCATCTGACTTTCGCTCAGTTCATGATCTCATGGTTTGTGAGTTCGAGCCCACATAGGGCTCTGTGCTGACAGCTTGGAGCCTGCTTCAGATTCTTTGTCTCCCTCTCTTTCTGCCCCTCCCCTTCTTATGTACTCTCTCTCTCTCTCTCTCAAGAATAAATAAACATTAAACAGTTTAAAAATTAAATGCTATACAAGGGAGAAAATTTCATCTCAGCATACTATTTGACTCTGTAGCAAAATATAATTGGAAATTCATAATAAAAATATTTTTATTGGTATTCAACTTGTACAGTTAATTAGGAGACAAAACACAGAAAATATAATTTCAGAAAAAGTATAAAAATATAGATAATAAAAATTGGGAGAATAGAGAAATAAAGACCCAAGGAAGCTTAGACGTGCTAATATGCTTGTCTTTTACAGTGGGGAGGCAAGAAACACATAGTAATATTAGCATTGTCTTATAAGACTTAAGGAATAGAGACATTTAAGTAGCCTAAATTTATCAGTCACCATTCCTTTGGAGGTGTGATGAATGCCATGGGAATGAACATCTAGGCAGAGGGATTTTAGACACTGAGGCATAAATAAGACAGTATTCCTTTCAACTGAATATTGCCACCTGACTTAATATTCATTCTTTCCCTCTCAGTAGGGGTGGTCTTAAGCAGAATGTGAACTTAAGACTTGACCCTATCCCCAGGCAAGGACTCCGATTAGTCTGAGCCAATTAATTCAATTCTTTTCATTCCTTTCCCCTTGATACTGTTTGCTTTAGGAACCTAGGTTTACGTTAATCAGTACAAATCAGTCTTCTGGTGAAAATTCCCTGGAACAGGAATACATGTAAAGCGGGTCCAATTAAATTGAAAGAGAAACATTTTATCATATGCTTCATGGAATATGGTAAGGGAGGCAATGCCGAGTTGCTGCTGCCAACTACCTTGTGACTATGAGAGAAGCAAAGGGCAGAGCCAAGAGAACTGCAGAGAAACAGAGTTTAGCTCAGAATGTACATGAAATGTGCACACCACCCCCATTTTTGCAGATTTATGAAGCCATCAAATCTTGTATTGTTTTTATTTAATTTGATTTAGGTTTCTACTAACTGTAGCTGAAAATACCCTAATAGAAATACCACCTCAGCTGTAAGCCAGCCTGAGCAACATCATGCGTGTGATCTGAAGAGTCAATCTTTTTCTTTCTTAACCCCCTTCTGTAGACATAAGGGCATCATGTAAGGGGTAATCATAGCTCTTTTTCTCCCTGGCTTCTTACAGGCACAATGATGGGGATAATGATTCAATAGACTCTATCTAACAGATATTATCTAAAACCCTAAAACTATCTAAACCCTGTGCCATGCAACCCTAAATAGATAATGTACTGAATCTTAACCAATTCCCTAAAGATACACCACAAATAACTTTGTGAGAATGCTACAAGTATTTTGTTGGTGTGACATTCAGTGTATGAATAAAATACTGGAGAAACCACACAGGTTACCCTCACAAAATTAAGGGGAAAGACCCCTCTCTATCACCTTAAACTGCAAACAAACAAACAAACAAACAAAACAAAACAAAAAACCCTGAAGCATGAGGTTAGTGTTAATGATTAAGGATGCCAGTAGATAGTTCAACTTTTCCTCAGTTAGTTCATAACATGCATGATTACCCATTAAAAATTATCTCTGGTAAATGAGTCTGAAATCATATGGATAGCCCACAATAAATGGTCACCTTTAATTATGTTCAAATGGATACTTTGGCTGATAGATTTCTGTCACATTAATAAATATTGCAGAAACAATACATTCATCATACCAAATAAGAGACTCTTTTTTTTTTTTATAATTTCATCAACCAATTTCTAGATGACAGTGTGGAAAAGGGGAAAGGTATATTCACCAGTAAGAGGCAAATAGCTTAGTGGTATGCCTTGACAGAGGGGAATGCAACCAGAGATTTATTTCCCTTTTATCTTTTTAGTTTAGATGAATTACATGCCAGGCCAAAAGAGTAAGTCGTGGTGGACCAGAAGAGGTCAATGGGAGGGAGCTGGACATGAGTACCCTAAGGACAGAGGTCGATACCACGAACCTGATCTTACTGCTATTTAGAGTTTGTGGGGGGAACTAATTAGATAGAAGGTTTCTAACCAAGACATGTTGTCAGTGAAAAATAGTAGAAATGCTCTCATGAAGGGTAGAGGCATGGTGATACAAGTAAGTTAGAACACTAAATCAGAGAGACAGAAAGGAGTTAGTGCTCCCAGTTGGTGACATGACAGATGCCAAAACCACTCCATTACAGCACTTTGGGAGCCGACTTGCAACCTGGGGAGGAACTAGAGTTGTTTGTAAAAGCTATGACAGTTGTGACTCAAGGGTATCATAGTATGAATATGACTATATTCAACTCTTAGTGGGTTGTAACGAAAAGTATTGTTTTTCATAAACTACCTCTACAGTAGGAAAAGAGTTCTTTGGGTCAAGAGCATGTATGGTGCCGTAAAGGATAGCTTTGATTGAACAGATATCAGCTCACTTGCATGCAATGCATACTTACAGCTAAAGACTGGCTGCCAGTGAGTTCCTGAGCTATCTCATACCCTTGGAAGGATTTTGGCTCTCAGGGATGCTGTTTCACTATTTCAAGAATCAGTGAAATCACCAGACCAACTGGAGCCCAATATGCTTCACATGGTAACTTTACTACTCTTTGTTACCCCATGTTCATTGCCTTGTACTGCCTTTTAGTGCAGTGGTTCTCCAAGCATGGTGCTCAGACCAGCACCACCACCATCATCGTCTAATGGCTTTTCTAGAAATATAAATTATTTAGCTCCACCCCAGCTAAAACCAGAAACTCTAGGTGTCAAGTCCAGCAATCTTTGTTAACAAAACTTCCAGATGATTCAAATGCACACCAAAATTTGAGAAACTCTATCTTAGAATGTTGGGTTTTAATCCTTACTTTTCATGTATATATTTTCTTCCAACTCTTGTTGTATCTTTATTGGAACTCCAGCTTGTACCCATTCTCTAAAATACCATTGTCCAGGAAAATCAACCAAATTCAAATTCAGTGCTCCTTGTGGATGATTGAATAGCAATCAGCCATACTCTGTTTTAAATGCTACATGATAGGGGCACCTGGGTGGTTCAGTCGGTTAAGTGCCTGACTTCAGGTCAGGTCATGATCTCGTGTTTCACGAGTTCAAGCCCACACCGGGCTCTGTGCTAACAGCTCAGAGCCTGGAGCCTGCTTCAGATTCTGTTTCTCCCTCACTCTTTCTCTCTGCCCCTCCTCCACTTGGCGTTCTGTCTCTCTCTCAAAAATAATAAACATAAAAAAGAATTTTATATGCTACAGAGATACACACCAGAAACTTTTTATTAAAAATCTAGACACATGTCAACTTAAAGTTTTGTTCACCACAGAACTGACAAATTTGATGGGAGCGATCTACTCCTAATTTGTAATTTTAAGCCAACTACCTAACTATTGACCCATAAGTGCAAGAAATGGGTAGTCAATAATATTACTAATGATCAATAAAAACCTTTTTTCCTTGTTTCCACCTACATTCAGTCAACTTCTCATCTTGTCCTGGTTATTAGCTTCAGCCCAATTTCTTTACTACTCACTCTGAACTAGTCTTGGCATTTGAAAATGGTCTGACACCTGATCTCCTTTACAACTTAGATTCCAGTTTTGTCAGCTTTACTCATTTGAGGGAACTTCTAGTGGAATGCCTGTGTATGGGCTGCAAGGTGTTCAGCTACAAGAAACATAATATCCCCCACATAGTGGCATCAGGGATAAATATCTGTTTATATTGCATAGGAATTATCTCACAAACAAGAAATCAGAAGGTAGTTTCAGGAGATTGGTCCAGCAGCTCAGCACGGACAGGTCACTGTATGTTCAGCTCACCATCATCCTCTGTCCTCTCTCACAATTACAAAATGGCTGTTAATCCGAACCTCTTCAATGGGTAATATTCCAAGTAGGAAGGAAGGAGGAGGACATAAAGAGGAACCTCCTCATACACTTCTATCATGTCCTTTTATTGGGGAGGAAGTAAATTCTGGACATTTCTAAGCAAATTTTCTCTTAGGTCCCCTCAGTCAGAACTGAGTTACATAATCAACTTTGGCTTAAGGGAAGCTGGAAAATGGCTGTGCTGTTGTTGCTGTCTTCCTCTCATCTTGTATAATGAAAGGCACATAGTGGGAAAGGGTTTTAAATGGTGTTTACATCCTGCCTCATTTAGGTCTTCAGCAGTTTTTTCAAGTCTTCAAGGGCAGTAGGGGTGGGAGGGAAATGGAACCTCAGTGGAAGGAAGGAAGGAAGGAAGGAAGGAAGGAAGGAAGGAAGGAAGGAAGGAAGGAAAGAAAGAAAGAAAGAAAGAAAGAAAGAAAGAAAGAAAGAAAGAAAGAAAAGGAAAGGAAAGGAAAGGAAGAGAGAAAGAAAAGGAGGGAGGGGGAGCAAGACAAGGATGGCCAATTTGACATTTCAAAAGTGATCAAGACATAAAGATCTGAAATTGCATTTTTAGTTTTAAAGCTGTACTGGGTACTTTGAATAATCTCCAATGCCTTACATTCGCTTAACATTTTATAATTTAAAATCACTTCCATTCCTTTTGTTTTGTTTTTGAGAGAGAGAGAGAGAGAGAGAGAGAGAGAGAGAGAACAAGCACAAGCGGGGGAGGGGCAGAGAGAGAAGGAGAGAGAGACGATCTTAAGCAGGCTCCATGCCCAGCACAGAGCTGATGTAGGGCTTGATCCCATGACTGTGAGATCATGAACTGAGTTGAAATCAAGAGTTGGAGGCTTAACTTAGCGAGCCACCCAGGTGTCCCTCTATTACATTTTTATTTTGATAATATTACCAATCTGCAAAGCAGATAGTATCAGTCACACTTTATAAATGATTGAGCAATGTTTAAGAGAGGATCTTTAACATGCCCTAGGCTTGGCCAAGCTGCATCTAGATCTCTAGCCTTTTGGATCTAAGCCCAGTGGAGTATTTATTACCAAACATGATTGAAAAACAAAACTTTATTTTGTCCATTTATAAAACATCCCAAAAGCTGTCAGTGGAAATATGGATATTTGTCCTTGTGAGGTACTTTGTTTGCAATCACCTCTTTATTGTACCCCAGGAAAATGGCTGTCACTGAGTGCATTTATCACAATGATCACAATTTCCTAGACTTTTCAAATGGTAAGGATATGGAGAGCAGTAAAACTTAGAATCCCACAATACCAAAGTTCAGAGACTTTAAATGATGGCACATTTAAAAAGAGAAGTAATTTTAATATTCATTGAAAATAAACGATTAATCAAGAGATGGGAGAGATGTACATAGGCGTATGTATATGAGAACATATGTGAATTAAATGATGATGAAATTAATAGCAGATACCATATATTAATTACCTTCTATTGTTGTAAGAGCTATGTTAAGAACAGAGCTGGGATTTGAATGCAGTCATCTGACTCTGAAGTATATACTTTAAACCACTGTGCTATGTTAAAATATGCATGTGTTGAATGTATGTTTATGTGAATGTATATATGTATATCTCTATATTAGAGCTCTTTCAATTGCAAATGAAAGAAATCCAGCTCCAACAAGCTGATAGGAAAGAGAATTGACTGGTAAATACATAAAACAGGAAAGTCTAATGACATATTGGCTTCAAAAGTCACAGTGTTGGGGTGCCTAGGTGGCTCAGTCAGTTGAGCGTCTGACTTTGGTTCAGGTCATGATTTCATAGTTCCTGGGTTTGAGCCCTATGTCAGGCTCTGCGCTGACAGCTCAGAGCCTGGAGCCTGCTTCAGATTCTGTGTGTCCCTCTCTCTCTGCCCCTCCCCTACTTGCACTCTGTCTCTCAAAAATAAATAAACATTAATTTTTTTTAAAGAGTCACAATGTTTAGGAGCACAGTATTTAAAATCAGTGGATTGTGAATCACGGTACTTCCTATCTTTGGTTATGCTTTCCCCTGTGTGCTGGCCCCATTCTCTCTTCATGGCCCTACTTGCTTAATTCATCCTATATTTTCAATTAGTCATCATTACTAGGGAAATGGCATACAGTATTAATAATGACAAAGTTTGGACTACGTACCATGAGGGTCCAGGGGCTGACCACCATAAACGAGTATCCTAAGAAAACTATACAGAATAGATAAGAGTTCCCCAAAGGAATATTATATAGGAAATAAATAGTTCATCTCCACTATATTCCATCCTTTGGCTATAAAAATGTGGACTTCTGTCCCTTCATATAATTTCAAAATGCCTCCATTTAACATGAAATTAACCCAAATGTACTCACCTCTTCTCTAGAGTGGACAATTAAAAGTCCTATTTAGTTTTTCCTCTAGCTTCGTGTTTAGAATCACAATCTAGGGCAAACTTCTCTTGGTCATATCCAAATGTGGTTCATCATATTCTCTATTCTATGGCAAAATCATACATTTAACCGCCTTTAACATACCCAAACTGCAATAAGTCATGATTAATACAACGCAAATTCCTCTATAGTAAATGGAAGGGATAAAACAATCACACAGTGATTATTAGTGGACAGTTATTAGTCTACTCAGTCTGACTTGTCATTGGAATAAGTTCCTTGGTCAGACAATTTGGCAGTCTAAGATCACATATGGTAGAAGGGGCTTCCATGTTTCTTGTTGGCCATCAGCACAGTTGAGACAGGTATATGAAGATTACTCTTTGGATAGTTTTCTCACTGCCTTCTGGTGTCATGGTTATATAATTAGGAAGTTATCTTGAGTGGCTGAACAGTTTCGCGATTTCCCTCACAAGAGCAGTCACACAAAACTCTAATAACCATCAGTCATATGGCTCAGTGGAAACCCTATGAGCTAGTAATAAACAGTGGAAACCTTGGTGGTCTTTTTATCTGGACCCCACATTAAGGATATCTATTCATAACAGCAGGCCTTGGTATTCTGCACAGATTTCTATCTAGTCTACATTTGAAATCCTTTTACGTTAGCCTGTCTTCAGGAAAATTAAATAATAGAGTGGAATGGAATAGCATATGAACTCTAATTTCCAGTTGGGTCTGCTCTCCAATGAATGACATTTAAGATAAAAGAGATTAATAGTTTACTTTTTTGGTGTGTGAAATATTTGAGGAAATCATGTTTCATTCAGTCATCCAAACATTTCATCACTTTCCCTGGGCCTCAATTTTATATCTATGTTTTGTCCTGTTTGGCTTTTATCAGTTTAAAGAAAGGGAAGAACAGTACATATATTTCATAAAACACTGGCTGATCTAAATGTGAGTAGTCTTAGATTACTGATTTGAGCAGAAAGGGCCTCCCATATACAAATCATATAGTCTTCACACACTGCTTGTAGAGGAGACAACTTTGGTGGATTCTCTCTGTTGTAGGACTTTTCAAGACTGTTAAGAAGTTATCCATGTACCAATATGGTAAAAACCAATATGTTTTTACTAATTGTCTCGAAATCACAACTTTGGTAGGTACATGTATGGTTTTTGTTTTTTTTTTTTAATGTTTTCAAAAGACAGAAACCCCAATCAAACTTGTTTCAGGATATAATGCAATATTTCAACTCCTGTAATTGGGGTACTCAGGGTGTCCTCAAAATAGCTGGATTTAGAAGCTTAATAAATGTCATCAGAGCATTTATCAATTTCTCAAGGTCTCTCTGTATCTCTCCATTGAATTTCTCTCATATGTTGGCCTCTTGCTCTCCTACTACAGATGGAATTCTTCTATGTGTCCAGGGAGGATTGCCACTGGTATAGTAACTCTATATATATGCAGCTTAGCAAGAGAGGAAAATTAATATCTGCTGTCATATATTTACAGATCATTACCAATCAGCTGCCTGACTTGATTGAATTATATTCTCACTTTCGGGGCCAATCACTTTAATTTAGGAACTAGGATATTGATATTGATCAAGTCTGAATCACTCTGCCTTGGCAGAAACCACTACTTTCACCAAACCCTTTCTCCTTTGGTGAGGGATATGAACTAAATTATATTTTCAAGCTTTCTTTCCAATTAGATGTGAATAAGTAACTGACTTTTTGGTCAGTGGAATTTGGGACGGAAAGAAAGTCCCTCTCTTCCAAGCCTAATCCGCATAAACTCACCAAACATTTCTCTACTTTCTCCTTCCCCATTTACCAACTGACTAGGGACAATTTTGAGAAGCTATAAGGAAACCTTTATTCCTGAATAATAACCCAGAAGGCCACTCACCAATCAAAAATATCCCCATTGAACTTTTTAGGATTTGATTCAGGAACTGTGCATTGTAGCAGCTATTGATGCTTATGTTAACTACTATAGCATTCTATCTCATGTAGTTGATTGTCAGTTCCCTCAAAACCTCATGAATTTGGGAAAAGGTGGTTTTCCAAAGGACAAAATGCTAACCAGACTTAAAAAAAGTACATGTAAATGTTTTATCTGTTTATAAATCTATATATGTATTACAATAGGTCTACATAGACAATCACAGTATATGTGTGTGGAGGGGAGGGGGTGTAGTCATACCGATGTCTCTCCCAGATCCCTTTTCAAGAAGAACTTGTTGTCCAGTTTGGGGAGTGCAGTCAGCAGACAACCTCCAGCCATCCATTCCTCTGGAGTTTATTAAACTGCAGAGATTCACCACACCCACCCATGGTCATGCCCTCCCAGACAAACCCCAGATCCAGTGACTGAGCAAGGTAGGAGAATAAAATCCCAACCATTTTGCCCAGATGCAGGACACTATTATGCTCCAACCCCCCTGGCCAAACTGTCAGAAGTTTTGTTGTGTCTGAATCACATCTCTTTTTCTTGGGATTGATCCTACTTTTCCTTCCCTTCTCTTCATATATATAGACTCCTCATAAGCACCTAGAACCTCAAACTTCATCACTACCTGCTTCTGGAGAATTCAGTCTGCAACAGTGTATATATGTGCACATTTATTCTGAATTTCTGTGTGTATATATATATTCTAGAATAAGTTCATCTGGAAAAAAATACAAAATTCTTTCTTCTACCATTTATTAAACGAAGATAGGGGTGCCTGGGTGGTTCAGTCAGTTAAGCATTCAACTTTGACTCAGGTCATGATCTCATGGTTCTGGGGTTTGAGCTCTGCATCAGGCTCTGTGCTGACAGCTCAGAGCCTGGAGCGTGCTAAGGATTCTGTGTTTCCCTCTCTCTCTATCCCTCCCTTGCTCATGCTCGCTCTCTCTCGCTGTCTGTCTCAAAAATAAATAAAACATTAAAAATTTTTAAATGAAGACAATAAGTTATCTAAAAGGACTGTACTGAGATTGAAATGGTTTAATCCATGAGAATTTAGAATGGTGGCTGGTACATATTAAAAGTGCTCAACAAATGTCAGTGATCTGCGTATTAGCCGTATACATATATGTGTGTCTGTTGAGAAAGACTTTAGGAATACATGCCTCTTGATTTATGCAGAGCACTTCTCAGAATATAGTAATTATTGCTAAAAGCTGCCTGTTTTCCATGCTTAAAACAGATTACTTACAATACTGCCTCATTTTCATATACAATAGACTCTCTATAATTATTTTTCACTAATATAACCATAACAACTCCAAATATAGTATTTAGCTTTAACAAGCTATTCTTATTGATGCAGTCTTTGCTAAAAATGATGTCTACAAAAGCCTGTAGAAAGCTATGTTTAAAAAGGAACTTCCACATGTCCACAGCAGTTTCTCCTCCAACACATAAGGCAGCTACTTCCATTACAATGTGGACATCCTTAAAGCAGGGTTCATTGTAACAGGTGGATACCGATCGGGAGTTTCCTCTTGCCTTTTCTTTGACTCCATTCTCTGCCTTGGAGGGTTTCCTTTTTATCCTTGAAATGTCCGTGAAAATGAAGGTCTAGCAAAATAAGGTTCTTTCAAAGGCCTTTTCTATTTTATCATGTTCCTTCTTCAGCCAAAGTCAGGAGACACTTTCTTGGCATCCTCAATGACTTGTGTGCTGTGAGCCAGTTTTTACCTTTTGAATGATTCTTATTCACAGTGGCCAATTTCTGATTCCATGTCCCGTAGAGAGGGAGCCGGGTTATCTTTTGTCTCCCCTTGACTGTGTTCTCCCAGAGAAAGGTTTCTTAGGGCTAACTAAAAGTTAGGTCGTGTAAGTATCAAATGGAATAAGCTTGGGGGAGGGGAGAAAAAGAACAATTTGTCTTTCAATAATGTATTTCTCTGTCCTCAACTTTCAAAGCCCAAGGGAGACTTCTGCATGCCATGTGGCCACAGTAATGAAGCACTTCAAGAGCACCCAGAAGGGAATGGGCATAGGGTCAGGAGAGGAATCTCATTTTAAGCTTGCTATCTTTTTTTAAACACTCAGCATTTGCACCTAGAGATGAATACCGGTACAGCCCCTTTATCCAGGCAGCTATCACTATCATTAGAGTACAAAACAGGAAACTAGATTCTATATTTTCCTAAAATAGCATGCTGCCAAGGAGAAAACCTCAAGTCCCCATCTTTTCCCTTTGACTTACAGAGATAGCTAATAAATTATTTTGACTATTTATGAAAAAAATCCTATTTTAGAGAAATTACCACCCTTTTCAAAGTTTCAGGATTTAAACAACATATTGTTGTGATTCTTTAGTGGTTTCACTCTTTAACATAAGATCAAAATTCAGGTTTGCTGGTTGTAATGTATATCTTATATATCACCAGTTTTGTGAGATACTTAAGATCAGAGTTCGTATCTTATTCATCTTCACATTCCCAGGGGTTAGCATGGAACTCATAATAGAGCTCTGCATTGTTGTTGCCTTGAACACAATTGGAGTACCAAAACTGCCTTGACTGTGGTTTCATTATTAAACGTATGTACATGGAAGTTTGCTTTCTGAACAGCTAATTAAAAGGTATCTTTTGGATATTAACCTGAATATTGGAGCTACTCTTAAGTCCCACAAGATATATTACATAAATACAAAAACAAAAAAAAAATGTCATCTTCAAAAGGAAGGTTAAGGATCTTCACTGTTACTATACTCTGTTATTAATTGTAGTAAATAGCATTAGAATGTAATCGTCTTTCTGGCATATAAACAAACTAGAAGCACATGTAGTCACATTTTTAATCGTTTAAGTTTTATGAGATGTCTTATGGTAGTAAAAGGGCAAATAACTAAAATTCATTTAAAATGCCAGTAAAGATGCTTACAGAAAATGTTAAAATATGCATATAACTTCTATTGAATAATTCATATCTTATAGTAAGTCTCTAGATAATGTAACATTTGAACTGTGTATATTGAAAGTTGACTTGAATGGTTGTTTTGCCTATATAAATGACCAACATCCCATATGTATATAGATACTGTATTTCCAGAAAACTATGCTGCTTTGAGTTGTATAGGTGGAGAGTTTGGGCCAATTAAATTATTCAAATGTTAAAGTTGTTTTGCTATGGGATAAATTACCATAATTCCTTCAGAGAGTTTTGAGAAAAAAACAAAACAAAACATGCTTTCACCATTTGCTGATTTTTTTTCCTCTCCATTAAACCAGTGGAAATGGATCACTACAAAATACTCATGAAACCTGGGGAAAATAATTTATTTTTTTAACAGAGCTTTGCACCAATTTTTCAAAGTTCATAAATAATGCTTTCATGTAAAGTTTTCACGTGTGGTAAAATGACCCAAATTTCATGAATCTGTACCTCTAACTCAGAGAATTTTAAAGATAACAATGCCCTTAACTTTTCTGGGATGTCAGAAAGTAGTTTATTATTTTTTTTCCAATCTATAAATATTATTGAGTGCCAGCCACTTCTAAGTCACAGGGCGTCTATTAACAATAGCTATAAAGATGAATCAGGTACATATTTTCCTCTAGGAGGCAAAGATAAGAGAAAGGGGACAGGTTTAAAAAAATACCTATTGTAAACAAGGAATGGTGCTCTGTGTTTCCACGAATATTTCCTGATCATTGATTCCCATAAGATTATGGTGAAGTGTTAGTTTTCTTATTTGCCAGATGAGAAAACTGAATGACCAACTTGAACAGTTTGTGTTCTTGGTAGGTATGAGCTAGAAGCTAACTCTCGAGTTCTTTCACCTCCAACCCCTTATATACTATACTCTGTTGTCTGCAGTTAAATAGGAGAGATGAAGTAAATAGAATATAATACAAAATAGAAAAATTTAACTGCCAGAAGAGGAGTCTGATAAAGTAATATGAGAGTTTTATATTTCACACTATAATCTTTGGGCAAGAAAGGAACTTGACTTATAGCTTAGAATTTAACATCCATTTTAGCCCCCAATGATTCAAACTCAAGGTGACTTCATTGGAATGGTGTGCTATTTTTAGTGTTGAAGATTTTAGGAACCACCAGATAACCACAGTATAATTTTTGAGATTACATCCCGTGTTAATACTGGGCATTTTTTCATCCTTTTAAAAATATCCACTTTTAAAAATTAGCATTCTATGTCCTTCCCTTTAAATAGGTCTTCTAAAAGGCATTTCCAAACCATTACAGCCCATGAAGTATTTACAGGGTCTGGCCTCCTTTCCACAAGATGATGACAACCATAATTACAATTGTGGTTCATAACCTTTCACATATCCCTATAGCTTTAGGGGTTATAAACCCGTAAAGAAGCTCCACATTACCATTTTTATAGTACAAACCAATCTTTTTCCTGTGAGAGTCTCCAGGAGAGCCATAGGTAATCAACCTTTTTCTCCAGTATCATTCAGCAATTGGACTTTTATAAGAATTTGAAGAGACTATTCATATCCACAGCTGTAACTGTTACAAACATGTCTCTATTTCTCATTTTCTACTTTTCTCCAAACCACAGAACATTTTTTTTCCACTGGATATTTACTATGAAACCTACTCTAGGTCAGACTTAGGCAATATGTGGTTACTGGACCTCCACATGTCAAGAGTTCTAGAGTGATGGATAATAAGACAAAAGAGGAAGGATATGACTCTGCGTCCTAGTTGGTCTCCATGAAGAAAGATGCATGTTCACCAAATCTGAGAATAGAGATTTGTCTCTGGCTCAATTAGAACCAGAATAACATAGTGTCATTATAGTCACAAAGGGTCTGCCATGCTGAAGGCCCCTGGGAGACTGTACCACGTGAGATGGGTGATCTATGAGAACAGGAGCACCAGTGGTTTAGACAATATCTGGTGGATGTGGTGGAACATAATGGAAACGTGGTAAGAAAGTGTCAGCAACATGCAAATTCACATTGTTCAAGAATATTAGTAAATATTTCTTGGGAATTCCAAGAGCTATTTAGGAAGGGACAAGAGAGTTGTCAGGGGCTTAAAGTCCTGTGTGAACAGGGAGAGTAAAACATCAATGTTAACATGAGCTTATTTGCATACTAATAGAGACCTGAGCCAAAGGTTGATCCTGATTTGTAATCATGAATTTGTTTTCTTCTATAGCATTCATGTTGCCTGCTGTATTATAAACTACCTGAGGGCAGAGAACCTGTTTTATACACTAATTTTTTGGCACAAAGTAGACACTCCTTAAGTGTTTGCTCAGCATCATGGTAATAGGTCCCAATATTTGAGGCATTCTAAGTTAAAAGTTACAGGCAATGATATAACAATGATAATAACTACAATTCAGTGAACATGGGATATCTTCCAGAAAATTCATGTTTTAGGTGTTTACAAATGTTAACTAATTCCATCCTCCTAACTAGCTTGGGAAGGAGATACTTGGGTTTTGAATTTTCTTTTGGAGGTCTATTTGCTGGTAACCTTGGGAAAGTTGCTTAATTTTTCTATACTTCAGTATTACTATATATTAAAAAGAAAGGGGGGGCAATGCATGTGTTCTAGGGTACTTGTGATAAGTTCATGCTAAGAATTGGGATCTTCACATACTACATGCCATTGACAATACTCATTTCCATTCTTCCTTCCTTTCTCTTGTGTTACCCTGACCTCAGAGGAAGTGCCTCTCTTTCTATGAAGTATAAAGGACCATCCAAATAACGTTTACTTAGAAATTACCTATATTATCCTTTTTTTGAGGTTTATTTATTTTTTTGAACAAAATAGCTTTTCAGTTTTTGGTCAGAATGATTCTGCATCACTCTTGTTCCAGATAGCTTTATGTGTGATTCCTCACTTTCCATCTTCACACAGCCCAGTGTGTTGGAGGCATCAAAGGTCACTGCAGAGAGCCATCCATCATTTTGACACCTTTTATGAGTTTACTGCTCCTGATGGTGATTATAGGAAAGGCTGCTTAAAAGTGATAACTGCCAGAGGCACTTGATGTTCATAGTATTGAATGACTGAACTATGTCCAAGTTTGGGGTAACATAAAAAATAAATAAAAATTGAAGAACAAAATAAAGACATAATAAAATGCAAAGGCAACTCTAAAAAGCATGTCTTGATAGAGAAATACTGAAATATTGATTTCAGGGGGAAAAAAATGAACCTAATTACATCCTACCTCAAAGATGGAGACTCATGGATGTGCTTCATCCAAGATGCCAAATTATCCACATGGTGATAAATCCTTGAGCCCACTGTCTTAATATTTTGTGCATATAACATTAAGCACTTGGGATCTGACTAGTTCCAAATACTAATGTCATGACAAAATGAAATCATTGCCTTTCTTGAAGGCCTGTTATTATTTCTAAAATAAATGTAATATTTCCACTCATCTCCATTATATAAGGAGTGTGTTCTTCTGTTAAAAAAATGTGTAGTAAATACAGCTCAATTATAGTCAGTAGCAATAACATTAATTGAGTGCTTAGGATGTGCTATGCTCTGTATGGCACCTTAGCTTTCCCATGTACTGTAGTCCACACTATTGGGGGAATTAATCAACATCACATTGATCTTCCCAAGTTCAGATTAAATACAATACAATGGACTAGGGGAGACAGAACACAAAACATTTTTATAATTGGTAAATATTACTGAATAATATAGCTTTAGATTTTCAGCCTAAAGGATAGTTGATGTGAATAAACATCTCTCCCAGTTACTAGATGAACTGGAAAACTGGAGGACACTCTTAAAAGTATCCCCATTTTGTTTACAACATAACAGGCAACAGACCAGAATGCATGTCTCCTGGAGGAAAGAGGACTCTGAATAGAGAAGGCACTGGTCAGGCATATTTACTTCTTCCAATATTCTAATCAGATTAGACTCCATGAGGAAGAATAAGTGAAGAGGCAGAGAGTAGCTGGAAGTGTTTCTCCCGTGATTTCCTTCCATTGAAAATGAATATCAAATTTCCTTCTCTCAATGGAAATATGAGAAGGGAGAAAAAGATGCCTCCATCCCCAATGAGCACATTATTTATTACACAGTTAATAACTGAAAAAACAAGCTTAAGATGTTAAGTGACTTTCCTAGCTTCACAGAACTAGCAAGTGGCAGAAAGAGGCTCCTATTAGGTTTTTCAGCCTCCGAAACTTTACCTGTGTCTCTCTGCAAGTAATAAATCATTTAGTATCATATATTATAGAACACAGAGGAATTCTGAGTTTATATAATCTGTAACATGCAAATGGTATTTAGATAATTAGAATTAGTACCATTGTGCAATTAAGACTAAATTATAATAAAGAGGAATAGGGATACTCAAGTTTTTATTTTTAATTTTTGTTTCCCAGAGTAAGTTACTCAAGCAGACCAAGCTGAAAGTGGTTTTCGAAGCAGAGAGAAAAGAACTGGTAAGTTATAGAAGCACAAATAATCATGCCATGCTCCAAGAATTGTAACTGCTTCCATAAGGATTTGCCCAAGGGATGCTTGCATGCAGGATTATGGCAGAGGGTTACAACTGGAAAACCGACAGAAGACCCAAACCAGGATGAACTCTGCAATCTGTGCTAAGAATTTTGGAATCCCTGTTGAAGTTCTCAGGAATTCTCAAAGATTTGAAAAAGAATGTCAGATTGCAAAATTTACAGTTTAGAAATATCACTTTGGCAGAGATGTGGAGGGAGCATCACAGTAGAATGTGGGGATAAGGACACCATTCCATTAAATACTTAAAAAAAAAAAAAGGAAGTTGATGAGATCCTGTTTCAAGGAAGTGGAAGTAGTTATATAAAAAAATGGAGGGGTTTATAAGTTGTATACAGAGAGTATTCAGTTATATTCAGTGAACAATCCAGTGTTGGAGGCAGAAGAAGGGAGAGATTTGTTCGTACTGAGATTATGATAATCACCACCCATTGGAAAGGGGGAAATAGGCATTTGGGGATGTAGGATAATGACGTGTTCTGTTTGATCATATTGAGTTTAATGGCCAAGTGGAGATGCCCAGTAGAAAACTGCACATAGAATCCTGAACTCAGGAAGAGAAATCTGGGGTTAATCCAGCTACAAGTTATTGGAATAAAGAGGCAGACATGCAGGTAGATGGAATCAATCAGAGAAAATGAGCAAATCATATCTGGGGATAATAACATTTAAAAGGTAGGAGAAGGAAGAAGAGTATATGATTGAGGAGTTAGGCAGAGGAAATGAAATTTAAGGAGGACCTCACACTATCACGGTAGAAATGAAAGAACTCAAAAGAAGAATTGACAAATTTCCAGTGAATTTGATGATTAAGAAACCTCTCTGCTGACATTTGTAAGCGTAATTTTTATGGAGTTTTCAGGGTTAAAATAGGTTATTGTGAATGCATGAGTCAATGAGAAGTGAGAAAATCTAGAGAAGGAGTATACCATGCTCTTTCAAGGAGCTGAGTTTTAGGTTGAAAGACATTCATAAAGAAGTGGTCTCTAAAATAAAAAGAAGTTCAGGTATAGATATTTTCATATGTGTGGATTGGAAGTTAAGATATTTTCTTTTCTGTTGACTTTCATTTGATCTGCAATGAAAGCCAGGTCATGTGCTGGAAATGTGGAAGAAGGTAATGGTATTATATCTTGCAGAGATCAGAAAAATAAAATAACTCTTATAAAAATGGCGGAGGCACTTTAGAAATGTTAGGAGATAGAATTAAGACCAGGAAATTTGAACGTGACTCTCGATGAGAAAAAAAGGAAGTAATATTAAAAGGGGTAGTAGTGCGAAAACACTCCAAAATCATTGGGTACACATCATAAGAGTAATTTTTAAAGTTTATTTTGAAAGAGAGAGAGAGAGAGCAGGAGTGAGTGCAGGAGAGGGGCCAAGAGAGAGAGGGAGAGAGAGAGAGAATCCCAAGCAGGCTCTGCACTGTCAATGTGGATCCCGACTCAGGCTCTATCTCATAAACCGTGAGATTAGGACCTGAGCCGAAATCAAGAATTGGACACTTAACCAACAGAGCCACCAAGGAGCCCTACCATAAGAATATTTATCACGTTTTTTATAAATTATCTTTTGCATTACTTTTTCAATAGATCATACGCTAACTTGAGAGTAAATGTTGGGTATTTTATTTTTGTGTTCTTCCCTAAGCACAGAGATCTGCAATTTAATAGATGCTATGGCAAAGCCTTTTGGCAGCCAATATAATGGTCTTTTTAATTTATAGAATCTCAACTTGTTCAGTGAGCAATATACCCAAGCCTAGGAGATGAATCATGAATGGTTTATACTTATCATGGTAATCCCACAGTTTTCTCATGGTAATTTCCATACCTTGGTCAACAGCAGGCTTCAGGAAAATTATTTTTTTAAGATTTTATTTATAAGTAAACTCTACACCCAACATAGGGCTCGAACTTAGAACCCTGAGATCAAGATTCGTCTACTTTACCAACTGAGCCAGCCAGCCCTCAGCAAATTTTTTTCTATAAAGGGCCAGACAGTAAATATTTTTTACTCTGTAGACCATACAGTCTCTGTCACCACTACCTAACTCTGCTACTGCAGTGGGAAAGCAGCGACAGATAATATGAAAACAAACAAGCATGTCTGTATTCCAATAATACTTTATTTACAAAAATTGGTGAGGCCAGATATGGCGTAAGCACCAAAGTTTACTGACTCTTGATAAAGAGTTAGGCATATGACACAATTTATCCAATAACACATAAGATGAAATCTGTTTGGAGAATGAAAGAGTTTAGACCTACTGTGACATTGAAATAGCTAGTTAGGACATGTTCGCAACCAGGGTTACAGTGTGTGTGTAAACTTACATGAAAAAAAAAAACTTTTTTTTTTTTTTTTTTGAAAGAGGTCTTCCGTTCCAGGAAAGTTCAGAAGGAGTAAATCATAAAAAGCCACCAACTATCTGAGGACAACCAATAATCTGAATGAGATGTTACAGGTTACAATGTTGTAGACTAATGCTTGAGGAGGGAAAAGAGAAAAATATGAAAAAGGTGGTCACCTGGTAATGGGTCTCTTTCCCTGAAATAAGGCTCTATAAGCATCTTCATGAAAGAAAATAAGAGCTTAGTAAAGATGCTTCTGATGCAAGAAAAGTTATGAAGAGCTGACCTGAGAGGAGATTTGCAAACAAACAAACAAAAAAAGAACAAGAAGAAATATTTACTGAAAACTATGTGCCTAGAACTCTGAAGAATTCTTGCAATGCAATATCATTTGATCCAGAATTACAAAATACTCTGACTAGCTTCAGAAGTCCTATTTTTTCTTTCTTTTAAATGATGATCAATTAAAATATACTGAAATGTTCAACTTCAACTTTCAGATTCAACACAAAAACTAACTTAAAAAATGTAATATACCAGAAAGATAACATTTATCCTAAGTGTTATAAACAAGTTAAAGTTAAGAGTTGGAAAATGAACTATATAGAATTTATATTCAACAGCTTTTGCTTTGTAACAAATCCAAGAACTTAGTGGCTTAAAAACACCAACTATTCATGCAGCAAAAGATTCTATAGGTCAATAAGCAGGGTTGGGCTTAGTTTGCTATTTCTTTTGGTCTGACTAGGCTTGGCTGATGTTGAATGGGCTTCCTTTTATGCATCTATTATCAGTTGGTGATCAAAATGGTTGTTTTATGATGGCTTGGCAAGGACAGTTGGGATGTCTGGGACCTTTCTGTGTGTAGTCTATCAAACTCTAGCAGCTCACCTTGAGTTAGTTTGATGACAACTGAACTTTAAGATCAGCAACAGTAGAAACAGCAAAGTTCTCAAAGTCCAGGCTCAAAGCTAATATAATAGGACTTCTGATGCTTTCTGATGATCAAATGGGTCACAAGACCAGCTGAGATTCAACTGTTAGGCTAACTAATTCCATGTCTTCCTGGGACAAGCTGTGAAATACTGTGGTCAAATTTGCTATCAAGCAGAAAGTCACATATAAGTTTTAAGATTATTATCATTTACAATTTCATTTACAATTTCAACTATGATTTTTACTTCACAAAGTATTTATTTTGAAAAGGAATGAGTTTATCAAGCCTACAGATGAACCATTAAAGATGTCAGCTGTATTACGTGCATTTACCTACCCCTCTTCACCATTATGTAAATCTTGTCCTTATTTTTTAAGGTATTTTAAATTGGGCTATCATTACTTGCATCAAAAAAAATTCCTAGCTGAAATTGAGGACACAGCTTTTGAGTGTTGATTAATTCAAATCTCAAATTCAAATACATATTGATCTTTGGCTATGGTTCAATCACTTTGTAAAATAACGGGGATAAAAAGATAAATAAAGTTAAAGGCACAAGAGTAGTATTTCCATTCAAGGAGCTCATACACAAGAAGGAGGAAAGGCAATTAAAGATGGTGTCTGGGGTGCCTGGGTGGCTCAGTTGGTTAAGCATCCGACTTCAGTCATGAATTTGCAGTACGTAAGTTTGCGCCCCTGTGGGACTCTGTGCTGACAGCTCAGAGCCTGGAGCCTGATTCAGATTCTGTGTCCCCCTCTCCCTCTGCTCCTCCCCCACTCATGCTTGCGCTCTCTCTCTCTCAAAAAAAAAATAAACATTAAAAAAAAAAAGAAAAGATGGTGTCCAATACCTGAGATAGGACTCATCAATGGGGAAACAAAAACTTCATAGAGGAAATGAAGCTTGAGGAGACCATCAGAAAATGGGAAGGTGTTTTCTAAGAAATCAAGAAAGAAAGGGAATAAAGGAGTATTTTAGACAAAGGGAAACTGTGTATAAAGTCAAACATATATAAATGAGTTTGTTCTTTTCAGAGAACTACCAGTTGCCCACTCCTTACAGTTAACCCAAGGAGTGGATAGTCAAGGGATATGACAGGAAACGTCCAGAGATATATGGGGAAGTGGAAGGAAACTGCTACTGATGGATGATTTGTAAATACCAAATGGATTTGTAAATACCAAATCTCAAGCTCCCATCCCAACCAATAATTTCTTAAAGAATATTAGTCTGTCTTCACTTTGAGTGTGTATGGTAGGATAGGATTCACACACACACACACACACACACACACACACACACACACACACACATTTTGGACACAGTTATCAGCTATCTATCCAGGTACTATACTTACAACGTAATAGTCATTCTAGGTGAGAAGTCAATCATTCACTAGAAATATCACAATCATTATTTCATATTTTTTGTTAAGTCTTGGTGAATTAAAATCTTATGGTAATTATACTGCATATACCATTGTATATAATATAGTGACATTTGGTTTGAAAAAATCCATGGGTATGTATGATAGGTCAAAGGAATGAAATTAGCAATTATTAATTATATGCTTATTTGATTTAACAGAGCATTTTACAGTATCAGATTCACTTATTTTTCTAATTAGTTCCATGATAGATTGACTTCAATCTATTTCTTTCCCTTTTTTAAATAAAAAAAAAAAAACAATACAACAGACTAAATTGTTTCACAAAATCCTTTAGGATTCACTTTCTAAGTGTGTTCGTTACAAAACAAGGAGGGAGAGAGAAAGGTGGTGGAGAGCAAGGAGGAAAAGAAAAAGTAGCTGCGGTGCCAGCTTGCATTCCGAGCAAGTTTTCATCAAAACTCTTCTTTTTGTGAAACTTTCCTTAGTCACCTATCCCAAGCCCTCCTCTGCTCCAGGAGCACTTCGTACATATCTGTAATTCTTGTACAATGCCATTGAACCTTATTTTGTTGTCGTTGTTTATTCTTTCCCCTATGATGGGATTTTGGAGGCAGAGACTGAATTTAGGTCCTGACCACAGGCATAGTATGTAGCAGAGAAACCAGCATGGGCAGCTGTTGGGTAACTGTTTGGAAAGGAGTGAAAGTCTGGGTGGAGGTTGCGATCCCCAATGCTAAGCAGCATCCTTCACTGTAGGGGCATTCCCTCTCATTCCCACGCGATCTTCTAATTTCTCTCCCATGTGGATATTAGGAGTTGTTGCAATGCTCTATGCCTGGAAACATCCATTCCCACAATAAAAAGGAGCTACAAGACATAACCTAACCCCTGGATCCCCTTCTTTCTCTCCAGGAAGTCAGACTACTGCTGGGGCCTTCCACCCACTTCTCATGCCCTCACTCTTGGGTGTCCATGGCCAACTGTGACCCTGAAGAGCCACTGATTACATCTAAATTTTGGCTGTTGATAGGAAGTTCTAAGCCTAAGGAAGTGCATTAAACTCGGAGTCTGGAAAGCAACTGGATTGTGTGGGAGACTTTTGTATATATCATCTCTTGTGATTTTTAAAACCACTTTGCATAGTGGGGGTTTTAACTCCACATATTCACCTTCTCTGATTCCCTCATTTCTTTGATTATATTTTGTGACTGATCAGCTTGTTTGCTTTCAGTATGCTACCTAAATTTCTTCCCCCTCCAGAGAAGAAGAAGCTGACCCTGGTGAGGTCAAAGGCAAACTTAGAGCCATAAAGCTGAAATGTGGCAGAACTCTGATTGGAACTGTTTACAAAGTCAATACTTACACTACTGCCTCAGAGTTCTGATCCCCATTCTGCTGACAATCACTTTATCTCTGTGGGTTTGGACACAGGAAATCACTTCTCTGCCCATTCTTCTGTAAAAAGGGGAATGGCAATTAGAGGATTTCTAAGGCACTGCTTCTCCAACTTTACATGAACGGAGATCACCCTGGGATCTTGTTAAAATGAGATTCTTATTTGGTAGGTCTAGGGTAGGTCCCAAGGCTCTGTATTTCTTGCAAGTTCCTAGGTGATGCTACTGCACCTGGTCCATAGACCAAACTTCCAGTAATGAGGTGGCTTTTTCGGAGAATTTCTGACTCTAGAGAGAGTGGTCACTATAGGGATAGTAATAAAAGTATCTTCTACCTCATCATGTTCCATGTATACTGTAACATTAGGTACACTGTAAGCCTAAGGAGCTGAAGGAGAAGAGAGAAGCCAAGCAGAAGCGTTCTAACGTGATTGTTGTGTTGATAAGCAGTTCTGCATCCTTGAGAGCAACTGCTATACAGACAAGAAGCTCTCATGTATGTCTTAGAGCTCCCTGAATGAAATTCCAAAGACCATCTGTCTGCGGCACCACTGGGATGACTTTCCATCTGTACTTGGTCTTTCCCTGCTTTGCAATAATCACCCAGCAGCCAAGAAGCACCACAATCTTTAAAGACAGACACCCACACAACTCATCTGCCAGAGACTGATGATAACAGGCAATTGAGCTAATGCTACACAACATGGCACAGTATAAAGATATTATTCTAATTCAGAGCAGGATGTGTCTGGTTTGGGGGTAATCACTGGCACTCTTGGCATGGAATGACAGCTATTTTTGCACATCTGCTAGAAAAAGTAAATTTCATACATGTTCCCCTGTTTAAAACACACCATCAGCAGCACCTACAAATCACAGCACTGCAAGACAGAAAGGGAGATGCGGTGTGCAGAAGAGAGTTGAAAAGGAAGAACTTGTTATAAACTGCTGTGCCAGTAAGTTCTCTGTTACAACTAAATCAGAGGTGCCATTGGGGCTGGGGTTATAATTAAACACAAACCACTCTGAAAGCTATGATTGAAGCAGAATCAGTTTATGTTACTACGATCTTTTGTTTCGATCTGATATTTTAAATGTTCATTAGACATTAACATATCACTGCTTCGTGGAAATAATCTATGAGAAAATGTCGATGCTGAGAGGCCAGAGGATTGTCCCATCCAATTTTTTTTTTCTTTCCTGCTCATAGTCTTGGTACAATCTTGATAAATTATCAGATAACTTTTTCCTTTACTATTGCCAGTAGTCTCCTGGTCCTGAAAGTTATCATATTTGTAAGGGTGATGCTTTTCAAAAGGTCGGCAACAACAACAAAAAATACTGCCAACTAAACTCATCTTTCCATTTTGATCATGTGGACGGGTTTTTGTTTCTCTCTCATATGAAAGACGAGGTAAATTATTCTAATTTACATAGAAACTGTGGACCAGAGGAACTCTCCTCAGCTGTATTTCAGTATTGGGACATCTCAGGAGAGAAGGAAACGGTTCCTTGCACATCTTTCCCCCCTCCTACCCCCATCCTTAGTCCTCCAAAGTGAGACCCACTTCTGATGGAAGTCAGAGTCAGTACATACTTGAGAAGTAGGAATCTGGGAGTTTAGAGAAGGAAGTCAGCAAATATTTATGCCAATTGTTAATGTGCTGTTACCATACGTTAAAAAAAAAAAAAAAAGTTCTGCCAGAGTTGAAACCTCACTAATATTAAAGTTTTGATTAGATATTTTCACCATTCTTTCCTGAGGTGCCTACCTAGCTTTTGACTTGTATAGAGAGTTTTCTTTTCCTCTGCTGTAAGAAAGTACTATAGCCAAGAGAAAGTCAGAATGTTTTAAGAAATAGCGATTTTTTGCTTCCAACTTGGATGAATACATATGATAACAGATAGGGTTTTTTTGTTGTTGTTTTTTACATGAGAAAAATGAGGAACACACATTTCTTTTTTTTTTCCTCCTAGATTTAAAAGGCTTACATTCAATAAAATGAAGACTTAGAGCCATGCTTTTCAATATTTCACTTAATAGAAATTCTAACATAAGCCCCAAAATAGTTGAAGAACTATTTAAAGCTCTAACTTTTCTGGCATCATGATTAATAATTTTTTACCCTTGTATTTGATGAAAACTATTCACCACAGGGATGTACATGCTAACTTTTACTATGGTAGTTAATTACTGTAGGTAAAATAGTAAAAGCACATCAGTTAAATGAAATCTACTAAAAGTTTGAGAAACTCCTGAAGCTGGTAGTACAGAACTTTAGAGATCCATGGAAAACAAGCATGTATATATTTTACATTATTCCTAAAAGTTTCTGTCCCTTCCTCCAAACTACAGGAACAACAAAGAATTTGTGTTGTATGGATTGGGCCTAGGGACAGATACATAAGGGCAGGTGATTTCAAAAGCCTAAGTCTCTGCCTCCATTCTCCATTTTACTAACCATATCCATATCCGTTAGCCATTTATTAATGCTTTACTTTCCTATTATAACAGGAAGGTCCTTTGAAACCACCCTGAGAGAGAAAGGAAATGTTTGGCAAGCAACTATCACTGAAAGGGGAAAGCGCTGAGTTATAGTCATTCTAAAATGTGGACTGATATGAAATATTTCTAACTAAGTTTCAATTAAAAAGAAAAAAAAAAAAAGATGAGGGGAACCTGAGTGGCTCAGTTAAGTGTCCAACTCTTGATTTTGGCTCAAATGTCATGATCTCACTGTTCCTGGCTTTGAGCCCCGTGTCAGGCTCTCTGCTGACAGTGTGGGACCTGCTTGGGATATTCTCTCTCTCTCTCTCTCTCTCTCAAAAATAAAGAAATTTAAATAAATAAATAACAAACTTTAAAAAAGTGAAATGACACTAATTGTATAATAAGAATGTTGGAGCTTAATGAATTCTTAATTGGATTATTTTAGGAATTGTTAAACAGGAAATACTGTGACTCCTGAGTGGCTGGGTCAGTTAAGTGTCCAACTTCGGCTCAGATCATGATCTCCCAGCTTGTGAGTTTGAGCCCCATGTTGGGCTCTGTGCTGACAGCTGAGAGCCTGGAGCCTGCTTCAGGTTCTGTGTCTGCCTCTCTCTCTAACCCTCTCCCACTCACGTTTGGTCTCTCTTTCTCTCTCAAAAATAAATAAACGTTAAAAAAATTTTTTAAACAACTAGATAGCCTTTGTATCTGTTTAATCACTATGCATGGATTGCATGGACATATGAAGATGCCTATTTCTTCTTCCTATGCACCCAGTGTGTGTGTGTGGGGGGGGGCAGGGGGCGGGGCAGGGGTATTTCCCAGTCTCCATTGCGATTCTATGTGGCAATCTGACCAAGCTCTATCAAATGTACACCACTTCCAGATCCAACCTAAAAAGTCCCTTCACTTGCAACTCATTCTCTTCATCTGTCAGCTGGATATCACTGTCCAGAGCGACCCTGGAAACTAAAGATTTAAAGTGGTAAATCTTCCACTGACAGAGGTCTCCAAATAACTACATGAGGCAGACAGAGCCTTATCCCTGTTGTCAATAATACTTGCCATGAACAATAAGTAAACCTATTTTGCGGTCATTGATGTTTTAGAGTTTCTGTTACAATAGCAAGCATCACCTTAAATCACACATGCAATTTGAAACATTTCTGCGCTGATCAAAAAGGATTTAAATAATATAACAGAAAGTGAATTTAGAATAATAGTCATAAAATTAATCGCTGGGCTTGAAAACAGTATAGCTGACAGCAGAGAATCTCTTGCTACAGAGATCAAGGGACTAAGGAACAGTCACGAGGAGCTGAAAAACGCTTTAACTGAAATGCATAACAAAATGGAAACCACCACAGCTCGGATTGAAGAGGCAGAGGAGAGAATAGGTGAACTAGAAGATAAAGTTATGGAAAAAGAGGAAGCTGAGAAAAAGAGAGATAAAAAAATCCAGGAGTATGAGGGGAAAATTAGAGAACTAAGTGATACACTAAAAAGAAATAATATACGCATCATTGGTATCCCAGAGGAGGAAGAGAGAGGGAAAGGTGCTGAAGGGGTACTTGAAGAAATAATAGCTGAGAACTTCCCTGAAGTGGGGAAGGAAAAAGGCATTGAAATCCAAGAGGCACAGAGAACTCCCTTCAGACGTAACTTGAATCGATCTTCTGCACGACATATCATAGTGAAACTGGCAAAATACAAGGATAAAGAGAAAATTCTGAAAGCAGCAAGGGGTAAACGTGCCCTCACATATAAAGGGAGACCTATAAGACTCGTGACCGATCTCTCTTTTGAAACTTGGCAGGCCAGAAAGAGTTGGCACGAGATTTTCAGTTTGCTAGACAGAAAAAATATGCAGCCGAGAATCCTTTATCCAGCAAGCCTGTCATTTAGAATAGAAGGAGAGATAAAGGTCTTCCCAAACAAACAAAAACTGAAGGAATTTGTCACCACTAAACCAGCCCTACAAGAGATCCTAAGGGGGACCCTGTGAGACAAAGTACCAGAGACATCACTACAAGCATAAAACATACAGACATCACAATGACTCTAAACCCATATCTTTCTATAATAACACTGAATGTAAATGGATTAAATGCGCCAACCAAAAGACATAGGGTATCAGAATGGATAAAAAAACAAGACCCATCTATTTGCTGTCTACAAGAGACTCATTTTAGACCTGAAGACACCTTTAGATTGAGAGTAAGGGGATGGAGAACTATTTATCATGCTACTGGAAGCCAAAAGAAAGCTGGAGTAGCCATACTTATATCAGACAAACTAGACTTTAAATTAAAGGCTGTAACAAGAGATGAAGAAGGACATTATATAATAGTGACAGGGTCTATCCATCAGGAAGAGCTAACAATTATAAATGTCTATGCGCCGAATACCGGAGCGCCCAAATATATAAAACAATTACTCATAAACACAAGCAACCTTATTGATAAGAATGTGGTAATTGCAGGGGACTTTAACACCCCACTTACAGAAATGGATAGATCATCTAGACACACGGTCAATAAAGAAACAAGGGCCCTGAATGAGACATTGGATCAGATGGACTTGACAGATCTATTTAGAACTCTGCATCCCAAAGCAACAGAATATACTTTCTTCTCGAGTGCACATGGAACATTCTCCAAGATAGATCATATACTGGGTCACAAAACAGCCCTTCATAAGTTTACAAGAATTGAAATCATACCATGCATACTTTCAGACCACAATGCTATGAAGCTTGAAATCAACCACAGAAAAAAGACTGGAAAACCTCCAAAAGCATGGAGGTTAAAGAACACCCTACTAACGAATGAGTGGGTCAACCAGGCAATTAGAGAAGAAATTAAAAAATATATGGAAACAAACGAAAATGAAAATACAACAATCCAAACGCTTTGGGACGCAGCGAAGGCAGTCCTGAGAGGAAAATACATTGCAATCCAGGCTTATCTCAAGAAACAAGAAAAATCCCAAATACAAAATCTAACAGCACACCTAAAGGAAATAGAAGCAGAACAGCAAAGGCAGCCTAAACCCAGCAGAAGAAGAGAAATGATAAAGATCAGAGCAGAAATAAACAATATAGAATCTAAAAAAACTGTAGAGCAGATCAATGAAACCAAGAGTTGGTTTTTTGAAAAAATAAACAAAATTGACAAACCTCTAGCCAGGCTTCTCAAAAAGAAACGGGAGATGACCCAAATAGATAAAATCATGAATGAAAATGGAATTATTACAACCAATCCCTCAGAGATACAAACAATAATCAGGGAATACTATGAAAAATTATATGGCAACAAATTGGACAACCTGGAAGAAATGGACAAATTCCTGAACACCCACACTCTTCCAAAACTCAATCAGGAGGAAATAGAAAGCTTGAACAGACCCATCACCAGCGAAGAAATTGAATCGGTTATCAAAAATCTCCCAACAAATAAGAGTCCAGGACCAGATGGCTTCCCAGGGGAGTTCTACCAGACGTTTAAAGCAGAGATAATACCTATCCTTCTCAAGCTATTCCAAGAAATAGAAAGGGAAGGAAAACTTCCAGACTCATTCTATGAAGCCAGTATTACTTTGATTCCTAAACCAGACAGAGACCCAGTAAAAAAAGAGAACTACAGGCCAATATCCCTGATGAAAATGGATGCCAAAATTCTCAATAAGATACTAGCAAATCGAATTCAACGGCATATAAAAAGAATTGTTCACCATGATCAAGTGGGATTCATTCCTGGGATGCAGGGCTGGTTCAACATTCGCAAAACAATCAACGTGATACACCACATTAACAAAAAAAAAGAGAAAAACCATATGATCCTGTCAATCGATGCAGAAAAGGCCTTTGACAAAATCCAGCACCCTTTCTTAATAAAAACCCTTGAGAAAGTCGGGATAGAAGGAACATACTTAAAGATCATAAAAGCCATTTATGAAAAGCCCACAGCTAACATCATCCTCAACGGGGAAAAACTGAGAGCTTTTTCCCTGAGATCAGGAACACGACAGGGATGCCCACTCTCACCGCTGTTGTTTAACATAGTGCTGGAAGTTCTAGCATCAGCAATCAGACAACAAAAGGAAATCAAAGGCATCAAAATTGGCAAAGATGAAGTCAAGCTTTCGCTTTTTGCAGATGACATGATATTATACATGGAAAATCCGACAGACTCCACCAAAAGTCTGCTAGAACTGATACATGAATTCAGCAAAGTTGCAGGATACAAAATCAATGTACAGAAATCAGTTGCATTCTTATACACTAACAATGAAGCAACAGAAAGACAAATAAGGAAACTGATCCCATTCACAATTGCACCAAGAAGCATAAAATACCTAGGAATAAATCTAACCAAAGATGTAAAGGATCTGTATGCTGAAAACTATAGAAAGCTTATGAAGGTAATTGAAGAAGATTTAAAGAAATGGAAAGACATTCCCTGCTCATGGATTGGAAGAATAAATATTGTCAAAATGTCAATACTACCCAAACCTATCTACACATTCAATGCAATCCCAATCAAAATTGCACCAGCATTCTTCTCGAAACTAGAACAAGCAATCCTAAAATTCATATGGAACCACAAAAGGCCCCGAATAGCCAAAGGAATTTTGAAGAAGAAGACCAAAGCAGGAGGCATCACAATCCCAGACTTTAGCCTCTACTACAAAGCTGTCATCATCAAGACAGCATGGTATTGGCACAAAAACAGACACATAGACCAATGGAATAGAATAGAAACCCCAGAACTAGACCCACAAACGTATGGCCAACTCATCTTTGACAAAGCAGGAAAGAACATCCAATGGAAAAAAGACAGTCTCTTTAACAAATGGTGCTGGGAGAACTGGACAGCAACATGCAGAAGGTTGAAACTAGACCACTTTCTCACACCATTCACAAAAATAAACTCAAAATGGATCAAGGACCTGAATGTGAGACAGGAAACCATCAAAACCTTAGAGGAGAAAGCAGGAAAAGACCTCTCTGACCTCAGCCGTAGCAATCTCTTACTCGACACATCCCCAAAGGCAAGGGAATTAAAAGCAAAAGTGAATTACTGGGACCTTATGAAGATAAAAAGCTTCTGCACAGCAAAGGAAACAACCAACAAAACTAAAAGGCAACCAACGGAATGGGAAAAGATATTTGCAAATGACATATCGGACAAAGGGCTAGTCTCCAAAATCTATAAAGAGCTCACCAAACTCCACACCGAAAAGCAAATAACCCAGTGAAGAAATGGGCAGAAAACATGAATAGACACTTCTCTAAAGAAGACATCCGGATGGCCAACAGGCACATGAAAAGATGTTCAGCGTCGCTCCTTATCAGGGAAATACAAATCAAAACCACACTCAGATATCACCTCACGCCAGTCAGAGTGGCCAAAATGAACAAATCAGGAGACTCTAGATGCTGGAGAGGATGTGGAGAAACGGGAACCCTCTTGCACTGTTGGTGGGAATGCAAATTGGTGCAGCCGCTCTGGAAAGCAGTGTGGAGGTTCCTCAGAAAATTAAAAATAGACCTACCCTATGACCCAGCAATAGCACTGCTAGGAATTTATCCAAGGGACACAGGAGTACTGATGCATAGGGGCACTTGTACCCCAATGTTCATAGCAGCACTCTCAACAATAGCCAAATTATGGAAAGAGCCTAAATGTCCATGCACTGATGAATGGATAAAGAAATTGTGGTTTATATACACTATGGAATACTACGTGGCAATGAGAAAAAATGAAATATGGCCTTTTGTAGCAACGTGGATGGAACTGGAGAGTGTGATGCTAAGTGAAATAAGCCATACAGAGAAAGACAGATACCATATGGTTTCACTCTTATGTGGATCCTGAGAAACTCAACAGGAACCCATGGGGGAGGGGAAGGAAGAAAAAAAAAAAAAGAGGTTAGAGTGGGAGAGAGCCAAAGCATAAGAGACTGTTGAGAACTGAGAGCAAACTGAGGGTTGATGGGGGGTGGGAGGGAGGAGAGGGTGGGTGATGGGTATTGAGGAGGGCACCTTTTGGGATGAGCACTGGGTGTTGTATGGAAACCAATTTGACAATAAATTTCATATATAAAAAAAAAAAAAAAAAGAAACATTTCTGCAAAAACCCTACAGCAAACATCTACCTAATTGTGAAACTTTACAAGAATTCTGATTAAAGAGGAATACAAGGATGCTTTCTACTACCCCTGATATTTAACACTTTTTATTGCCTTAGCCAATGAAGTAAAACAAGTCAAAGAAATAAAAAAGACAATGATTGAACAGGACAAAGATGCCATTATGTAACAAACCTTATTCTCAACATGAAAATTTCAATATAGAAAGTGCATACATTAAAAGAGATAATGAAAGCACCTAGTAAATTCTCTGGATTGACCTAAAAATTGGTAGATCAGACTTCCAACACTGTGAAAAAACATGTTTCTGTTGTTTTAGGGCACCCATCTGTGGAATTTCATTCTAGTAACACTAGGAAACTCATACAACTATCTTGTCATCCTCCCAACTTTGTGAGAACCTGGAGAAAGAGTTTCTCTGTTGACTCATGAAAAGAACAGAAGATCATATAGAGAAAATTCTCTTGCCATACCAATCTTTTAGACCCTCAAAAACTATGAGGGTAGTCAGAAGACTACTGTGGAAAATACTTCATTAAAAGAGATGCAAACCCATGTCTTTGATTTGATTCTGTTATTCTGCAGAGCAAAAGTAAAGACAAGGTGTGCAAATAAGAAGAAGGAAGAGTTGAAGTGAATCTTCCTTTCCTTTCAATCGCTAGGTGTGTCACTGGAGACACATTTCATTTTAAGACTTGGAAAACCTTAGCACTGTTTTATGCTACTTTTTTCATTGTTTTAACTCACAATAGCAAAGGAGCTACATAAGTGGAAACTGTCAATCAACTAACAAACAGTCATGGTCTCCATAGTAACATTCAACATCCCCATAAGTCATCATGCATGTAAAAATGAGGAGCTGGTGAGGAGTAACAAGAACTTGCTGTGTCTCAAGGAAGTTTGATTTCCCAACAAGTCCAGATAGGTAGAGGGAGGATTATTCACTCAACTGGGCTCTAACACCTCGTGGAGCAAGATGAGGTAATATTTAATTTTATGCAGACTTACACTGATTCTCAAAGGCTGGCATTTGCATGATAGGTTCAAAATATTCCTCCAGCGATTTATAAACCATGCCATGCCATATTAATTTAAATTATTCTCTAAAGGGTAATCAGTATGAGATAAAGAAGAACTACAAACATATTGGTGTAAAGATCATTAATCTTATCATTGAAGACCATGGTTCTCAAGCTTGGTTTCCTGTAAGAGTTGCCTTGGAGGGACGCCAGGATGGCTCAGTCAGTTAGACATCTGACTCTGGATTTTGGTTCAGGTCATGATCTCATAGTTTGTGAGTTCAAGCCCTGTGTCGGGCTCTGCACTGACAGTGTGGACCCTGCTTGGAATCCTCTCTCTCTCAAAATAAAAATAAATAAATTAAATTATAAAAAAAAAGAATTGCCTTGAAGCCTGTCAGAACCTATAGTCCTGGGTCCTTCCCCAGATTTAGATAGAGTATCAGACACATGTGGGTTTTTTAAATTATTTTTTAATGTTTATTGTCAAAAGAGAGAGAGACAGTGTGAGTGGAGGAAGGGCAGAGAGAGAGGGAGATAGAATCTGAAGGTGGCTCAGGATCTGAGCTGTCAGCACAAAGCCCGACGCAGGGTTCGAACCTATGAACCGCGAGATCATGACCTGAGCTGAAGTCAGACTCTCAACCAACTGAGCCACCCAGGTGTCCCAGACACATGTGTTTTTACGAAATTCCCCATGTGGGGGTGCCTGGGTGGCTCAGTCAGTTAAGTGTCTGGCTTCGGCTCAGATTGTGGTCTCATGGGTCGTGAGTTTGAGCCCTTGCATCAGGCTCTGTGCTGACAGCTCAGAGCCTGGAGCCTGCTTCGGATTCTGTGTCTCCCTCTCTCTCTTCCCCTCTCCCACTCATGCTCTCTCTCAAAAATAAATAAACATTAATTTTTTTTTAAAATTCCCCATGTGTATCTGCTGCAACCATCACTTCATGGATTTCCACATGGTACTCATGAATTTAAAGACTGGAAAGTAATTTTGTAGTGTCATAGTTCCTGCATTAGCACAGTCTTCCCAGATCATCTAAGTAAGGCTAGAAAAATACCCTACAGCTATTGACTATTGTACACAGAGTGCAAGGCTATGGGTTTGGTGGAGTTATCTCATTAATACTAAAAAACTCTGTGAAAGAGGGAGTGGCATTAGCCTTATTAGAGAACCAAAGGAAATGAGACATGGATTGTGTACAGAGTGGTGAAGTACAAGACAAGTAAGTGTTGGAGTCAGCACACAAATCCGAGTTTGTCAAACTGCAAAGCATGTAATCATTTTATAACAGCCTCCAACTTCATGGCCAAAATAGAGTTCTTATGAATGAACATGGATAAAGAAAAAAAAAAGTGCACTTGTCAATAAAATCAGGGAGTGATGGTAAAGAGTCCCTCCCCCTGCCCCATGATATTAAAATCTAATAATGTCTAATTTTAATAACAATACCTTACATAAGACTGTATGGTTTTTAGAGTGTCCAAATAAATATTTTATTAGATCCTGTCAACAAACTTCTGTGGTAGGTAGGACAGAGATTATTAACTACATTGTAGATGAGAAAAGAATGAGGAAAAAAAAGAAAGAAAGAAAAGGAGACCCTTTCAAGAATGCATTCACAGTGAAGAATTGCATTCTTTCCCCTTTCAAGGGTTCCATAATATCTCCTTATCTTTTTCTGAGGAAGCAACACCCTTCATCATGGTTTACTCCAACCTCATCAAGTGTGGAATCTGGTTTTCAGAAACCAAAACACTGGTGGAAAAGGCAAACAGTGATGGTAATAAGAACACATACGTGGGATTTTGACTGAGATTGGGGCTGCAGCTCTGCCATTTATTTACCAACTCTATGAAAGGCTCAGCTTTACTCCCTTGTAAAATGGACACGAAGTTAATATTCCACACATTAATCAGGCGGTTGTTAGAAGTATGTAAATCATCCATCCTAGTACCCTGAAATCACTCGAAACAATGCTGGTTCTAGGATAGTCATCACTGGTCACCATTATCAAGACACTGGGGACATGCAAACAGCACTGATACCAGAAGGAAGACATCAGAAATCCAGGGGGCATTTTTACACAGAAACTTTGGTAGAGAGCGAGACACATAGCATTTTCTTTTTCCTGGGGGAGACAGAGGTAGTTGCCATTCCAAGAATGGAATAGGGCCCTTTGTGGAGAGCACTGAAGATTTTTATAAAAGTCTGGAGTGATGCCTTTTGAATACCTTTGTTCAGGGAGCCTTGAGGAACTTTCTGGGGCTGGCACTGCCTTTTGCTTTGCTTCTCACTTTAGGCTCCACTGAGCTGAAGGAACCAGGGGAAGCTGCTGTGAGAGCTGGCTGCTTAGGGAAGTTCCAGCTTAAGAGACCTTTAGCTTTCCTGCAAATTGTCCGTAGATGGATTCACCAGGCTAGGCAAGGAGGCAGGACCTCAGAGCAACAGCTCCGACTAGAAAAAACAAATTATGCACTTATCTCAAACCACTTGATCTCATTAGGGTTGAGCATAGAGAGGTCGGAAAAAAACATGGCTCAGTGCCTCTTTTGGTCAGTGATATGCTTTTGATACTTTATATTTTAATACTCTTGATAGCCTTTTAAGAGATGTGTTTCGGCCCTGCTTTACAGTGGAATAAACTGAGACTCAAAGACTTTAAGTAAGCTCTTAAGGAATTGCAACAAATAATTACCAATCCAGTATTAAAATCCATGTTGGCTTAGCTCTGAAGCAACTATTTGCACTCTACCATACCACAAACTACTTTCTTTGGTATATGCCTGTTGCTTTAAATTTCCATTTACTAAAATGGAAATATACAGAGATCAAAGAATATTTTAAGCAGTGAGCCTAGCCCCAGAATGAAGGATTGGTTATTGTTATTCTTCCAGGATTGAAGTATTTTGCTTCTTTCCCCACCCCACCCCCTTTTTTTTTTTTGAGAGAGGAGGGGCACAAATGAGTGAGAGGGAGAGAGAGAGAGAGGAAGAGAAAGAGAGGAGAGAGAGAGAGAGAGAGAGAGAGAGAGAGAGAGAGAGAGAGAGAGAAAGAAAGAAAGAAAGAAAGAAAGAAAGAAAGAAAGAAAGAAAGAAAGAAAGAAAAGGAAAGAAGGAAAGAGGAAGAAGCGGGGCTCCCCTGAAGCAGGGCTTGAGCTCACCCAACATGGGACTCAAATTCACAAACTGTGAGATCATGACCTGAGCTCAAGTCAGATGCTTAATAACTGAGCCACCCAGGTGCCCTACTTCCTTCCCATTTTGATTTCAGGAAATTAGGGTGGGGGCGGGTCCCTCATCAATTACTCCCTGAACACTTGCACTGGGAATAGGACTCCCAGTGGGCTGGGAATAGGACTCCTGCCACCTGTACATGCTCACTTCCCCCTTGGGATTCAAAAGCAATACAAGGTCAATGAGAACAATGACAGGGTAAAGAAAGCCACCTGTCTTGATTGATCTGTCCCTTTCTTCCTTCCCATTGCCAAGCCCTTCTCCATAAGATGCTTTACAATACAGTGCATTTATAATTCCCTGCCACATAAAAAATTAGTCAGGACATAATAAATTTTAGGCACAAAGGCATGTAATCCTCACAGCATCCCAGAGCCTTTATGGTAGCAATAACAGAATTTATAAAAAGGAAAATTAGCATAGCTCTTTGCTAGTCATCAGGAGCAAAGCTCATGTCCCAGGCACACATCAGAGACCCCACTTTACATTTTTAAATTGCTTGTACTGCTCTACCTCAAGATTTCAAAGTGGTATGACCTGGAGCTTTGAATTTTGCATAATTCCAACAAATCAGGTTTATTGAAGAATAATTGAAAATTCTGTGCATGAGGATAACAATGGTTCCCTTTATGAGTTTATGTACTTCCTAATTGTACTCTGGCTTTCTCTGCATGTCACTGGGTGGTCCGTGTCACCTTTGCTTAGAACTTCCTTTTTCTTCTCTCCATTCTATATGTGCTTGATACCCAAAGGGAAAAAAATATCTGGGTTTATTTAAAATTGGCTTTAGTGCTTGCATGCCTTGTATTTAAGACATTAAAATCAGGGAATTAGATAGATGCCTGCCAGCCAAGGCAATTACTTCCAGCCATTACACTTCAAGACCAAATTATTTTACTTCTTGAAACCATTTCTCTTAATTGTTTCGTGTTTTACACAGTGACATTAAGCTCAAATAGTCACTTTTTTTTGGTTTTATTGACAATGTATGGTTTGAATTATGGGTTGTTGACAGCCTCTTTGGCAATCTTATTCTTCATAATTTCTCTTCTTTCTTTCATTTGTAATTTAATGGTGCCAGGGTCTTACCTAAAGTTTATTCTTTACAGCTGCTTCAATAAATACGTATTTTCAAAATTTACAGCCTACATCTAATGGAATCAAGAATAAGGATTTTCTGCTCCTGATCTATCCTTCAGCTATGTTTTCCAATACAGTAGCCACTATTCACATGTCATTGTTTAAGTAATTTACTATTATTAAAATGAAGCAGAATTAAAATGTCAGTTCCTCAGTAATACTGTGTATCAAGTGCTCAATGTGGCTAGTGGCTATTTTGAATTCCCAAGATAAAGAACAGGCCTATCATCGTTGCAGAAAGTTCTATTGGACAGCACTGCTTAAAGGGTCCCTTCCAAATTATGAAGCAACTACCTCACACAGAGTTGTAATAAAGAGCCACCAAAAAAAAAAAAAAAAAAAAAAAAAAAAAAAAAAAAAAAAAAAAACCAAACAAAAAACCCTCTAAGCACTTATGATGGAACAGGTTCATGGTATGCTCATTTATTTAATGCAATATGGGATATGATATATAATAGGGTTTTGCTTTGAGTGTAAGCTATGCTCATCACTGACATTCCAATGGCCCACCATGTTTATTTGCAGGAGAGATCAAAGATTCATCTAAGTAAGGGGCAGTAAGGAAGCCTTTTTATTGAAAGTGTGCATCTATTGTGTGTACAAGGGGGTAGAAATTAGAAGGGAGGGAACAATTTGGGATACTCCATTGCAAATAAAATTTAAATCCATTGAATTGAGGTCTCCAGATGCCAGCTCCTGAGGGCGAGAGACTGTTATCCAGAACAAATGGAAGCTGGAGTTTATAAAACACCGAGGCACAAGGAATATGACCCTGGGATCCTTAGAATGAAATAAAATTGATGGAAGCAGAGATTCCTTCCCAATGTGCTTATGGCACAGGGGCAACTGGATGGCTATTTGTACAAGAGACCATGGGAAGCAATACGGTGTTCCCTTGGAACAGGAGGGTTACCAGAGAGGATGGAGAGTCTTGGGACATCATGAACAGCCCTTGGAAAGACCTGGTAAAATAGCACCAGGGCTTCTCATGGAACACAAAGAACAAGAAAGGCATCTAGGAGAGAGAGAGGGGTAACTTCAAGGCAAAGAGAGAGGGGTAACTTCAAGGCAAAGAGAGAGAGGTAACTTCAAGGCAAAGAGTGGAAGTTGAGAGGTCATACCAAAAAATGCTAACCACTTCTCAGTGCTTATGAGTACAAAAAAAAATAGGTTGATATATTTTAGTTTTCACCAGAGAAGGAACATAGTTTACTACATGCATTAATATTCAAATATACAGTTCCTGGTAAAGTTGAAATGAACACAGTAATTTAATATATTAATTTAGGGTAACATTACACTAACTTGCAAAGAGTACAATGTACTTATTTATGCATATGGTTATACAATAAAGCACTGATAGGGGATGAATAACTCTTATATGAACAACTCCCCTTCTTCTCACCTCCATTCTTTGTCTTTAAGCTACCTGGACATTTAAATACCAGGAAATACTACTTTTCAATGATGGTAGGTTGAGCTGAGCTTTTTCAACTAACTCCAAATGCCTGAGGGAATTTAGGAAACAGATGGAATTTGGGGATTTTCAAGTACACCTGTGAACCAAAACTGTGGCTCACTCAGTGGTCAGGGACATATTATGTCTGAATATTGACCCCTTCTTCCTGCTGTCCTGCTTTACCATTCATTACAAGAAACCTGGGTAAGCATTGGTGATTTAAAGAATTCAGTCTGAGTCAACAGAAAAGAAGTTAATTTCTTCCCTGCTGCCCTTGAATGAAAAAAATTTTTTTTTCCTTTCTCCCTCTCTTTGGCATAAAGTGGTCTGTGCACTGCTCAGAAGCTAGAGCTCTTGCCCAGCTGTCATCAATTCACCATGTGACCTAGGTCACAAACTCTACATTATCTCCATGTTCTCATGGTTAACATGCAGTCCTCATTCTATACGTCAAAATTGTGAATTGGTGGGGCACCTGGGTGGCTCAGTGGGTTAAGCGTCCAACTTCAGCTCAGGTCATGATCTCACGATTCGTGAATTGAAGCCCCACATTGGACTCTATGCTGACAGCTCAGAGCCTGGAGCCTGCTTCAGATTCTCCATCTCCCTCTCTCTCTCTGCCCCTCCCCCTGCTCATACTCACTCACTCACTCTCTCTCTCTCTCTCTCTCTCTCTCTCTCAGAAGTAAATAAACATTAAAAAAAGAAAAGGAAAAAAAATTGTGAGTGGCTGATGAGGAAAAAGAACCATGCACATGATATTTATTTAAAGTGTGCCAGGCATTAAGTAGTTTTACCAAAGTACTTCTTTTAATACTACTTCTTTTTAAATAATCTGTGATGTGATAAAATGGAAATTTGTAACGTCAGACCTCCCAAGCATTTGGACACTCTTCAAGAGTGGAACTGCAAGATAGGAGGGAAACAAGGATCAAGGAACAAACTCTAGGGTTGGGTGTCAGATAGACCTTTCCTTTGCTCCTTGGAAGCTAAGGCCCAGCCAGTTGGCAGCCACAGCACCTAGGTTTGCCCACCTACCTACACATTTGGCTCTTGAGGGAGTTACTCAAAGGTACAGGGGCTGTTTGCAGTGGCTGTGGCTGAGCATCTGCGAGAACATCCCATCAACCACCGCACAAATACTTCCTGTGGTACGATTATGGTTGCACGTGGCTTCCTTTGGTCCCTGCTCATCCCATCTCCCCGTGCCCCCCCCATCTTCCTAAGACTTCTGGGAGTTCCCTAATATCTCACCAGTAAATTACCCTCCAGTTTATCTTAGGTAGTTTTTGGTTTCCATCACCAACAACTTTGGTCTAATAGGAATTATCACCTATATTGTAAGAATAAGGAAACTAAGAACCTTGTGGGTTTGACCAATGCCATTGATGTCCTCGCTCAGTGTTGTCTAAGTGGTAGACAGATCCATGTCTCCCCAAACTGAATAGTTTTTCAGATACAATCTGACCTTTCTTTCCTTCCTCTTCCTTACTGCCCCCCCCACCTTGTTCTTCTCCTAGCCTTTTCTCACCATTTCTCCCACACAAATAATTTTTCAACTGACTAATGGACTCAAATTCTTATTTTTAAGCAAATTGGTATTAACCCTTAGGACATATTAGCTAAAGTTAATTCCAGATTAATATTTCGAGGCTTGTAAATCCCCATTAGCTATAGAGTATCATTCCAGGCATCTTCTGACACTAAACAAAATATATACTCGCTTGTCCCATTAAGGATCCCAAGTTCTTTAGCTATGTCTTTGTAGGAAATCCTCACCAACAGGAGGCTGATTGCCCACTGTCTTATAAGTATGTATTGCTCAGATAACACAATTAAATAATTAAGAATTGCTTAGCATAAATACAAAGATCAGGAACAGCATGAAATCTTCAGTCAATTGGTTCTGACTTTATTGTACATCCTTTTGAAGAGTAAAGGAATCATTGAATGTCTAATCCTGAAATAGAATAAATGTGGAAGCACTTTTAGTAAGCAGATTACTAGTGCTTGAAAGAAATAGGAAAAGTCCAAGTGTGGGGATTGCATTATACCCAGAAAGCAAGGCTCTCCCGGGCTTTATAACAGAATGTGTAAAACAAGCAGAAAATACACGTTTATCTGACAGCTGCTAGAGAGGTGTCCAAAAAAATGTGATGTGTCAACATGTATTCACCTTTTAGCAAAGGTGTGAAGCAAAAGGGAACTATTATGAAAGCTTGTCAGAATAAGAAGGGTTAGGGGCTGGAGTGTTTGTCACTCAACCTGGCTGCTGTTACTAAGTGGCAGGTAGAGAAGAGTCTCATGCCTGTCTGAGTGGAAACAGGAGATTATAAAGATGCTGAACAAGCAGTTTTTGATTGCTGGGAGTAAATGTGGATAAAAATCCAAGACCAGATGTTGAACAGTGTATACTAATGCCTCCTGGGCATAAATAAATGACGAGAGGCCAGGCTAACCTAAGCAAGGTAGGATACTCAGCTTCCATGCAGCTGAAGTGGTAAGAAGAGGAAATTGCCTTTTCCTCCTGCATCAGAACGAGGAACAATAAAAAGATTTTTTTCTATTATTTCACAGCAGAGTAGAAGTCAGACCTCTCAGATGGTCTATGGTACTCTAGAGAACATGATGCTCAGGTCAATACTTTTGAGTTTTGTAATTTATTTATTTCAATTCAAGTTACTTAACGTACAATATAGTACTGGTTTCAGCCATAGTATCCAGTGATTCATCACTTACATATAACACCCAATGCTTATTCCAATAAGTGCTCTCTTTAATGCCCATCACCCATTCAGCCCATCCCCTCACCCACATCCCCTCCAGCAACCCTCAGTTTGTCCTCAGTCTTAAAGAGTCTCTTATGGTTTGCCTCCCTCTCTGTTTTTATCCTATTTTTGCTCCCCTTCCTTTATGTTCATCTGTTTTGTTTCTTAAATTCCACATGTGAGTGAAATCATATATTTGTCTTTCTCTGACTTATTTCACTTACCATAATACACCCTAGTTCCATCCACATTGTTGCAAATGGCAAGATTTCATTCTTTTTGATTGCTGAGTAATACTCCATCGTGTACACACACACACACACACACACACACACACTGCATCTTCTTTATCCCTTCGTCAGTCGATGGACATTTGGGCTTTTTCCACAATTTCATTACTGTTGATAGCACTCCTATAAACAATGGGGTGCATGTGCCCCTTTAAATCCACATTTTTGGGGCACCTGGGTGGCTCAGTCGGTTAAGTGGCCGACTTCAGCTCAGGTCACGATCTCGCAGTCCGTGAGTTCGAGCCCCGTGTCGGGCTCTGTGCTGACAGCTCAGAGCCTGGAGCCTGTTTCAGATTCTGTGTCTCCCTCTCTGACCCTCCCCATTCATGCCGTGTCTCTGTCTCAAAAATAAACGTTAAAAAAATAAAAAATAAATAAATCCACATTTTTGTATCTTTTGGATACTTAGTGCACTTGCTGGGTCATAGGGTAGTTCTGAGGAACCTCCATATTGTGTTCCAGAGTGGCTGTACCGATTAGCATCCACACCAACAGTGCAAGAGGGTTTCCCTTTTTCTGCATCCTCACCAACAGCTGTTGTTTCCTGAGTTGTTAATTGTAGCGATTCTGACAGGTATGAGGTGATATCTCATCGTGGTCTGGGTTTGTATTTCCCTGATGGTGAGTGATGTTGACCATATTTTCATGTGTCTGTTAGCCATCTGATTGTCTTCTCTGGAAAAGTGTCTATTCATGTCTTCTTCCCATTTATTTACTGGACTGTTTGTTTTTTTTGGGTGTTGAGTTTGATAAGTGCTTTATAGATTTTGGATACTAACCCTCTTCCTGATATGTCTCTTGTAAATATCTTCTCCCATCCCATTAGTTGCCCTTAGTTTTGTTAAGTATTTCCTTTGCTGTGCAAAAGATTTTCATCTTGATGAGTTTCCAATAGTTTATTTATTTATTTATTTCCTGTGCTCCTGAGACATGTCTAGTAAGAAGTTGCTGCAGTTGAGGTCAAAGAGGTTGTTGCCTGTTTTCTCCTCTAGGATTTTGATGGCTTCCTGTCCCACATTTAGGTCTTTCATCCATTTTGAATTTATTTTTGTATATGGTATAAGGTTAATACTTTTTAAAACTAGTCTCTGAGTAAGGTTCTCATGATAATGCCAACTGCCACTCTTCTCTGAAGAAACTAGAAGAGATTCGGTACATATCCTTCTAGTAGTCTCACAGGTTATTCCTCTACTGTAAACTATATTATAAGAGCTCCAGAACATCAGGTGCCTGAGATTTATCTGCAGAACTTGTTAAAACACAGATTTTTAGGCCAGAATGGGGCCCACAGGATATTCCGACTCTGTTCCAGGAACTACTTTATTGCCATTGCTGAATCCAGGGGAAGCTTTGAGGCTAGATCAGCTTTTCTGCCTTTATCTCCATCCATTGCAAGTGGCCTCCAAAGGAGTTGCTATCCATAGCCACCTGTTCAGATCTCAGTCCACGAGGCACTTCAAGTGCCACCTCCTCTCCAAGTAGTGCTGCTGGAGCGCAGGCTTAGGCACGTGCAAATCTTTCACTGAGTATCTCTGCTTCTCAAGGTTATTCTTGGAATACTAATATGCAAGCTAGTCCCTCAAGATCCAATTCCTGGTGCCATGGCACTGGCTGGTTTTTCAAACAAGCCTGCTCCTCAGTGACCTTGTGTTGAGAATAAATGTTTTTCTGGAATTAGGTTCCTTACGCCACTTATTGTCCTCTCTTCATTTTAGACTTGACCCACAGTACTTTAGAGCTACCTCTGGTAATGGCCTTTCTGCCACATCAACTGGTGTGATCAAGGTATTGCAAACTTTTTTCTTCCATTTTCCTTTTCAAAACTCCAAGACTGCTAACATGCTATATACATCCCGGTGTAAAACATCCCTACCTATAAGAGAATGTTTTGTTTCCCTAGGGGCTCAAACCTTCCAGTTCATCTTTTTGAAAAGAAAATGAGCCTTTTCATCCAGCTCCATTGCAAAATCTTGGGGGAAAGTCTAGGATTGGGCAAACATGAATCATATGCCCACTTGCAGAGAGAGGGAAAAGTATTTTTAACAAGGCAAAGGGTGGTTGTAGAAATATCATCATGAGTGAATCTTCATCTCAGATGTCAGAAATCACCATTATGGCAATACTCATAGAGGATTCTCTGGCTAGACTAGATGCTTATCCTGTCCTTGCTGCTTCCTTTTTCCTGTCTTGTTTTCATTGGCTAAACTTGGGTGCTATAGTTGAACAGGTGCTTTCAGGGGGAAAGCTAGAGTTTTCTCAAATATTTTTTTTTCTTTCTAAAGTTAAAAATACATTAAGTGAATACATTAATGCTGCTATGTGGCAGGCAGTTCGCTCTAGACTGTGTAGATTATCTCACCTAATTTTCACACTCAGTGGGAGAGAGGACGTTTTTGACCATTTATGAAAAATAAACCAGCTGAGAGCTTAAATAACTTGCCAAAGGTAATACAGCTAGTAAGTAGTGAATCTGAGATGTGAACTCTGTTCTTAATTTCAAATCCAATGCTCTTTCCGCTACTACACAGTTGTTCTCTATACGTGTAACACAACCACTGAAGCGTAACTCCTCAAGAATAAAAAAGCTACACCCACGTCGTTCCGTGCATGGACCGCTTTTAATCTCAGATGCACTACATTCTCTTTGCACCTATCCCCATATATGGAATATTCCCATATCAAGTCTCTATCAGCAGTATCTTATCCATTCCTATTCTTCAATCGCCTAACTCCTGTGCCCCACCAAATTTCTTGCCTTGTTGAGCACCGAGCAAGCTTCTTTTGCCAACTGTATCATTTCCTGCTTGAAACTATGAGCTTGTTTTTCATCTGTTCATTATTCACTTCACAAATAATTTTTGACGATCTGTTGGGACCACCCCTTCATCTCTTACATGAAGTTGACAACAGCATTTTCTTTCTCTTTGATCAAATTCATAAGATCTGAGCAGTTTGACTCTCGCATTCAGTTCCTCTTGTTGTCGATAGTCAGCTTCTAGATTAGTGCAGCAGCTCTTGGCCTGTATCCTTGCCATTAATATGCCTTGGGACTGTTGCCACCATCCCCGACTAAACATCAATTTACATCAGTTTAGGTGCTTCATTCATACACCACCCTCCTTGTTCTAAGGGAAAGCCTTCTTTTGTCTATCCCAAGGCACATCATTCCATGCTTTCAAATAGACTTTAAAAAGATTGCTTTAAAAGCAATTTAGAAATGCTTATATTGTAGTGAGTGTAAGCATAAGCCTACCAGACAAATGAAAATAAAAAAACTCTTAATAAGATTTAAATATATTCTTATGGCTTTGGGTAACTTCCAGCGATAGCCCTACACATGGAATTAAACCACTGCCATATCTCAAGCTACACAAAGTTGAAGAATGTATGTTCTAGAGACCTTTTCAGTGACTCAAAGAGGAACACTAGTTGTATCAATGTCATGGACATTGGAGATGAATGTAGGAATGAAAAATAACAGTTTAAAATTAACATCTATTATATGTTCAACACATGGAGTAGCTTAAAGTATAGATAGTTCAGTAAATTGGTACATTGTAAGTAAATATTTGAATACTTCACTTACATCATTCAACCATTATATGTTTGAGTTGGCCCCCCCAAATTCCTTTTAGTGTTTATATTTTATCATCAGGATGTTAAAGTATTTCCCTAAATTAGGTGATACCCTTTATTTGAACATACGTGGGCTTTGGACAGTCTTAAGGAAAGAATCAACACTCAAACAACTTTCCTCCCTTTATCCCAGGATAACAATAACAACAACAACAACAACAACAACAACAAAAACAGGATGAATGAGAGCTTACTGGTGTTAATTAAGCACTATATGTCCACTATTTAATTTTATTCTCAAAACAACCCTATGAAATAGGTACTGTAATTATCACTATTACAGAGATAAGAAAACTAAAACACTGAGTAAATAACTTGATGTAGGTCCCATATGGGGCGAGGACCCAGGTCTTCCTTTTGTCTTTTTATTTTTTTAAAGATCCCTTTCTTTTTTTTTTTTTTTAATTTTATTTATTTTGAGAGAGACAGAGCTAGTGGAGGAAGGGCAGAGAGAAAGGGAGAGAGAAAGAATCTCAAGCAGGCTCTGCACTGGCAGCACAGATCCTGACGTGGGGTTTAAACACAAAACTGAGATCATGACCTGAGGAGAAACCAAGAGTCAGACACTTAACGGACTGAGCCACCCAGGCACCCCAGGGCCCAGGTCTTTCTAACTATAGGACCAAAGATTCTCTCTGGTTTCCTGTGTTATTATGTCATTTATGAAGCTGTGAGTCCTGGGGACATCCTGGAAATGTCAACTAAAATGAGATACTTTGAAAATCCAACCTTAAGATCAAATAAGGTCTGGGATTGTCTAGCAAATATGGAATTGACTAAATCTTCTATTGCTGTTAGAAATTTCCTTGACACTTAAAACAATGTCTTTTGTTGTATCACTAGGCTTTCTCACTCACAAATGTACTTTAGACATCTATTTAAAATTTAGATGCTAATAGCCAACATGTTCTTCTAATATAGCAATGGGTATGAGACTTCGAGGACATATCAAAAATGCTTAGCCATCTGGAACCAATTCTTTTCCATAGAAAATCCCTTTCCACAAAGAGACATAATATAGATTAGCTTTTTCACTTGCCAAATGTGATATCCTAGTATAAAAAGATGCAATTTCCCGAATAAAATTGTGCCTGATAATTGTCAATTGCCGGCCTTAATTTACTGACGGATTATATATACTCATTAACCAGCTCTCTTATTTATCTCCAGCCTATTTATTTTTAATAGAGGGAAAGGGTTAACCAGACAAGTTAGGAAGCTTCTCTTGGTCTTCTAGTATCTAGCAAAATTCCTCCAATTTTAACCTTCCTGCAGCAATCTGTTACCTGTTTCTGTAAAATGAAAGAAGAATTGAGGGCTTTAAAAATAGATTTCCAGGAAGTTTTAACACACATTTCTAACATTAATGAAACTGTAAAGAAAAGGATTCTCTAAGACTGGATTTCACACACTCAGAGATCTTGCATATTTCAAACTAAGTAATACAGGAAAAGTAAACATCAAATCTGAGTTCTAGAAAATCCTGTGTATCTGAGCAAACATGAACACAATGCCATTCCACCTAACATATTATTGTCTTAAGGGTTCCATTGTGATGAAATTCTGTGGAGCATATTACACTCTTCTCTATAAGCAAGATGTCTATTTTTGTGTGGCTATCATTTAGTATATAATTATGAATCTAAATATATTAAAATACCTGACATGATTACTCTCTTCAACCTTCTGAGTCTACATGGGAGCAGAGGAGGAGGGGAAAGAAGTTTGCAGTGATTTAGGTGAAGAGGTGTATGGTGTGTGGGGAATGGATAGTCACATCTTATGTTTGAATAGCACCCATTTTCTGTGACTAATCATCAGCTAGATTTTGTGATTGGGTTTCATTATGCCTATGGTGGCCAGAATTGTAGGTTTTGCATTAGTAAATACAATGCTGCCAGGGTCTACATTAAGAATGTGGGAGAATAAATTATATCATTTGTTTTAGTGCAAAATCCTTGTACAAGGTGCCATTTTAAGATCTATTATCTCCATCAGAAGATAAAGGGAATAATTAAGAAGATAAACAATTGTTTTCAAGAGTCCATATTGGGAAAAGAAATGTAAGTAGGCTGGCTATTAATGTTTTGGGGTTTTTTTTTGTTGTTGTTTTTTTCATTTGTTTGTTTTACCAGATCATACATCTTCAAATCTATTGCATCATGAAGTGCTAGGAGGAGCCCCAAGTATACAGTCAACTCCTGACATTGCCATCGCTAGCTTATGGCAACTTAACTGGCTTCTTCATCCGTAATATGGGATAATGAGGCCTTTATCATATGGTTGGTATATAAATTAAATGAGGTAGCTTGAAAGTGTCTACATACAAAGGGCAAAGACTCAACAAATGTTGAATCATATGAAAAATTAGTATTTATGAACTTTACCTCGCTAGATAGCGCCTTCCTGAAGTGCAAATATGTAAAGTGCCCTGTTTAGGCAACAAATAAACAGAGACTTGCAGGAAGAGGTATCAATATCTTTTAAATAGTTTGAACATATCTTCATCATGTCAAGGAGGAATTATGTAATATTAGGACTATCGTGCCTTCGGTCCTTTATCTTCTCAAAAAAGCCTTGTTACATTCTAGAGAAGTCCCATTCTTTCGCTGGCAGAATAACAGTCTAAGGGACAGAAGCCACTCGCAGTAAATCTCACTAGAGAGAGGACACAAAAACATTTGGAGAAAATAAAGCTCTCTTTTGAAAACCATTCCATGTCCTACAACCTATTCCTCCCAAGATCCACCCTACCTACCCAGGCTCTGCCTGAACCATGTCAGGAAGGTCCTAGGCAACACATGTCAAGCAAGCCACTGGATACTGACAGTTCAGAGTTGACCACAGGACAGAGACATAACACTGACCAGAAAGTGAGGGGAAAGGCAATCTTCCAGATCAACATGCTGATGGAAAGAAATCTTCCACTTGTTGTGATGAGCACTGGGTATTGTATATAAGTGATGAATCCCTAAAGTCTACACCAAAAACCAATATTGCACTGCCTGTTAACTAACTGGAATTTAAATTAAAATTTGGAGGAAAAAAACTTCTCATGCATCGATTGATACCAGCTGTGATTACAGTTATGTCAAAGCTCAGGGTATTTTTTTTTAAATGTTTATTATTTATTTTTGAGAGAGAGAGACAGACCATAAGCAGGGGAGGGGTAGAGAGAGAGAGAGAGAGAGAGAGGCAGACACAGAATCCAAAGCAGGCTCCAGGCTCTGAGCTGTCAGCACAGAGTAGCCCAACGCAGGCCTCAAACCCACAAACAGCAAAATCATGACCTGAGCTGAAGTCAGACACTTAACTGACTGAGCCACCCAGGTGCCTCAAAGCTCAGTGTATTAAATGAGAATTTCACAGTGTATTTCACAGACATTTGTATTTGCCCTAGTGTCTTGAACGATGGTCATTTTCCATCTCAGTTTGAATCCACCCCCATATCAAACCCTAACCAAGACTTGTGCACAAGGGAGGACGCAGGGATAGTGAGACCACAAAGGGAGAGAACACAGTAAAGGATTTTGCAATGAGCAGGTTACCATAATAGGCTCCATCCCATTGAGGAACCTCTAAGGAAATGGGTTGGTCACATTTCAGAATTGTCCCACCAAGAGCTGAGGAAGTAGGGAATGTATCTCCCAACAACTGTTAGTCATTTGATAGTGGTTTCCTCTGGAGGCAGCATTCAATTCAGCATTTTCAAGGTTGCTCAGCCTTGGTATAATAAAACTCCTGGGGAGCTAGAGAAAACTCTAGGAATTAGAAGAGATCTGTTCTTGAGGTAAAAAGTGGCCTTGGTGCATAAAGGCTATTTAATCACAGATACAGATGAACACAGGGCCAAGATCATATGCATCTGCTAAAAACCCTGTAGTTCAAGATATTTGAAGTAATATGATCACACATAACCCTGTGAGAATGCATGTGTATACATGTGCATACAGGCATACATGTGCATATATGTATGTATTTTTATCATGAAAAACACAGCTTAAGGAGATTGGAAGGGGAGGTGTGAACCACTCTTCTTAGCCTATTTAATGCCCACTCATCCTTTACACCTCCACCTAATTGTCTTTTATTCAAGGAAGCTTTTTCTCATCCCTATAACTAGGTTAAATTTATTTTTCTTTATATATCTGTAGAAAATCTATTTTTCCTACAGTAGTGGCACTAATTAGAACTGTGCTTTTATAATGAGTTGCAGGTTAATTTTATTAACATTTTTTCTCTTCCATGAGGCTCCAAGCTCCTTGAAGTCAGGAACCAGTGCCTACCAGAGGTCCTCATCCTTAGAATGTACTAAAGGAATACACAGTAAATGGATGACCCTTTTAAGAAGAACATAACTTGAAGGAAATAAGGATCTGTAAGTAATTATAAAATGATGTGAAAAGTACCATAATAGTAATTACAAATTTCTGTGAGAGCATAGAAAAAGGATACAAACTCTTTCAAGCATGAAAAAAAAAAAGCTAATATTAGGTATCCCAAGGGAAGTGATATGGGACCGGGCATGAAGTTATTTAGGAGTTAGGGTTATTTAGAAGTTATTTAGAAGTTATTAGGAGGGAGAACACTATATTTTAGGAGATAATCAGGAAGACATTACCTCCACACGGTAATGGCCCAGTGACTTTCATTAAACATATTTTTAAGTATTTTGTACATAGAATTTTCCTATATATGGTGTATCCATACATGCATGATAGGTTGAGTCAAAACAAATCTTGACTTTGGTGCATTTTTAAATAACATCAGAACTGTGATAACCAATTTTGAGGTGACTGTCAACTAGTTTTAACCAATCCCATTAAATGGAATGCATTGTTGGGGGTTGGAATTCACAGATCAGCCATGCATTAAAGATTACTGTTGAATGTAACACTGTATGTTAACTATATTGGAATTAACATGAAAAAGCCTAATGCCCAAACTGGGGGAAAAAAGTTTAATCCTGAAGCAGTTAGGGAAAAGGATATTCAAAAGGGGGCCTATTCAGTAACTACTTTTGTTCTTAGTATTGAGTATCTTCAAAAATTGTTTTCAATATGATCCAATCCTTAAAGCTATTAGCTTATTTGATATAAACAAATGAAAAAAATAAATTGGAGCTCTTTGGGATTTTTGTCTTGTGTTTAAATTTTCCAAATTGCTAAGCAAGAAAAAAACTTAATATGACTCCCTCCCCTTTAAAACAAATGGTCTATTCTTTTTATTTTAAATGTTTATTCTTGAGAAAGAGAGAGACAGAGTGTGAGTGGGGGAGAGGCAGAGAGACAGACAGAATCTGAAGCAAGCTGCAGGCTCCGAGCTGTCAGCACAGAGCCTAACGTGGGGTTCGAACTCACCAAGCAAGCAATCATGACCTGAGCTGAAGTTAGACGCTTAACCAACTGAGCCACCCAGGCACCCCAACAAATGCGATATTCTTTATTTAAGAAACTGATGTTCAGGACTGGCAATCTTGACTAGTTATGCCAACAGAGTAAAAAAGAAAAAAAATCCACCCACTTAGTCATCCTGTTGCCTTGATGATTGGTATTGCAAATTTCAACATGGATGGTTTGCAAAGAACTATGTTCTTCGACAGAAAACAGAAGTAATAGGATTGCCTCACCAGGGCTGTGAACTGAAGGCTAGGAGAGAAGAGGAAGGGGTAGGAAAGGGAAAGAGAATAAGCTTTATTGAACTCTGTTTCAGGCACAGAGTACATTATCTAATGTAACGTTCACAACCTCCTATCTCTGGGTGATAAAATTTGATAGCTAAGACCTAGGACTAAAGGATGGCTGAATGGCTTGACTATATAACACATTATATTTTCCATCAAGGCATCTAAAATAAACCTGCAATTTAAAAAATGGTCTTTCAAAAGTAGCTTTAAGGCAATTCCCCTCATTTCTCTTTTCTACAAGATTGTCACTCTTATATACTACTCATGTAGAAATTCTAGGGTTGGTCCTCCCTGGACAGGGTAGAAAATGCTTAAAATGTAAAACATGCTAGAAAGTACCAGAACTGAGATTCAGGTCCAGGACTTCCTTCAAAGACCATCGTCTTTTTCTGTTGAATTTAGACTGTTGAACTTATCACCAGCACACCTTACTACCTTGAGTATAACCATTTATCCTTTTGCTCACACAGACATTTGTAGAAGACTGAAAGGGTGATGTGCTCACAAACTAGTATTACTACCATGGCATTTAAAATTATATAACATGATTGCTTATAGGAAATACATTCCTTTTTATAGACTTATGATACCTGCTGTGTCATGCAATTAAAAGTTCCAGAAAAGCATTCTCAGCATGTCAAATTCCTAAGGCTGATTTATAGGATTACAGCTTTCCCCCTTTGTGATTCAATTAAAGAATTTTACATTGGGCTATTATAGGGCTTAGTCTCTGATCATAGTTTGGATGCTGAACTATTAGATTAGCATGTGATCTGATTATAAATAAACTGAATTTCTTATTTGCAAGGGACCATAATTAAAGCTGCAGTAAAAATGGCATAAGAAGCAGTTAGAAAGACCTATGCGGTAGACTTCAATGGTAAAAGTGGGTAATTCCAGAATGCAATTTGTTGGACTCTATAGATAAATATAAAAATGGAGACCTATGATACCTGCTTTGGATTTTAATCTAGAAGTTGAATTATTATTTTTTTTTAGTTCTATTATTATTGTTGTTTTTGAGACAGTGCACATGCACATGTGCATGAGTGAGAAAGGGGCAAAGGAAGAAACATAATCTTAAGCAGGCTTCATGTTCAGTGCAGAACCCAGTACAGGGCTCGATCCCACGACCCTGGGATTATAACCTGAGTGAAAATCAAGAGTCAGGTGCTCAACACACTGAGCCACCTAGGTGCCCCAAGTTACTGTTTTTTCAACTTTATTGAAGTATACTTAATATATAAAATTTCCAGTGGTTGAATTCTTCACCAGGTCAATGATGTAAGACAAAAGTTTTCTCTTTTACAGAGGTCCCCCTGCCCACCTTATCTATTTCACTTTCAGTTACCTGTGGTCAACTATGGTCCAGAAGCAGATAATCCTTCTGTCCAGTTGTCTGAAGGTCAATAGAAGCCTACCACACCACATACCTGTGACATTCACCTCACTTCATCTCATTACCTAGGTACTTTATTATCTCACAACAGCACAAGAAAGGTGAGTATAGTACAATAAGATATTTTGAGAGAGAGAGATCACATTCAGATAACTTTCATTATTGTATCTTATTATAATTGTTCTATTTCATTATTAGTTGTTAATTTCTTACTGTGCCTATTTTATTAAGTATGTATGGATAGGAAATGACATCGTAAATACAGGATTTGGTATTACCTGTGGTTCCAGGCATCCACTGGGGGTATTATACCTTATGGATACCTGGAAAATTCAATTCAGTATTGCTGAGCTAAAAACCCCTTAAAAGTTAATGGTTTCCCCCCCACAAATAGATAATAGTTTCAAACATGTCAAGGAAAGAGGATCACTGGCATTAGCTTCTAAGTTTGGTTGGTGGTTATTTCAGAAGGAAATGGGTTTTCTTTTGATATTTGATTTTGTTTTTTATGTTCGATGGTGAAGAGAGTTAATCCTAAATTGAATGATGTTGACTGGGCATTAAAAAATAGTGCCTACTCAAAAAAAATTATAATAATAATAGTGCCTACCTTCAGGAGAGGAAGAGGGCAAAGGCAGTTGAGCATGATGACCAAATAAATCTTTAAATGATGCAATAAAAGAAAGATAACTTAGAGATGATGTGTTTGCCATGGCCCATAGAGATGTCAAGTTTCCACCTTTGGAGATGGATAAGTGTCTGCTTAATAGAGAAATATAATTTTGAAGGAATAGTGGTCCAGACCACTTACAAACGCAACAAATGAGTGATCTACTGATAACATAAAGTTGACACTCTTCAGTCTTTGAGGATGCTATTAGGCTGAATGTATTTCCATCAGGAGAGAATATTGCCTCATTTCAGGGGTGCATTTTCCCTAGCCTGAGCTATTGTAATCACTTCCTAACTAATATTTCTGACTCCTTGTCTTACCACCCTCTCCAATCTATTTTTTCTGCCATCAACATAATCTTCCTAATACCCAAATCTTAAGCTATTTCCATGCTTGAAAACACTTCATAAACTCACTTCTATCTACAGAATAAAATCCAGATGGATTATCATTGCATAAAATAGGCTCTGTTATCTGGCCTTCTGTTACCTCTCTGGTCTCCTCACTCACCACCCCATGCCTCATCTCCATTCTACTGACTTATTTGCTCTATGCTCCACTCTACTGAATTATTTGGCATTCTTTTTTGGTCCATGTTTTTCATCCCCATGCTTTGGTTCACAAAGTCCTCTCGGTCTGATATAGCCCTATTGTGCCTAATAGGCACTTACATATTTTTAAAGCAGTAGTTCCTAATGACATCTCAGATTTTTAATCTTATATTTAAGTTATTCATTACATTTTTGCCAGGTTACATTTCTCAAATCTTAGAACCTATCCCACATACCCAACTCATTAGCTTACATACATGTTGATTCATTTCCCTACATCGGGCTAGAAATTTTGTAAAAGTGACCTTCTATTTACCTTTGATATGTATCAGATATATCCCATGTGCCCCATGCAACTTTAAGTGCTTTAACTACTAAAAGCTGTAGGCAATATTTATTAACATAGTTGAATTTAGCTAAGGGTGGAAAGCTTCAAATCTTTTATACAGACTTAGGTTTAGGTAGGAAGCTTAATACTAACTCAAAGTTTTTTAAATAACAAAAAAATATTCCTTGTTTCTAATTAAATGATGCTACAGAGAGATGATGAATGTTTGTGAGGGAGGTTTGTACACTGTAAAAGTGCCTATTCCATCAATATGCACTGGTTACACTGGTGAAGAATGAGATACTACACCTTTATTAAAATGAATAGACTAGATATACAGATATCACCATGGACAGGTCTGAGAAACAAAATATTGAATCAAAAAGTAGAATATAAAAAATATATATGATGTGCATATATATTCATGTGTGTGTATATATGTATACACGTTTGCATATCCATATATGTTGTTCAGTATGTGTATATGTGTGTATGTGTGTGTATACAGAGAGACAGAGAGACAGAGAGAGAGAGAGAGAGAGAGAGAGAGAGAGAGAGAGAGAGAGAGAAGGAGTAGGGAGGAAATCAGTCCTCAATCTTCATTATTCTCAGATTCTCTATTGGCTAACTCACCCACTAGCTAAAAATCAATACTCATGGTGCTTTCACAGTTCTTTGCAAACATGTGCAGAGCATCATTTGAGTTCCCAACTGAAGGTTTCTCAGCTGAAGTCAAACAAGGCAATGCTCCACCTTATTGTTTCAGCTGCCATCCTATACACAAGTATCCTTCTCACGATATCTTTGGTGCCATGTTTTTTGCTGTGTTTTGTTTTGTTTTTTACACGTTTGTGGCTTTTCCTGGTGGTTTTACAGTTTAAACCATTCCCAAGTGTGGTACTAAAGTGCCGTCTGGTGTTCCTAAGCATAAGAAGGCTATGATGTGCCTCATGGAGAAAAAATACATGTTAGATACATTCCATTCAGGCATGAGTAATGGCCCCGTTGATTGTGAGTTCAATATTAATGAATTAACCATATATATTAAACCAAGTATCTTTAAACAGAAACACACATAAAACTAGGTTATGTAACAATTGGTTGACAAAAAAATGTTCCACTCTCATGAGTTAGGCTCACAAGAACTTAACTGAATAATGAGAAGCAGCCACAGATAATAGCACTTTGAAAAGTTTCCAAAGAATTCAAAACTAATTTATAGCAATAAATGCATACAAATCTATCTAGAAATTATATAAAAGTATTGGCTGGCTATACAGTGAATTAATGATATGGTTGCCTAGAATAAATAGAGAAAGCAAATGGAACTGGAGAGGGGAAGAAAGTTTTACATGTAAGGTTGCCATTCTTTTTCTTAAAAAAAGATTATACTCCCCCAAAAGAAATAAATAGTGGTTGATTGTTCCGTTTCCATCCTGTGTGTTTTGGCCTTGACAAAAACGCTTGCAATCTGCCTTATAGGTCATTTATTTTGTAATATTTGACAATCAGCACATTTAGTTCCCATTGCATCTTAGCCAAATTTAAGCCTCCTATTGATTTTCTTGTGCCACAAGAACAGTGACCATGTTGCTCCTGTGACGTGCCTCATGCTTTCTTCTCCCATGCTTGTGTGTCCTTTATAATGCCCTGCCTAGCCAAATACTAGCTGTTCCTCGAAGTTCGGCACAATCATCCCGTTCTCCCCAATCCACCTTAGTTTTGTAATAAGTAGTATTGCTCACTTTTGGCCATGTTCTTTTGTATCATTTACATCCTGTTAGGAATCTTCCTTTTCCTATGAAAGTTGAAAAGGTCCTTGAAGGCAAAGACCATGGCTTCTTCAAGTGAATTTTTTTTCTTTTTAAGATACTTTTTAAATGTTTGTTTACTTTTGAGAGAGAGAGAGAGAGAGAGAGAGAGAGCGAGCGAGCAGGGGAGGGCAGAGAGAGAGGGAAACACAGAATCCAAAGGAGGCTCCAGGCTCTGAACTGTCAGCACAGAGCCCACAGAGCCCGATGTGGGTCTTGAGCTCACCAACTGTGAGATCATGACCTGAGCTGAAGTTGGATGCTTAACCGACTGAGCCACCCAGGCGCCCCTTCAAGTGAAACCTTTAATAGATATTTACATTTCTGAAAACGTGTACAGAAATTAAATATGTGAATATTTATGAATTTATTTCCATGTATAAGGGAATTCCATTTCCACACAGCTAAATTTTCCATCAATTTCCAAAACTATTTATTTATATTTTTTAAATGTTCATTTATCTTTGAGACACACAGAGAGAAACAGAGTGCAAGCAAGGGAGGGGCAGAGAAAGAGGGAGACACAGAATCCGAAGCAGGCTCCAGGCTCTGAGCTGTCAGCACAGAGCCCAATGTGGGGCTCAAACCCATGAACTGCGAGATCATGACCTGAGCCGAAGTGGGATTCTCAACTGACTGAGCTACCCAGGTGCCCCAAGACAATTCATTTTGAATAGTGTCTTGCCTTTAATAATTTTTAACTGTTTGATTATTATCCACATTTGTTTGTTCTTTTGAGGGTTACAGACAACGCTCTGAGTGCTAGGGACTCAAATAAAAACTAGACCAAATCTCTTCCATACTAATCTAGTGGAAGAGAGACTCTATACGGAGGCAAATATATTCATTAATTTTTCAAATTTATTGCTAAAATATTTATTGGACACCAAAGTACATACCAGCTTCTAAGTACGGGGGCACATAAGTGAGCAAAACAGACAAAATATACTATCTAATTATAAGGATAGTACATAAGGAAAATGAACCAAACACACACACACACACACACACACACACACACACACACACACACACCCACCCCACTCTGATAAAGAAGAACAAAGTTGGGAAATAGAGAATAAACAGTAAATAAAGAGAAAGGAACACTTAGATTGAGCTTTCAAAGCACATGACCCATCATGTACTCCAAAGGTGAAATGATCTTAAAGTATCTCAGAGACAGAAAGGGGTTCATGTAGATATAGTATCTAGAGTGAGAACACTCTGGTATTAGAGTAGACATATGGGCAGAAGCCGGATCAGTTCAGGGACTTAGAAGCTTGAATAAGAGGTTTGTTTGTATTTTAAGTTTAACGTAGAACCACTGGAAGTTTATGAGCAAGGAGTTGATGTAACCTGGTCAAGACTTATAAAAACAAAACAAAAACAAAATACAACTAAAATCTCATGTCTCAGAATAAATCATTAAGGAGATAAGAATCGAATCAGTATTAGGAGGCTGCTGCAAGTGCAGGTGGGATGGGACAGTGGCTTGGGCAAGGAAAGAGTAAAGATGGACAAAATGCTAGAGGTATATTGGAGGAGAAAAATTACTTGCTTACAGGCATGACCTTGATGCAAAATCCTATGTGGTATCTGTTCCATGTTTTTGACTGAACTTGCTATGGGCTCCATGTTTTATTCTAGACTATTGGACAGATCTTAAACATCATTGGGTCTAATGGGATAGAAGTGCAGAGTGGAAAAGCCACTTAGATTATGGCTACAAACACCTAGAAATGGGCCTCTTGTTTTGAACCCTTAAAACTGACAGAAGTTAGGATGCCTGGGTGGCCCAGTCATTTGAGCATTCAACTCCTGATTTTGGCTCAGATCATGATCTCACAGTTTGTGGGATTGAGCCCCACATTGGGCTCTGCATTGACAGTGTGGAGCCTGCTTGAGATTTTCTCTTCCCCTCTCTCGTTCTTCTCTCTGCCCATGCAATAGTGAGCTTGTGTGCAGTCTCTCTCAAAAATAAATACACAAACCTTAACAAAAAAACCCTGTTAAAGTTAACTGGGTACATGTCTCTAGCACTATGCTAGTATCTTAACAATGGATATGTAGACAAAGAAAAAAGTAAGGGAATTTCTGTATCCCCAAGTCCATAAAACTTTCAAAAAAAAAAAAAAGAATCTGCCTGAAAATATATCAAGCAGGTTCTCCTTTCCCACCTTCCCCACTTTTATATTCATAAGAGCTCTTCTTCCACATCATAAAACAAAGGCATACCTCTAAGTGATGCTAAAGCTTACCATGGTTCATTATTTGAGGGGTACTAAACAAATGGACAATTTTAAATATTGGTATCTGGGACATCGGGGTTTTTTTTTAGTGTTTGAGAGACACACAGAGAGAGAGAGAGAGAGAGAGAGAGAGAGAGAGAGAGCATGCGCACGTGCACGAGTCGGGGAGTGGGGGAGGGCAGAGGGGGAGGGAGACAGAATCCCAAATAGGCTCCATGCTGTCAGCTCAGAGCCCAACACAAAGTTCCATCCTACAAACCGTGAGATCATGACCTGAGCTGAATTCAAGAGTCAGATGCTTAACTGACTGAGCCAACCAGGCACCCCTCTTTATTTTTTTAATATAGGTACCAGAAACCTATAGGAGGTTCCCCTGTATGTACTTCTGCTAAAATACAAGGGCAGCATCATAAATGGGATCTTTTTGCATGGTTTGGCATTTTCTGAATTCACATATAGAGTGGGGGATAAGAGCAATGAGTGTTTTTAGTAAACAACCTCAAGTCTTGCTCCCCCCAGAGGAAGGTCAAACAATTTTTTCCAGGGGCGTGTTCTATGAAAGCAAAACAAAGAAAATACCATTGAGAAGGACTGAAGTAGCTTATTTCACCTGCATTACAAACCCACAAAGTCTATCACCTAACTGTTCTCCTTCTTCCCTCCCCTGCCTTTTCCTAACCTCCTCTTTGTCTTCTTTCTCTTCTCCCCTCTTGTCTTTCCTCCCTTCCTTCTTCTCTTCCTTCTTCCCGTTTTCCTCTCCCTCAGATTCTAATTAGCTCTAATAATTAGGTTAAATGAGGTTGAGTATTTAGGACCATGTAGGCACCAACCAGTCAGAAAGATTACTCAACTGATGAGAACAACAGCAGCCTATACGTAAGACATTTGAGAATTAATTAAATCTGTTTTGTATGGACCACTTTCCATATATTGAGTAAACAAAGATTGCATTTCCAAAGTTTTGAAGAAAATATTATTTAATGGACTTGGTAATACAGTGTATCAAAAATAGTTTATTATGCTAAGTGAAATTAGAGAAAGACAAAAATCATGACTTCACTCATATGAGGACTTTAAGAGACAAAACAGATGAACATAAGGGAAGGGAAACAAAAATAATATAAAAACAGGAAGGGGGACAAAACAGAAGAGACTTACAAATATGGAGAACAAACTGAGGGTTACTGGAGGAGTTGTGGGAGAGGGGATGGGCTAAATGGGGAAGGGGCATTAAGGAATCTACTCCTGAAATCATTGTTGCACTATATGCTAACTAATTTGGATGTAAATTTTAAGAAATAAAAAATAAAATTAAAAAATATTTTATTGGAAAGTGTTTTGAAATAACCCCATAAACTTTCTTAAATATTTCTGACTATATTGGCTTGAAATAGGTGCCTCTAGGTAAAAGAGTCAAAGTTATAATCAATAGTCATTTTACCACTTTAAATCTTTGTATTTCTCTCCAAATTTAGGAAATCATTATAATGACTGAGATTTTTAAAAAATATATCCTTTTACAAGCAATGGGGTTTCTATTTCTTTGCTGTTAACAAAATTGAAGGAATACATAATTGAGTTGCTTGCTGATATATAATTAAGAATAATTTTGGAAGGTGCCTGGGTGGCTCAGTCAGTTAAGCATCCAACTTTGGCTCAGGTCATGATCCCATGGTCTGTGGGTTCGAGCCCCACATCGGGCTTAGTGCTGACAGCTCAGAGCCTGGAGCCTGTTTCAGATCCTGTGTCTTTTTCTCTGCCCCACCCCTGCTGGTGCTCTCTCTCAAAAATAAACGTTCAAAAATTTTAAAAAGAAGAATAATTTTTGATAACATGTCACTATTTGGTCTTTTTGGTCTTGGGGGATTTATTTTCAAAAGTTTTTTTTTTTAATTGGCATTACAATAAAGAAATTTCTTCAATTCTGATCTACGTGTCCATATGAGTGTTTCTCTGCAGAAACATCTAAAAAAATACACCAAAAGATGTAAAATTAATGTTGAGCCTGGTCTCATTTTTGCAGTAAGTGTTTTTCTTCTACAGATATCTAAAGTCATTAGAAAGAAATGACCTATTTCATTACTTTCTTTAAAAAAATTATGTAATACGTTTAGTAATTTGTCAAAATCCCCAATATGTTTGTGTCATTTTGTTCAATTGTTAATTACAATTGTTAGGATGATTCAATATAAAAAGGAATTATTTAATGCTTAGAGACTTATGATAACAGGGAATTTAAAAAATAGATATTTTTGTAGCAGAAAAGCATGAATGTGTGATCAATAAATTCATTCAGGCATAAAAGATGATACATTAGGATGCAATTTTCTAAGAGAAGCAGAATGTGAACACCGGTTCAAGGAGGATACAGAGAGATGTAAAATTTATGGGTGCTAAAGAAAACCTTCTTGATGTGCTTTTATAAATTGCTGATGGTGGGTATCAAGTTACTATGGTATCTTGATTCCATGGACTACATTTTATTTTTATTTTTTTTAATTTTTATTTATTTTTCAGAGAGAGAGACACAGAGAGTGAGCAGGGGAGGGGCAGAGAGAGAGGGAGACACAGAATCCAAGGTAGGTTCCAGGCTCTGAGCTGTCAGCACAGAGTCCGACGTGGGGCTCGAACTCAGGAACTGTGAGATTGTGACCTCAGGTGAAGTCGGAGGCTGAACTGATTGAGCTACTCAGGTGCCCCTCCATGGACTAAATTTTATTTTATTTTATTTATTTATTTTTTTAACATTTTATTTATTTTTTGGGACAGAGAGAGACAGAGCATGAACGGGGGAGGGGCAGAGAGAGAGAGGGAGACACAGAATCGGAAACAGGCTCCAGGCTCTGAGCCATCAGCCCAGAGCCCGACGCGGGGCTCGAACTCCCGGACCGCGAGATCGTGACCTGGCTGAAGTCGGACGCTTAACCGACTGCGCCACCCAGGCGCCCCTCCATGGACTAAATTTTAAAAGAAGCATAGAACACTTTTGAAATGTCAATACTTACAATTCACTAAGAATTTATCATTTGGAAATTTTAAAACTCATGATGAAATTCTTCAAATTTATCAGGGTAGATGAGCAGAAAAAGAGAAAAATATATACGTTGAAGGTCACTAGTCTTTGCTGTCTCTAAATCCAGAGTTCCATGTAGGTACACTACCTTCTTCTTAAAGAGGGTTCAGGGTACAATAGCTCTTGAGGGATATATCCTTCACTATTGAGGACATACTCTAACATGTTTAAAAACAGTAGATTTGCAGATAATTCCATGAGATGATAGGTTTTCCAAGGAAATGGATTTTAATTATGTGTATATGTATCTTACTAAGACATCTAGGGTACCTACTACCTTCTGCTCACCAGTTTATAATATGATAATTTTAATATAGTGCACAGAAGGCCTTCCTGGTGTTGATGATGGTGTCAAGGTCATTGCTGTCTAGGTTGTAATAGAAAAAGAACACTACTGATGAATCCCTGAGTCAATAGGATACTATTAAAGTAAGTTCTGCCTGGGTGAAATATGTTCTGCCTGGATGAAAATTAACTCTAAAATTAGGAAAAAAATTCATATGCCAGATCAGTAACTTCATATTAAGTTCTAAGGGATTTATTAATTTGCTCCATTAGGGCAATCATATATGGAACACTCATTTCAGTTGAAGCCACCACTTGATTAAGTTCCCTATAATCTTATTATTTTGAGAACTGTCAATCATACGTACTAGAAAAATCCAGAAAATAAATGAGAATTTATTTGAAATTTTCATCTCTGTATCATTCAATTCTTCTAAGATACCTTTGCATTTGCATCAAGGTTGAAATATTTCTTTTGATTTGCTATTTCAGTAAGGAGGAAACTCTAATGACTTCAACTTGCATAATTGCTGTATTAGCCCATATGTTAAGTTCATGAAACTATGTTTCTGCCACTTGCCAAGGTTCTTATCACCAAATGCACAGGAACTGATGAAGTGACCAGAGGGATGGCCAGAGTCCCTCTGGACGTATCATAAGGTGAGTGAGAGCTTTATCAACAAGTCTTAAACCCCCATTCTTACTGACACATTGCTATGTTATTTTGAGCCTCAATCAGTGTTCTGCCACTTCTAAGATTCAAAAGTGTCCTTTTCAGTGAAGAGTTACCCAGGCCAATGGCCATAGGGAAGTTTAAAAGGCTGTGAGATACACATTAGCTCAGGACTAGGAATTAGGAGGAAGGGTCTGGTTCTGCAGCCCTGTAACCCAAATTGGCCCTTTGTTCTCTGGATTCGTGAACTGTTGATTTTGTCCCTGGCAAATCCTTGATTGGTTAACAAGAGAGATCTCTTGATGCCAGACTATACCCTTGACCCAGGTTATCACATCCATACTGCTGCTTTTACGACTGTGCCCACTTTGTTAATGGCATTTAACTGTTAGCACTTGGAGACAAAAACCCAGACTCATTCCACTAAACTGGAGATCAGAAATAAAAAATATTTTATAAACATTCCCAGTTTATACATAAACATTCCTTAGTAACTCCCAGAAACCAGGAGACCTCTGTTTAAAAGATTCTGATAAATTGTTTCACTTGATCAAAAGGAAAGGAGGTCTGGAATTAATCATGAGACATGGTGAGATGCTGAATATTCTGAGATCTAATCCAGCATTTCTATTACCTGTAATCCTTGGATACCTTACCCAGTGCCACTCAAAGGCTTTCCTGTCATTGTTTGGTTCTAATTGTGTTGCAAATCCAAAAAGTATTTTAATCCCTGACAAATGCTCAAACAAAAGCGCATGAATCCAGAACCTCTGCTGAGCACACATACGTCAAGTCAGTCCAATCCCAAATTACTTTTTGTTGACTTCTCCTGTTTGATTTCTACCCAGAAAAATCCATGCCCATATATTGAACCCAAATTGTTGATAGGATATATTGATAAATTCCTCTAATTTATTCTAAATGCAACTTTTTCTTCTTCACTCATGTCTTCATTCAACATTCAGGCCAAAATGTTTTGATTATAATTACTAATGAGTCCTAGCATGTGGGAACAAAGATTAAATCTCTTCCACTTAATATGGGTGATGTTTCAGTGGTTGGGCCATTCCTGGGCTTGGTAAGTTCTATGGATTCTTCCATATAGCCTTGTTCTGATTGTTGGGATCTCACTATTTTCTGATAAATGCCTTAAAATATTCATATGATCAATGAATAGAGGCAACAGAGCTGACTTAGTTGTGACATAAAATGAAAGTTCAGCATTTCATAGAATTCATTTCTGTATATTACCCACATATCATCCTCAGTGTGTACATGGATCCAGCTAATTACATGATCAGTTAAATCATTTTCCTATTGCCTCTGCTGCTAATTTCTCATCTGGGAATCTGGGTTGGCAGAAGACGTTGTCTCACCACTTCTGCCTTATGTCAACCCAATAACCAGTTTCATATGCCTATATATCCCTGAGCATCTGTTCTCAAAAAATGCAAGCAACAGAAAACAACTCTGAAACACACACACATGCACACACACACACAGGGATAGCTCACAGCATCCATGAAAGAGCTAGACTGTCTAAGCAGCCAGTCAGTTGGGTTAATACAACTGTGGGTAGATTGTCTTCTCTATGTGTGTGTCTATATAACTCCTGGTCCTTGGGGGTCTCAGGTTACTATTTCAGTTTATTTTTTAATTGGTTTGCTGTATTTGTGATTTATCATGGAGCAAACAGTAAGAGACAGAGCGTGCATCCTGAGAATAAAGGATTTATACAACTTTCCCCATCTCTCTAATTTCTCTGATGACACCATGGTTGAGTTCTCTTTTGTGCTCTTTCCTCTTTAAGTTATTCTGGGGTTCTTCTGAAGAACAATCCACTTCTTTTTTGATGGCCTCTTCTTTCACTTGAGTAGGATTTCAAGGTGTTCAGGTATGTGTTTTCTTTCTAACTTCAAGAAATTTTCTACCATTTAGTTTGTCAATGAGACCTGTCCTGACTTTGAAGCACAGTTATGGATTCATTTTATTTGTATATTTCTTCTACTGTTTCACTGAAGTAATGTTAAGGAGTTATAGGTGTATTTGTCTGCCATCTTAAATTAGATATTAAGACAAAAAATACTTTAAATCCTGCTTAGTTGCTAAGGAATGAGTTCACACTTCATACATGTGATCCTGCGGTTGGTTAATCTTTTCTCCTATTTTGAAGATTCTAAAACCAAGGATAATAATCCCAAACACCTTTCACCTAAACAAGAATATATTTATTAGATTTATCAGAAAAGGATTAAATTAGGGCAGTAAGACTATTATCATCAGCCCCAGGGAATCTTTGCTGAAGAAAACTCCTCATGATTACTTATAACTAAAAACCAGAAACCAATTATCTGGGCTACAGAGGTCCACATCCTGGAAAAGAGTAGTATGAGGCTGTGGGTGTTAAAGAGCTCTGAAAGAGGCTACGTGATGTGCAAGACAGCATCAAATGTAAGTGAGAGACAATGCTGAAATAATAGAGACATTTATGTCAAAGAATGCTTTATAATGCAAGGAAGGCAGTTTACAAGGGGGGTTATTAAAGAAACAAAGTAATGGGGCTTTTAAAGAGCAGTATTACAAAAGAGAAAAGAGAGTAAAATGTGCTTGTTTCAGAAGTGATCGCTTCCACAAGTGTGTTAAGGATTCTATTTGTGGGCACAAGGCATGGGAGACCATGAAAAACTGGAGGTGGAGGATGAACCTTGTTCAGGAAGTTTAAGTATGAATAAGAAGGAAGAGTTAGAATAATGGCTGGTGGAAGGCAGGGTGACAAGGGAGGGTTCAATTATTTTTTTAATTTAAAGGTATTTTTAATTTTTATGTGAAAGAGGAGAAATTGCAAAAATTAAAGACTTCTGGTTTGTCTTGATGATCAGGACTGGAAACATTTTGGAAAGAATTATAAAATATCCGAATGATTCATTCTTAGAGACACAGAAGTTTCCACCAGTTGGCATAAGTTCACCAAAAACAGATCTAATTATCTGTAGGTCTTTTTTGAAATTTCTACTAAATCAGTGTGGAACTAGTTCAATGTCACAGGCATAGCACCGAGATATTGGGGAAGTAATATTCATTAAATACCAAGTAGGTGCCAAGTGACATGATGGGCACTATCACCTTACTGAGGGATGCATTTTGTGTTGCCAAAGACTTGGGATTAGAGGTCCTTTAAAGTCCCTTCCACGTTTAAGATTTTATAATATTCTTTTTACCAGTGAACCTATGTGTTCTTCACAAAATTGTACTTTACACTTAGAATTAGGCACAGCCATTAACTAACCATTATTTGTTAGAATACAGGTTCACCTGAGAAGACGGTGCTATGTGCACATCTATGTACAGTATACATTTTTTTATAATTTTTTTAACATCTATTTTTGAGACAGGGAGAGACAGAGCATGAACAGGGGAGGGTCAGAGAGAGGGAGACACAGAATCTGAAGCAGGCTCCAGGCTCTGAGCTGTCAGCACAGAGCCCGACGCGGGGCTAGAACTCATGGACTGCGAGATCATGGCCTGAGCCGAAGTCGGCCGCTTGACCGACTGAGCCACTCAGGCGCCCCTACAGTATGCATTTTTAATAAAAATTTACGTAATAGTTCAAAGCTTCAAATGACAGGAAAACAAATGTGATTAGGCTGCTACACTTGTTCCTAGTTCTTCACTGATTCCTCATGATTTTTATTTATTTTTTAAAATTTATTTCTCTTGAAAGAGAGAGAGAGACTGTATGCAACCAGGAGAGGGCAGAGAGAGGGGGGGAGAGAGAGAATCCCAAGCAGGATCCCCATGGCCACCCAGAGGCTGATGTGAGGCTCGATCCCACAAACCATGAGATCATGACCTGAGCCAAAATGAAGAGTTGGACAGTCAACCAACATACCCACCCAGACACCCCCATTTTTAGTAAAACCCACATTTAAAATGACTTAAAGCCCTAGGGACACCTGGGTGGTGTAGTCATTGGAGCGTCAAACTTTGGCTCAGATCATGATCTCGTGGTTCATGGGTTTGAGCCTCGTGCCGGGCCCTGTGCTGCCAGCTCAGAGCCTGGAGCCTGCTTCACGTTCTGTGTCTCCCTCTGTCTCTAACTTTCCCCCACTCGTGCTCTGTCTCTCTCTCTCAAAAATAAAAAACATTTGAAAAATTAAAATGACTTAAAGCCCTGAAACATAACTCCTTATATGTTTGAAATCCCTACTAAAGGTCATAATTTTAAAGCCAGATTCTGCTAATTTACCCCCCATGATGACACAGGATGGCTGAGAAGAGGTAAAACGGCTATTACTTTGTGAAGCTGTTAATATATGATCATTCCTTTTTTTATTCTAGCTTTGAGATCTAATTGACATAATACTGTGTACGTTTAAAGGTGTACAATGTGATGATTTGTTACATGTATATAATGTGAAATGTTCATCGCAATAGTTAACACATCCTTCACCTCAATTAACTGCTGTTGTTATGGTGAGAACAATAAAGATCTACTCCCATAGCAACTCCCAAATATAGAATATTGTCAACTGTAGTCACCATGCTGTGCCTTAGATTCGTGGAATTTACTCATCTCGCAGCTCAAAGTTCATACCCTTTGAACCACATCTCCCCATTTCTCCCACTGCTTAAGGGCCATCCTGTTTCTAGGAGTCTGGCTTTTTTAGATTCCACATAATATGTGATATCATATAGTATTTGTATTTCTCTGATTTACCACACTTAGTATAATGCCCTCAAGGTCCATCTATGTTCTCACAAATGGCAGGATTTCCTTCTTTTTTATTGCTGAATATCCCTCTCTGTATATAGATCTAGAGACATATCTGTCTTTCTATCTACCTATCTATCTACATACATATCACCCTCATCTTCTTTATCCATTCATCCATAGACTGAGGACACTTAGGCTGTGGCTGTTGTGAATAATGTAGCAATGAATGTGGGAGTATAGATCTCACTCTTCAAGATAGTGATTTCCATTTCCCAGAAGTAGGATTGCTGGGTCATATAGTAGTTCTATTTTTAATGATTTTAGGAGACTCCATGCTGTTTTCCATAGTTACTGTATCAATTTACATTTCCACCAACAGAGCACAAGTGTTCCCTTTTTTCCACATCTTTGGCAACATTTGCTATTTCCAGTCTTTTCGATAAACAACATTCTACCAGGTATGAGGTGATATCTAATTGTTGTTTTGATTTGCCTTTCCTTGATGACTGGGGTGTTGAACATCTTTTATCAAGCAAATGGCCTTGTTGACCATTTGTAGGTCTTCTTTTGAAAAAAGGTCTATTCGGTTCCTTTGCCCATTTTTCAATCAAATTGCTATTGTGTTATTGGGTTATAGGAATTCCTTATATATTTTAGATATTAACCCCTTATCTGATAGGTGTTTTGCATATGTCTTCTCTGATTAGACAGATTGCCTTTTCTTTTGTTGATTGTTTCTTTTGTTGCACAGAAACTTTCAGTTTGATGTACAGAAGCTTTTTGTATTTATTTTTGCTTTTCTTGCTCAAGTTTGGGGTCATAACCAGAAAAATCATTGCCAAGACTAATATAAGGAGCTTTTTCTCTATGTTGAAATGTACGAGTTCAGGTTTTATAATTTCAGGTTGCTGAAGTTTAAATGACTCCTACGCTCCCCAAGAGCATTGTGTACATGCATACGTGTGTGTGTGTGTGTGTGGTGTGTGTGTGTGTGGTGTGTATGTGGTGTGTGTGTAAGCTAAATGTTGAACTTTGCATGGGGATGAGAGTCTCCAACTCTGCCATCTTGGCAAGCGTCTTGAGAATTTCTCATAAACTGTCTTATTACTTTTTTTAAAAATGAGAACTGAATTAGGAAGCTATATGCCTATTTTCTCAATTAATGGTCTATTGGCACGATAGGGTAGCAATGAAACTTCAACTGCAAATTGATGCCAATCGCTGGCACAGATCCTCTAATCTACCTTTTACTGGCTTCTAGTAAAGAATCACCGATGAGAAGCATAGAGAGGGATATCAAGAGAGAGAGGGAGAGTGCAACAGCAGACCACTGGCTTTCTTTGCTGCCATACAAAAAAAAAATACATTCAGGTGGCGGAGTCCATGTTTTCTCTCCAGCACTGAGAGGTTGCATGGGAACTAGCTATAGCAGTGAATTTATATTTTCTCAACACTTCCAGTTAAACAAGTTGTTGCACATCTGTGTGGGTTGTGGGGTGTGTGTGTGTAATGAATGATTTGAATTGGAGAAGCAGGTAATAGTAATAATAAATGTTTTATAATACATGTGGAGTTCCTAGATGGTATAATGGAAATGTATAGCTACAAGGATTTACAAGGATATATTTTAAGTTGACTAATAAGTGATTCTTATAGAAATGACTAAGGTGTAATAATGGGGGATATCGAACAATGAGACATTAAATATTGTGAAAGTCGAGCATGTTTTTAACACAGGGAACTAACATTATCTACATATAGCAGTACCAGACTCTGGGCTTGTGGCTTTATGTTTATACTACTATAAACCTCACAACAACCTGGGAAAGTCAGTCGTGGCATTATTTTTATGGGATTAATTTTCTGAAGCACAGAATATTTAACTGTTTTTCCAATATTATTTGCCTAGTTTTAAAAAAAGGTGTATCCTGATTTGAACCCTGAAATAAGCCTCAAAATTCACACTTTTCGTTTTGCAAGGCTACTAACACTTGCACTTTGTCAGCTTGGGGAGGAATAATATGCTCTATAATTGTGAAAGGGACATCCACAGCTCTGCTGGTTGTGAATCATTGCTGACGTTGAAGACTTTGTTCTTATCCCTTTCAGTTATTTATAAGATAATAAAGGCACAGGCATGGGTCTGTTCATCAAAATTCTTTGCCTGAGATTTGCAGACTAAATGATATGTAAATATGGAGTGCTTATAACTGAGTGGTGCCCTAACCTCGGTTCTTAGCTGCCTTGTTATTGTTGACTTGTTCTTAATAGTTTTTAGAGCTGGTTACTTCTACAATCTCTCTCCTAGTACAATAGTAATAATAACCAACATTTTTTGAATGTTTACTATACCAGGCACCATCTGAAGTTATTGATTCAATTAATCATCATACTAACTATGGCTTCCTGTCTTCAGGTAAGTGAAGCACACCTCCACCTTTTCTCATGCAGAATCTTAACCGATGTACTTTTGCTCTCTTCCCTGACCTCTTCCACCTTGGTGTATGCAGAAGCATCTAAGAACTAATTGTATTCTTGTGAACCACTGGGGTGGGATGCTATTTAATCTTTTACTTTAGATATGGATGTCAGTTTGCAGAAGCTTGGGTGAAGGATACATATTTACTAGAATTTCAGCGTTCTTATTGTGCCATTTTTTTGTTAATTATCAGACAGTTCAAGCACACATAAATATACAGCTTTACCCACCACTACTAGTTATTTCACATTATCTATAATCTCACCTTTTATTTAAAGGAACAGTGGTTTAGAGATAGAGCCAAAGCCCCATCCCTCCAATCACTTTCCAGCCTTCCTCCTCTACAAGTAACTATTCTTTATTTGTACAGATCATCCTCTATTTTTGTATTTTTATGACAGAGGCATGTCTTTTAAAACTTGTTATAAAAGAGATCATACCATTACAGTCATTTTGCGATTTGCTGTATCACTAGAATTCTATTTCTAAATTTTCCCATGTTTTTCACATCAAGCTAACATTTTTAATTGCAAAAAAAGTATTGTACATAAATCATAGTGTACTTCTTCATTCTCTTGCAGAAAAAGTCATCTCCCCAATAACATCTTGCCATTAAACATTAATATCCCTGGACATATGCTCAAAAAGGTCTCTAGGGAAACAAGAAATAGAACTGCTTTATCAGAGAATATGCATGTATTCCCCTTGTAGAGATTTGCTCGATAGTTCTCCAAAGTGGTGGTACCAATGCATACCCCCCCATCAGCAATGTCAAACAGTCTCAATTTCCACTTGTTATTGTTAACACTTTTAATTAAACGTTAATTTTAACAGTACCATGGAAGTGAAATGGCAGGATGTTTAGTGCACAGTTTCCCAATTATGAAAAACTGAGTATCTTTCCATTTCTTTCTTAGCAATGCAACAGTGTTTCTAGGGAAGTTACCTATTTACCTATGTGACTAGTTACTTTCTATTGACTGGGATCATTTAGGTTTTGCTTTCCTTTATATATTCCGTTCAGGAATCATTTGTTACTCACATGCTTTGCTAGTACTGTCTCTCTCCACTTTACTGATCTTGTTATCATACGGAAACATTAATTTTAAATGTAGTCACTTACAAAATATTTCACTTATGTCTTTTGTCATATGTCAAAATCATCTCAATTATCAAGCACTCATTCCTACACCTTACTCCTCTATTTCTTATTAGGTTTTTTATCTATTTATGTACTGAGACCATTTTTCCATTAATTTAAACTTTTCAAGCTATTAATGCCTAATAATCTTAAGTCCTTATTCTTCAGAGTCTTGATTTTTTGCTCTACAATTCTATATGTATTTTAGGATTAACTTGCCAGTTTTATTTAAACATAACTCGGTTGCTTTATAATATTATATTAATCGGAAATCAAAAAACACCATTATGATATTGAATCTTTCTGTCCATAAGTAAGATACTTCAATTTATTTATGGTTTCTATATAAAGTTTTAAGTTTGTTTTTTTATTTAATTAGAGCAAGAGAGAGAGAGAGCGTGCATGAGTGGGGTAGGGGCAGAGAGAGAATCCCAAGAAGCCTCTGTGCTGTCAGCTCAGAGCCCAATGTCGGGCTGGAACTCACGAAACAGGAGACCTTGACCTAAACCAAAATGGAGAGTCTGATGCTTAACGGGCTCACACCCAGGCACCCCTATAAAGTAGGTTTTTTAGCGAAGTATAGCTGACACACAATGTTATATTAGTTTCAGGTGTACAACAGTGATTTGACAATTCTATACATTACACAATGCTCACCATGATAAGCGTATGGAGTAGTTTTATGAAAGCATTTGAAAAGTATACAATTGAATAAATGGACAACCCTGCTAAAAAGTAGTCATTATGCACTAAAATGAATTTAAGATATAAAGGCAAGAAATTTAAAACTAAATAGAATTTTAAAACCGGAAAACAGCCGTTAAGGTCTCCTTGTGGTTCACAAGAGCTTTTACAATATATATGGATAGTTAGAAATGCTTATTTTTGACGTTTTTGATTTCAGACAACTCCACTAGTGCAGGATACATAGTTTAAAAATTCAGGAAGACTTGGTCAAACAAGGGCAGTAGTTATATAATAAAAGGAGTCAGAAATTTAAAACAAAACCCGAGAATTAAATGTAAGTACTTAAGAAGAAAACATTTCAATCCATTATAGGAATCAAAGCCTTCGAATAGTCATTTTGGGCCATTTCATTATTATGAACAATTGGTCATACTGACTATATCTTTCCCACAATTTCATCTAAAATTATGTTCATTTCCTTGTTCATGTCCCACACTGTAAATTTCTTTGCAATCTATCTCCTCTTATCCCAATTCCCCATTGCTCTAGCCTTCTTTCTTCTCGCCTGAAAGTATATGGCTTCCTTTCCTTCCAAACATTTCCACTGCACCCCTGTGGGACCCCCATTCTGTGATAAAAACAATCCCATACATTTTCAACTTTTGACGAAGAGTGCGTACCATTAAAACCTGTCTCTTATTTGAAGACACCATTTTCTCTGGAATACACTTTATTACAACTTCCAGTATTCCCAGTACTTTGTGGTTTTTACTGTATTTTGTATATCAGTTTCCCCTTTTTTATTAAGGTATAGTTGACATAGAACATATCACCAAGCAGGCAAAAGACCTGTACACTGAAAACTAGAAGATATTTATGAAAGAAATTGAAGATACAAGTAAATGGAAAGATACGCTGTACTCATGAGAGAATACTGTTACAAGTTCCATTCTACCCAAAGGAATCTATAGACTTAATGCAATCCCCATCAAAATTTCAAAGGCATTTTTCACAGGAATAGAACAATCTTAAAATATGCATAGGACCACAAAAGACCGTGAATAGCCAAAGCGAGCTGGAGAAAGAATACAGCTGGAGGCAATCATCCTCCCCAATTTCAAACTATATTACAAAGCTATAATAATCACAGGGCACCTGGGTGGCTCAGTCAGTTAAGTGTCCAAGTTTAACACAGCTCATGATCTCACGGTTCACAAGTTTGAGTCCCATGTCAGGCTCTGTGCTGACAGCTCAGAGCCTGGAGCCTGTTTCTGATTCTGTGTCTCCCTCTCTCTCTCTGCCTCTCCCCTGCTTGTGCTCTGTCACTCTGCCTCTTAAAAATGAATAAATGTTAAGAAAAAAAAAATCAAAGCTATGGTAATGAAAATAGTATGGTATTGGCATAAAAACAGACACAGATTAATAGAACACGATAGAGCACCCAGAAGTATGCCCACACATATATTGTCAATTAACTTATGATAAAGGAACCAAGAATACACAATGGGGAAAGCAGTCTCCTCAAAAAATGGTGCTGGAAAAACTGGTCCGCCATATGCAAAAGAACAAAACTGGGCCACTATCTTACACCACACACAAGAACTAACTCAAAATAGATTACGGACTTGAAGGTCTGTAATGGCCAGAAAACCATAATACTCCTAAAGGAAAACATAGGCACTAAGGTCCTTGATATCAGTCTTGATGAGGATCTTTGTTAATCTAACACCAAACACAAGCAATAAAAGCAAAACTATAGACAAGAGAGACTATATCCAACTAAAAGGCTTCTGCACAGCAGATCTGTGAATATGAGAAAATATGTGCAAGTCATATGCTTAAAAAGGGATTAATACCCAAAATATATATAAAAAAAAAACATATAACTCAATAGCAAAAACAAACTGATTAAAAAATAGGCAGAGGATCTTCTATTTTCTCCCAGTCTATTAGGACCTTTTTGTATTCAGTTTTTCTCCAACCAGACTAAAATTAGAAGTCCGTTACTCTACTCTCTTGCCACCATTCCCAGATTTTAAACCTACTATGTTTCACCTAGATACACCTTATAAAACTTTCAACTGAGTATCAATTTTCAGCTTTGAATCAACTTACCTTCTCGCTCATATCCTCACATGCCTTGAATACCTGGGAAAATAAGCATGCTTATAAGCAATTACCTGCTCTAGAGATTCGTATTCTTCAACCTCAGGTCCTCACACAACTTAGAATTCCACCATGTGTTCACGTTAGCCCTTTTTCCAAAAGAGCAGTTACTGTAAACCTTTTCCAGTGTCTTTAAAACTCCAATGCTACCCGTCCATTTTCAGCAGATAACTTTGTTACCCATTACAGATATATATGATTTTATATACATATATGTAACCAACGTTCATCGTTATAGCAGTTTCAAGTGTCCAACACAGCAATTCAACATCTGCACATACTGTGAAATGATCACCACAGTTAAGTCCATTACCATACACAGTTCCAATTTTTTTTTCTCATAGACCTTTTAAGATATACTCTTTTACCAACTGTCAAATATGCAGCATCTGCTATAGACACCACATCCCAATGAACCATTCACTCCATAACCAGAAATTTGCACTCCTTAACTCCCCATCCCCATCTTGACTGGGTTTCAACATCTTTAACTTACCTGCAGTTTACTCTTTTTTTTTTTTCTTTCTTCTATGACAGTGAAGAGGTAGCTTCATTTCTCTAATCCAGTGGTTCTCAAATCTAACATACGCTAGAAGGTAGCTGATGGCTCAGGAAAGCAGATTGATTGGCCCCACACCCAGCAATTCTGAATTAGCAGGTCTTGGAGGTGGGGCCTGAGAGTTTGTGTTTTTAACAAGACCCAGGTGTTGCTGAAGCTGCTTCTTCAGAGACCACAGCTCTAAGGTAATTCTTCACTAGAATCATATCCCTCTTTGCCCCTTCAGAGAGAATGTTTCTTCAATACCCCAATCTTTCCCAATTCTTCCCACACTTTCCTTTTTTATTGGCTTCTTCCCAGTAGCAGTCATACATCCTCAAGTCACCTTTATCTTATAAAGAAAAGAAACAAAAAGCTCCTTCATGCTCACATTCCTCCAAGTTACTTTCCTACCTGCTTCTCCTTTTCGCAACTACACTTAGTGAACACATGCTTCACAAATGTTAATATTTCTTAATCTACCTATCAGCCTACCCAAAGCAGGTTGTGACGTCATACACGCACTCTTTGCTGAAGTTACCAAAGAGCTAATTACCAGACAACCCAGTGAGCACTTCCCAGTTCTCATAGTCATCAGAGTATTAGGACTTACTTGCTTCTTTCTTGAAACACTGGGCCTTAACTTTTCTGATTTTCCTCCTTTTTTCTCCACTCGGGTTAATCTTCCTTTGGAATTAGCTAATGTCATTGCTTCACTTCTTACTCTGCAAGCATTGCATGGTTTTCAATTGTTATTTATATGCTGAAGTCTCAAAATCGAGGCTGGATCTCTCTCCTTCCTGCAGCCTGCCCATGGGATCAGTGGGATTGCCTTTCCTAAAGGGGATATATAGGCTTGTATTCTCACAGGTGGATGAAACCCCACCCAGAGAAATGAGAGGGGGGAAAACCATATGGAGTCCTAAAGAAGATAGGTTTGAGGATCTGGGAAGATGAGAGGTTCTCGTTTAATCAAAATGAAATGGGGTTGCCTGGGTGGCTCAGTCAGTTAAGTGTCCGACTCTTGGTTTCAGCTCAGGTCATGATCTCATGGTTTGTGAGTTCAACCCCCATATTGGTCCTGTGCTAACAGCACGGAGTCTGCATAAGCTTCTCTGCCCCTCCCCAGCTCTCTCTCTCTCAAAATAAATAAACATTTAAAAAATGAAATGGGAAGGACATCACAGTAAAGTGTAAGAGCATGAATTTGTCATAATTCTTGAAATACTTTTAGGTGATTTTTAGACTCTGAGGCAGAAAATGGTAAATTGTTAATGACACCAATCTGATTTTGTAATTCTCTATTGCCTTGCCTGAGCTCATAGATGCAGGTGGGATCACTGATGACTCAGCTCCATTTGAGGGTAAGGTTTTGAAAACCAGGTTCAAAGAAATAAGTGAGTGACAGAGTAAATGAAAGTCTTTAAAGTGAGGTGACAATAATTTTGATTCATAGATTCTAAGCTTGGCAAAAGTGAAGACTATCGAAGAGAAGGTTAAAGAATAGAGAGAAAATATCAGAGTAATAAACTTATGAATTTAATGACTGTTGCATTAGGTTGCTTGGGCAACTCAGAAGACAGAAAGTTGTGGTTAAGGACTAAGTGACTTCATGATTTGAGGAGGTTACATGGAATGGGAAAGGACCTTAAAAGTATATCAGAATGGAGGAAAATGCAATTTTAGAGGGCATCTGGGAGCTCGATGCAAGGTATTAGATTCCAGTCAAACAGACCCAGAATGATGACAGAAATTGCAGAGGATACAAATACTAGAAATGAAATACTAACATGTTCAATAAATGAGGGACAGTCACGGTGGTAAATAGGTCTGCAGATGATTGCTATTAGGAGCCCAAGTGAGTTATAACTAGATGAGACTCAAAGGAACAAGGTTTTTGCTCAGGTGAGAGTATTTAGCTGCCCAGAAACAGCAATTGGGAACTTGGAGAACCCTAACTTTACTTCTAGGTCTTTAGATAAATAGAGTGTAAGAAACAAAAAACCCAACTTAACATCATGGAAGGAAAGTGATATCTTCGTGAAACTCTAGGTTTAAGTTACATTGAGATGGAAGGAACCTTTGAAGAAGAGGACGAAAATATAAAGGATTAAATGATCATTGGACACAATGAGTCAAGCAAAAGAGTTTGAGAGTGGAGAGAAGGTTTGGTTGATAAAGGGAATATAAGGAGTAGTATTGGGATGAGAATTGGGAGAATTTAGGATATAATAGATGACAAAACTGGTGTATATTTTTGGCATGATTCACAGGGACATAAGACTTGGTGGGTATAGCATTGAGGGAGTCGTGTAGCAGGGACAGTACTAGATATAAGGTTTTAGTGATTCGCTGCATGTAGGATTAGACTTTGGGCCCCGTATGGCTCCTGCTACAGGCTTCATGCAGGACATGCATCAAGGAAAGTTTCCTTCTTTATACCCTTGTTCTCAACCCCATCATATTCCCAGTTATTCTTTTTTTACTTTGTTTCCATGGAAATGCAGTTTAGAATGTATTATAATAATAAAGGTCACATGAATCCCATATCATTCTAAATGGTGTTCCAGCTGGTATCGTAACCATTTTTTTTAGCAAGAAGGCTGATGTGGCTTATTTTGTAAGGGACTACTTGTTTCATTTTCCACTGTGCCTGAGACAACCCCCATGACAATAAACTGCAATAGGCTGTAATATTTCCAAACTCAGGTCACCAGTGTAGTCATTTAAACATAGAAAGTTGAGTGATTTTTTTTCCAAGTTCAGAAATTCTCCAAATTCAATATGACACAATATTCAATTTAAGATATTAACCAGCCTATAAAGCTATCGTCTTTGATAGGTCTATATTTTCATATACTCATTAAAATAATTATACTAAAGCCAAAGTATTAAAAATTTGATTAACTATATAGAACATGCATAAATTTGAAATCTGTACAGGATTTAGTATGGCTCGCAGAATGATCAAGGAATCTAGCACTACACATATCAAGTGTGAAAAGGCACAGAGGGCTGAAATGATGCATTTTCGGTAGAGCCAACTAGTCAAATAGGTTTATTCTCTGGAGTATTGCAATTCACTTGTTATTTCATGCTTCTCAATAGAGTTCTTTTATTTTCTTTCCCTCCATTCCTCATTTTTCTCTCCATATTCCTGATTCTTTCCTTTCTTGGCTGTGTATTTCAACTTGAGTGGAAGACTGTTTCAAAAACATTTCAATTGTACATTCTGGTCAAATCTATCAGTTGCAGTTAGAATCAGTAGAGGCTAGATTCTGGCCACAGTTTGGCCTCTTGGTGCAGTGTGGCAGAATGTAATAAGGGCTAATTTTGAATCAGATAGACCCAGGGTTTGATGCCAGCTCTGTCATTCATTAGCTGTGTGATACTGGCAAATTATTTGAACTTTCAGAATCTCAAACATCAAGCTTCCTTATTGGCAAATGAGAGGATGATACTGGTTACAAAGTGCTACCACAAGGACTCCAATGAGAGATTTCATGTAAAATTTCTTGCATAGTGTCTAACTGTGTTCGAAAGATAACTATCACCTGACCACTTACGACAATACCCTTTCTCTTGTGTAGAAACCATCATTCAGCCATGTAAGCAATGGTTACATTGTTCAGCTCTCTTCTATTCAAAATACAGTGAACAAGAAACTTGAGGTAAGAGGCTTCCTCTGAAACAGAGGTTTATCTTCATTTTTATCTGGAAAATACTCAAATACACAAGTCTCTAGAAATAGTAAAACTTCATAGAAAACCAAATTAGAGAATTAAATTTGCCTGTGAAATCATTTAATGAAAAAGAAGCATTTATTAGAAGTGAGGGTATGAAAGATGACAAGGCCAATCAATGCTTGTTGAAGCATATCTGAGATGGCTTTTGATCATCGCTGGAGAAAGATGTGTGGATATGGCAGAATCTCTTCAATCCAAAACTGGATGGGGACAACAAGCTTTCCGGAAGAGCTGTACTTACAGGTTGCCGAATGGATGGATAATTAACTGATTAACTGATGGACTAAATGACTGTTTAGTTCCCCAAATATTCAAGGCACTGACTAGGTAGTCACAGCATTATATCATGCCTCAGGTTATCCTCACCAAAACCTGATGAGTCAGTAACACCCTGATTCATTAAAACAAAACAAAACAAAAAACCCTTAAACTCAGAAAGGGTTTACATATTGCCTGTATCACAAAATTAGAAATAAGTAGAACAGAGATTCACCTAGGTCCTCTGACATCCACGCGAAACGATTCCTCTCTTAACCAAGACAGCAAGGCAAGAAGGACAAGTTCAGACATGATAAGCTACTACTTTCTTTGCAGAGATTAAGATCAAAAATATTCAATACATAAGCATAAACAGTAAATAACTAAACTGGGTGAATTAATAAGCAAAAACTGGAGGTAAAGCACCAATTTGAGGCTTCCATGGCAAAATATATCCTTTTATCTTGCTCAATGGCATATTCTCTTCTAAGCATATATAAGCCTAATTTATTTTAACTAGTATTTCTAGAATTACTTTAAATCAAGCGATGTTTTGTTAGAAAAGAGTGTGTTTAGTCGAACTGGGTTCTTTAGTTTCTGTCCTTCTCATTGATCCATACCTGTGAGCACTCTTCTAGAATGTTCCATATGTCTGCAGAACCTACTGTTGCTAAATATACTCTAAGGGAGGAAAACAAAAAAAGTGCATGCTCAAATACATTTGGAAATCACTATCTTACTTTCTTATTTTCTTATAGATCCACAATGCACAGCAGCATAGCAATAATGGCAAAGTCCTGCACTAATGTAACATATTTAATTGTTTAACTCAATATTATTCATAATATATTGGATCATAGAATCCCTCACTCTTTCCTTTTTTAATTGTAATAATTATGAATATCCTAGCCAGTGTTCCACAGAAACAATTTCAGAAATACAAGGTTAACAAACTAATCACATGATATTCATTATTATGATATATTCATAATTATCATTAAGCAAAGGGACACATGGCAGCTGTAAGTGTTGTTGGATCTATGATACCACTTAAACAGAAAAAAAATGTTTGGAAGAGAAATAGATTGCGAATTTATGTGTGACTCAAGAGCCTTGATGTGACAGTCACCATAAATGTGAGGCTGGTTACTCCCACAAGCACAAAGAGACATTTATCATGCTACCTAAATTGCTCCGGGGAGAAATAAAGGACACTGCCTTTGCAAATTCAGCAGTATCATTCATAGCATCCCTTCCCCTCCCCGAGAATTCCCCTTCCTCTAAGAATCAAACACTTTCATGCTCACACATTCAGTAAGCATTCACTAAGTTTCTATTATTTAGATGACATTATTCTAACCATTGGAGATACTGACACAACAGCATTCATTCCCCATTTTCCTGAACCCCACAGTCTAGTAGAAGAGAGACAAAGCTGCCAAAGCTTTCAATATAATGTGATAAATGCTGTTTAGGGGCAACTGTAAGCTGGGATGATTATCGATGAAGGGCATCTAATTCATCCTGTTTAAGTCAGGACAAATTTCCAATTGGTGCTTGTTCAGTGTCAAATGACAAGTTACATGCAGCAAACAGATGAGAGAAATTAGAAGTTTCCAGGCATAGTCTAATACATAAAAAATAATGAAAAAGCACAGTGCATTTAGCAAAAAGCTTAGTATGACTGACCAAGATAAGGAATGTATGTGTGAGTGTGCATATGGGTTATATGGGATTGAGGAAGGTGGCTACAGAATTGTGCATGGATCAGATTATTCAACATCTTCTACATGACATTAAGAAACTGGGAATTCTTACTGAAGACTTCAGGGGCACCTGGGTAGCTCAGTCAATTAAGCATCTGACTCTTGATTTCAGCTCAGGTCATGATTAGCATGGTCAAGATCGAGCCCCGCATTGGGCTAATGCTGGGTGCAGAGCCTGCTTAAGATTCTCTCTCTCCCTCTCCCTCTACACCTTCCCCCATCGGAAAAAAAAAAAAAAGACTTTAGGAAACCACAAAAGGTTTTAAGCAGTAGAGATCTATGGTAGCAACATAGAGAAGAGATGAATGAAATGAAAGACTGGAGATCATTACAGAAATCTTGGTAAGAAGAAATGAAGAACCCAATGGATGTAGTGATACATACACACACACACACACAGAAGTAGGCATAGTAAATTAAAATGCCTAACTTTTCAGCTTCTTCTAATAGACCATCTATGAAAAAGCATAATGCATTCCACCTAGTGTACCTGGATTTTAAAGATAAATATTGGGGTATAATGTTTTAACAAAAATAGTGGTGGAAATCTTAAACTTGCACATAGGCATAATGCTATATTTAGACATAAAAAAGGTATCTTGTATCAAGCACCTTCCATAGATAATTATTCATTCTACTTTATGAAAGGTGACCCAAATTTGTGTGTTTGTGTGTATATGTGTGCTTAAATAGCAGGTAGTTAGGCATCAGGTAAATTTTGTTACATGGTTAGATTAAAAGTATACGTCTAATGTTAGTTCCATTTCACAACTGCCATAGCTCTCTTTATTCTTGAAAGGTATAGTCGTTGACAACAATAACAATATGCTACAAAACCATCATTTATTGGGTTTTTATTGCATTGCAGTCACTATTATAAATCATGCTTGCTTGCTTTGGTAGCTGCTACTAAGTATGAAGTGATAAATTTGGAGGGGGTAGGAATAATATAGCCCTGTTTTTTAAGGAAATACTCAGACCATGATTTTCTGGCCAAAAAAGAAATCTCTGACTCCCTACATTTTTCTCATGCATAGAAAGGAGAAAAGTCTGTTGCACAGATAATAGAAAAGTCTGTTGTAACTACATTTTTTTGGAACATTTGCATATTTTCTTCTGTAAAACAGTATTGTCCTGCACGTTTTCCTGTTTGGTATCTACGATTAACATGTTTTTAGGCTGCATCTCATCTGTTGATACTGGATATTGGTGAAAGAACCATGATGATCTAAGTAAAATCCTTGAGGTCACGATATTAGTGCCACCTAAATCTCTCAGGTGGTTTTCAGAGAGGTAGATGTATTGATATTGTATACCACATGGGGATAGAGAGATGTTAAGAAGATAAAATCCAAGTGAAATGCCAAAGGGCAAATGTCTTCAAATTGTGAGGAAAGGTTTTATTCAGTCTCATTTTCCTACTTCTAATACTGTTGTCACTGCCTCTTATGAGCTGTGATTATTATACTGACATAAAGAAAGTTTGAGTCTGGAAACTGTCCTAGTACAGGGAAAGGTTCATAAGCCTGTAACTTTGTACAAATTTACTTTGTCAAGCTGACCTTGAAGCTACTGATTACTCCTATTTTTTTAAAAATTATTTAATGTTTGTTTGTTTTTGAGAGAGAGACAGACAAAGTGTAAGCAGAGGAAGGGCAGAGAGAAAGGGAGACAGAACTCAAAGCGGGCTCTGGGCTCCAGGTTCCTTGCTGTCAGCACAGAGCCCAACGTGGGGCTTGAACTAACAAACTGTGAGATTATGACCTGAGCCGAAGTCTGACACTTAACCGACTGAGCCACCCAGGTGCCCCAGATTACTTAGTCTTAAGTATTTGTCTTGTTAACTCTTCTAAAACCAGGGGCCTTAACTATCAAAAGAGAAGTGAGTCTCAGTCACAACATAAAATACAAAGTTTGACATTATGGTTCTCTTTTTCCTCATCAATTATACCATAAATAGGTTATAGATGACCATTTCAAGAGGGAATTCTGGTAAAAATGGTCTGGACAAAGACCATTTAGAAGAGCTTGCTTATCACAATTAATGTTTAAAGGGAATTCAGGACATTTCATCATACCAGCATATTTTAGAGATGGAAGGAAGCAGTGCCTCCAAAAGCCTATAATCTATTATTTAGAAATGTTTCTGAAATTTCTGTGAAGATAAAGCCACAGGGAAGGGGGAAATATACTAAAAACTCCATGCAAAAAGTCACAGACACATTATTGTTATTCTTTAACTATATTCTTGTGATGTTTTTCTACTGACAATATTTCTAAACCCAGTAAAAGAATTAAACAGACCAAATCATGACCAACACTTGGATGGATCATTTTAAAGACATATGTATGTATTTTTTTTTAAGAGACTATGATAATGATTTCACATGCCTGATGACATATACTTCAAGCAATTTATTCTGCTTACTTTTACTTAGTCTACAAATGAATTTTAGGTATGTAGTAGAATCCTATTATAATATAGTTTCTTAAAGGAATTTGGCTATAGTTATGTGGTGTGGGTAGAAATCAGCTGGAGAGTTTATTAATAATACAGATTTCCAGTTTCATTCCAAGGGATTCTGATTCACCAGGTCTGGGCTGAATCTTAGGAACATATATTTTTAACAAGGTCTTCACATGGTTCTGACACAAGCGTTTCTTGATACACACTTTGAAAAACAGGATCTAAGGAGATAAATTACTTCCTCTTTCTGAATCTTCTAATCTCTAGCAGACCAACATTAATAAGATTTTGGAAGTTGGGTGGTGATAAGAAAGTTGTTCACCGGAAGCTTTATGTGATTGTGACATTCCGAGAGGCAAGAGACAAAAGGAGTCAAGATCAGAAAGACTAGATCAGAATTCTGCTAAAGCGGTGACTTAAAGATAAAATGATAGAGAAGTGTCTCAGTACGTTGAATGGTCTAGGAGTTGGAAAGCAGATGAAACTGGGAAATTCAGGAAATCAAGTCACAAATACGGTGCACGTGGAAGAATATTTGCTTTTATGCATTTAGAATGTAAACAGTTCCTTAAATGCCTTCAAAGGAAATACAACAGCCACAAGAGAAAAGTAGGTTGTAACTTGATTCTTTTCTATCAGTGGTGCTGGCGCTTAACCTCCCCCTGGTGGTAAACGGTGGCAGGAAAGGATGGTGCTTTCTGAATGGTAATAGAACATTAATGACTGTGCAGGAAAGGAAATGCTGAATGAATGCATAGACGGAACAGTTAGACACTTAGTACTTTCATGATATCTGAAATAGGTGGACGTTTAAAATAGTATCGAATAGTTTCTTAAGGGAAGGATTCTAGTAAAATTCTAATAAGCAAGAGACAACTGTTTTCATCTATAGTCAACATTAAGCAGTTGTAACATGGCTTTGGTGAACAGAGAACAAGTATATTTCTATCTTGTTTTGCCTACATTAAAATTTTAAAGTATACCTTCAAACATTTTGTAATATTTATGGATTTATTTCCCTGAACTCGGTAAGTACCTCCAAGCTGGAGTTGGAAGACATGCCTTTCTGGACATTTTTATTTTTGCAACGTATTTCTAAGGTACAGTTATGGAGGCGCCCTGTTTGAGAGTTGATAAATGTCTCTCAATACACATGACACTGCATACTTTTTTAAGACTCTCAATATTTTTTTTATTTTAAAATTATATTTTTACTTATAAATTTTACTTACATTTTACTTATATTTTACTTAATTTTTAATTTTACTTAAAAATTTTAAGTAAATTTAAGTAAAATTTTAATTTTACTTAAATTTTACTTATATTTTACTTATAAAATATTTTTATATTTTAAATGTTATACATTTTTATTTAAACATATTTACAACGTGCTTATAATGTGCTAGGCATTTTTCTAAGGTGTTACAAATGCTAACACATTTCATTCTTGTGAATTCCCTCTGAGGTGAGTACTTCTATTTTCCCTTGTTTTATAGGTGAGAAACTCAGGCACAGTGAGGTTACCTAATTTGTTTACGATCACAGATGTAATTCTGTAAAACTTGGTTGAGTCCCAAGTACAGTGGTTCCAGGGTCCATGCTTTCAACTACATTGCTATCCTGCCTCTAGACCCTTGACAATATGGTAGTTCTCAGTATTAGCAAGCATTCACTAAATAAGGTGGAAACTAACACATAAGATCTGCTCTTGACAACAGAATATTTGTTACTAGTCTTGGAGGAAGATTTTACTTCTCACTCTCTTAAAGGTAGGCATGACCATATTAATTGCTCTGATTCATAAAATGTGGACAGAAGTGGGAACTGTCACTTCTGAGCATAAATATTTAAGAGCTTGAATTCAATTCTATACTCTCCCTTTATTTTCCATGGTGATCTAGAAAGAATGTGTGGGTCAAAAATACCATACGATCAAAGTCAGTCTGAGTCCCGAGCCACCACGTAGAGTACAATTGCCCTGGAAAGCTGCCCGGTAGGATTTATGTCAGCAAGAAATAAACATTTAGTATATTAAGCCACTGAGATTGTGGAGTTATTTCTTCTTGTGGAATAAGATAGCCCAGTAATTCTCAACCAGGAGTGATTTTGATGCCCAAAGAATATTTGACAATGTCTAGAGATAGTCTTGATTGCCACAACTGGGGAAAGCATTAATATTGGCATGTATTGGGTAAAGGCCAGAGATACTGCCTGACATCCTATACTGAATAGTATAGACCCCACCACAAAGAAATATCCGTTCCAAAAATAGTGCTTGAGATTGAGAAACCTGATCTAGCCTATTCTAGCACACATTATTGCCTCAAAGTAAGCATGAGAATGTGTGAAGCAACAGTAAAGATCCCTTGTGATGACTGCTCACATCACAATGAAACTATACTTTAGGCTACACATACCATAGTCCCTTCTACTAACAGTAACCAAGTGCAGCTCACCCATGTAACTTCCCCAAATCTTATTTCATAGACAACCGTTCTTCATCGTTACTTCCTCATTTTACTCCCTGCCTATTTGCTTTCCATCAAAATCCTCTGAGTTTGTTTTTAAAAACAGTCTGGCTCCTATGAAACCTTATACAAATGCAAATCACCAGTCACCAACTTAGCATACTAAGTAAAGTTAGCAGCCACAGGAAATACATTTTACTCCTGTGACTGATTCTTGTCAATTGTAATTAGGAAGGTAAATTGTCTGTTTTTTACAAAAGGGAAACCTATGCAGTGCTCTCTGGCACTGGGGATTTTTCTTATTTCCACTGTTTCTGAAGAGGCCGCCTAACACCTGCATTGTAGAAGCCAATGGCTCCTTGAAAAATGGAAAGAATCTAGGCACTCTCTTTGGGGCCAACCCAAAGGAAATGTTCTTGACTTAGCATCTGTTGAATTACACCCAGAAGACTGCTATAAAACTCTGCTTCTACAGCATAGAAAACCTATAGCTCCAGGATTTTCAGGTATCAAGAAGAGGTCTTGGCAAACTTTTTCTGCTAAGGACCAGGTAGTAAATATTTTAGATTTCGTAGGCTGTACGGTTTTTGCTGGAATTACTCAACTCGGCCGTTTAAGTGCAAAAGTGGCCAAAGAAAATTGATAAACTAATGGTGGTAGATATGGTCCAACACAACTTTATTTACAAAGTGAGGTGGTAGGTTAGATTTGGCCTATGAGAGGTAGTTTGCTGACTCTTCCTTTAGAGGACACTATCATCATAGAGGTGAGCTTCAGTTTAAACTTCTTGACAACTACCAAGTCTAAGCAGAAGATGTGAAAAGAAAGGAACAAATATTCACCTGATTTCTATTATGTATCAGGAACTGTGCCAGGAATGTTACTACATTGCACAGGACATCGTGCAGCGCACAGGAAAACCTTGTATAGCAGAGAACTATCTGGACAAAATGTCAGTATGGCTGATGATGAAATTCTACCCCTTGCTACAGAACGTTGTCCAAAATTGAGCAGTAACAGCGTCAACTGAAAGTATGTTAGATATGGAGAATCTCCAACTTTCCACCAACCCTCCAGAATTTGCATTTGTATAAGGCCCTCAGTGATGTCTGTGCACAATGCAGTTTGGTACACACTGGTCTAGCCTGGCATAAGTCACATTCTTAGGAAAATGAGCATCAGAAAGGTCAAAAACTTGCTCAAGTTCACCTAACTGGCAAAGGTTTGAGATAGGAACTTGAAGCCATCTTTCTGATGTCAGAGAATGCATTCTATATGTTGTGCCAAATTACCTCCATGACCGATATCTAAAAAACAAAACAAAATAAAACACTATCTTCGAATCACTGAAATTTCCACTAGAATTTAGATCGTATATACTTGACATTTCACATATAATTTTACATGCATATTTAATGATTTTACATACATTAATAAGCACTTATAGGTGCCATTACCTTGTCCAATAAAAAGACATGACAAGTCTTGCTATCATGGGGAAAATCTCCCTAACCCTTCAAGAACCATTCATGATCATTTGTTTAACAACTGAATATAGAACCCCAAGTGCTATATGTCAACCAGAAATAGAAAGATCAAAGCTCGTATTTTAACTTTGTGGCATTGACCAAATTACTTGACTGAGTTGGGACTACCCACCATGCAGTGTTGTTGTAACAACACAATTAGATAATGGTGATTAGACATCACTTTCTGAATGTCTCGTGTGGGCTGAATTGTCCTCTCATGAAGGAAAATCGTGATTTGAAAGACTCACTCAGAGTACTATAACAACTTCTCCCAGAAAGAATTTTATTTTAAAAGGTAACACTCTACCTGACTCCTCCCTGAACCTGTCCCATCCAGTAGAAAAGACAATGGCAATGCTTATATCTAATGAACAATTTTGTCATACAAGGACGATCTGTTTAAAGTCACCATCTAACAACAGGACTTGGAGTGCTGGGACATAGTTGACAACGTCACAAGATATGGTGTAGAAATCAGGTTTTATTGGGGAACATTATAAAGCCAGCATTAACAAAAAGAAAAGGGAAATATTCCTCCTATCCCTATATAGCTGGGGAGAGAAATTCTAGGACAAGAGTATCCTATCGGTCACGCTGAGAGTAAATCATCCCAGGAAGAGGAGAACCTCTTCTTTTATATTGCTTTCTCTTCTCTGGAACAACTGTGAAGGCAAATTTGCCAGTGGAGAAAAACACTGACCACGTGGGTCTCGGCAGTCTGTGTTTAGATGCCAGCTTTTTGTAAGAACTGTATGGTAAAGCCAGACTCCCCAATTTGGGAGACCTTTGGGCCTGAAGAATATGGAAGCTCCTTCAGTCCATGCATGTTGTTGGTCCTGTGAGGGGTTCAGTTCAGGGACGGCCCCCTTCAGCCAGATGGGCAGGGGCATTCAGGTCCTTGGTACCTCGTTGTCCAGGATCCCCATGCAAGTTATCAGAGGCAATTTAGAGAATTCTGTTTGTTGTATCACAGACATAATTTCAAGCACCAGACAGGTAACATCTGAATGAATATTGTTGGACAAGCTAACTTCCAAAATCTTTCACCACCACCCAACAGACAAGTATTTGCTTCACTGCCACATACTGTTCTTTAGGGTGTTTATGAATAAGCAGTCATAATCTGCACAAGGCTCACTTACGAACCTACTCCATTGCTACCATGCACTTCCTTTGCAAAATAAAATGGAGTAGTATTTGTTCGCTTATTCATTCACTTATAAGTCAAGTATCTTCCCAAGTATTTGCAATGCCAGGCATAGTGGTATGCACTGGGGATACAATGATAGACAAAACAACATCTCTGACTACAAAATAAGAAATTTAGTATGCATAACTTGTAAATTTCTCAAGGGGTCAAAATGAACATGAATTAAGGTATTGTTTAGAAATTAATATACCATTGGGGTGCCTGGGAGGCTCAGTCAGTTAAGCATCTGACTTTAGCTCAGGTCATGATCTCACAGTTTGTGAGTTCGAGCTCCACATCAGGCTCTCTTGCTTCAGATCCTCTGCCTCTCTTTCTCTCTGCCCCTCCCCTTCTCATGCTCTCCCCCCCACCTCTCTCTCTCTCTCTCTCTCTCTCTCTCAACAGTAAATAAATGTTAAAAAAAATCAATACACCATAAACCCCATCAAAGAACATAGGCATAAGTATATATTAAGATTTTATTGCATATTTAGCTCTTTAAGTTTTGGGTGCATACAGTGGCCTTAAAAATAGGTAGAATAGGAGATACTTCATATTAGCTCTCTTTCCATTCACCTCTTTCAGGAATATATAATATGTATTATCTATATATTAAATCAATCATGAATATGTTGACCGCTGAACATGCTGTCAGGAATACCATCCTTTTAATTAGTTTTCAGTGTAGGATTACAAAGGATTCTACTAATACAAATGAGTTTCTGGAAGAATAAATTCTACTACTTTGTGAGTGTCAACCATTAATTCACTTTTTCAGCAAAGTACTACCAGTTGACTAGGTCTTTTTAGAGACCTATTTGAGAAGTCCCTCAGTGGTACTTTGAAGTTCCCACTCATAGCAGCGTGGTGGCTGAGTGAGGCCATGTATTTGATCTGGGAAAAGAAAATAAACCTACCATGCTATTGAAACTGTAACCCATATAGTGCTGCTTAAGTTGAAAAAAAAAAAAAGATTAAAACTTAAGTTTGAAAAATAATTTTTAAAATGTTTAAAACAATGGTCTTTTTTAAAAATAATTTTTAAGGTTATTTATTTATTTTTGAGAGAGAGAGAAAGAGAGAGAATTCTAAGCATGCTCTGCACTGTCAGCATAGAGCCCCACATGGGGCTTGATCTCACAAACCATGAAATCATGACCTGAGCCCAAATCAAGAGGCAGGCACTTAACTGACTGAGCCACTCAGGTGCCCCCTAAAAATGTTTCTTAAGCACAATGAAGGGCACGTGCAATCCTCATTTAAAAATCATATTCTTTTGGGGTGACTGGGTGGCTCAGTTAAGCATCCAACTTTGGCTCAGGTCATGATCTTACTGTTTGTGGGTTTGAGGCCCACATTCGGTTCTGTGCTGACAGCTCAGAGCCTGGAGCCTGCTTCGGATTCTGTGTCTCCCTCTCTCTCTGCCCCTCCCCTACTTGTGCTCTCTCTCTTTCTCTCAAAAATAAATAAACATTAAAAAAATTGTTTAAATCATATTCTTTTTTTGTATTTATTTCCTTCATTTGTGCAGCTTCCTAGTGCCTCTTCATGGTTTCCCCTCCCACCCCTGCCCCAAACTAACTAGACCTAGCCTTATCTTTCTATTGCTTCCTCTTTTTTCCTGCTACTTTATGATAATTTTATTTTGTTCCCTTAGTTTTTTAATGTTTTGTTCCCCTTGCCTTAAAAATTGAAGACATAGTGTGGTGATGATAGAGAGCTTCTGAATGGAAATAGAAGGATGGGAGTATGAAAAACAAAGGAAACAAAATTGAACCTAGTCTGGAGATCAAAGAGGAAGAGACATTGGGGGCAATCACATGGATTTTAATGTTCCATAATAAAATGTGCATTTTTTAAGATCCTTGGAAATGTTCTCATTTGAACAAAGATTTTGGAATAGCATGGGGCAAATGTTTGGTAGCATTTAGAAATGACAAGTCTGGTTTAGTCACTAATAACATTATGCAACTGTCTTTTCCCACTTCACTGCCAATTAACTTAAATGTTTCCCAGTTCAGGGGCTCCTGGGTGGCTGTCATTTAGGTGTCCAACTTCGGCTCAGGTCATGAGCATCCAACTTTGGCTCAGGTCATGATCCCGCAGTTAATGGGTTCAAGCCCCACATCAGGCTCTGTGCTGACAGCTCAGAGCCTGGAGCTTGCTTTGGATTCTGTGTGTCTCTCTCTCTGCCCCTCCCTTCCCCCCTCAAAGATAAATAAACATTAAAAAAATAATAAAAATGACTCCCAGCTCAAATTAAATGATTTTTACTCTCTTTTGCTATCATAAGGCTTTGTACTATCCAAGCGGCAAGACACTTAGCCAATTCAAATGGCTAGACTTAATCACTCCTATGAGGAGAAAATAGCGCTGGAAAATACAGCAAGGAATAGGTTTGTCCTGAAAGACTTTTAAAAAAAAATAGCTAAATTATGGAAAGAGCCTAAATGTCCATCAACTGATGAATGGGTAAAGAAATTGTGGTTTATATATACAATAGAATACTACTTGGCAATGAGAAAGAATGAAATATGGTCTTTTGTAGCAATGTGGATGGAACTGGAGAGTGTTATGCTAAGTGAAATAAGTCATACAGAGAAAGACAGATACCGTATGTTTTCACTCTTTCGTGGATCCTGAGAAACTTAACAGAAGACCATGGGGGAGGGGAAGGGGGAAAAAAACATTAGGGAGGGAGCCAAACCAAGAGAGACTCTTGAAAACAGAATAAACTGAGAGTTGATGGGGTGTGGGAGGGAGGGAAAAGTGGGTGATGGGCATTGAGGAGGGCACCTGTTGGGATGAGCACTGGGTACGATAAATGTCATATTTAAAAAACTTTTTAATGTTTATTTATGTTTGAGAGGGACAGACAGACAGACAGACACAACGTGAGCTGGGGAGGGGCAGAGAGAGAGGGAGACACAGAATCTAAAGTAGGCTCCAGGCTCTGAGCTGTCAGCACAGAGCCCAACGCAGAACTTGTGAACTGTGAGATCATGACCTGAGCTGAAGTCAGATGCCTAACCGGCTGAGCTACCCAGGCGCTCCTGTCCTGAAAGACTTTTAACTCCACTGTCAGGTGCAGAGGTGGTCTGACCACCCATAGAAGCTGGACCGAGTTGGCCTCAGATGGTCATTGTTCCTGAAACCTCGCAAACTGGCTGCCTACTATGATTTCTCTCCACTGGATAAAAGCATTTCAGTGGCTTAGGACTTCTGTGAATTTACTGACCAGGCAGTAATTTATCACTGGGTAATGTTTATCTTTGGCTATAAGATCTTCATGAAACCTTAGTACACAGCTTTTAGTACATACACACACACACACACAAACACGCACACTTCCTGGGAGCAGGCTCACTCTCACACTCGATCAGGAGTGACTCCTTTTCCTCCCTATGCCTCCTGATATGTAGACTTGATAAATACCCTCCCTCTTCCAATCCAGAGTCTATGCTACCTTCTTGTGTCATGGTATATAACGCTTCTTGCTCAGGAAAACTACCATACTTCCAGTGTATGAAATAGCCTAGATACATAGCTGTCACTCCAAAATGCTCAATATTAATCCATCTGCGAGTTCTTGAGGACTATCTCAATTCCTAGGACAACAGTAGGTACTCAATAAATATTGGCTGAACCGAGCAGAACTGGATTACAAAGAAGATGGCAGTCCGTGGAAATGCTTCAAAACTTGTTAGCTAATGAGAAAGAGACATCGTTTTCTAGCATTCTTCCCCCAACAGTTGGTAGCCTTTGTGGAGTAGTAGGCACAAATGCTAAGAACTATAATCAAAGTGGTAAGTACCCTAATATGGATTTAAATCTATAAACAAACAATGTTGACTGAGCACAGTAGGGAAGGATTCATATTGGGAAGTAGACTAGACAAGAAGGTTTTGTAAAGAAGAGGACACTGGCAGTGGGTCTTGAAGTTGAAGCTGCCTTTTGTTACGTGAAAAGGGCTGGTGGTGGAAGTGTGGTGCATGAAAAAGCATGTGTGGAGAGCAGAAGCAGTCTGAACAGGCATGATCACATTAATACATATACCATCAGGAAATAGCAAATGCAAAGTGCTGCTGTCACACACTGAACACACTTTACAGTAAATCAGAGCAGGAGCTTGGTAATTGTTGTTGTTGTTGTTGTTTTTAAGTTTTATTTATTTATTTTGAGTGAGACAGAGACAGTGCAAGTCGGGGGAGGGACAGAGAGTGAGGGAGAAAGAGAATCCCAAGCAGACTCCGCATTGCCAGCACAGAGCCGGATGCGGGGATTGAACTCACAAAAGTGAGATCATGACCTGAGCCCAAGCCGAGAGCTGACTGCTTAACCGACTGAGCCACCCAGGCGGCCCATGGAGCTTAGCAATTGTTGAATGAATCTGTGTTAAATGCCACTTTTGCCTCTTCCGCACCTCCTCCCCTTTCCTGGCTGTAAGCTCTCAATAGTAAATGAGGGACCAGTGAAGTTTTCTATATACCCGGCTTTTAAAAACCTGGCTTGAGTTGAATCCTGGTAAAACCAGCAAAGGTACAGCAGATCACAAAGTCTTCTCTTAAAGAACACCGGTTTTGAAGCATGTGATTGAATTGGAAGATAACAAATGGTCGAAAACCCGAGCACGGGAATAACTGGAGTTTCTCCAAAAAGAAAGGGATTCAGCCACATAACAAGCAAGAAAGAGATTCTAAAATAAGATTTGGAGGGGAAATTTTTATTTAATATGTATACATTGACTCAAAGAAAAATGTAATTATATTTTTTTCAGGCTAGATGTTTAAGCTGCACTATTTAAATGCAGTTAATAATATGAGAACATTCATTTTATTTTTTAGCTTCTTAGCCGATGGACTTTAAGAGATACAGCATATTGATGTTTCGAGTCAAGAGACTCTAAATGTCTTGTTCAAATGTTTTATTATATGTTGTTCCTGTGTGCATTTTATTGAGATAATTAAGTATTCAGTAAGAAGAGAGTATAGTTATTTTAGACCCTTTAACATCAAAAATTATACATTAGAATGAGCAGATTATACAGCTGATATTATCTACTTAGCTTTCCTAATTTTGATGCCTTTGAAGGCCCAGAATACACGCAGAAGTAGAGTTCATCTCTTTTTAGTCAGTTTACATTATTCCACTCAGTGTCCTTGGAAAATAAAGTGCCCTTTTTATGTGGATTTAAATGTGCACTCGGAATAGAAAATTGCATGTGTATTCTGTGGAAACAAATAGCATTTTGCAGTTAAATACATTTCTTTGTTACTATGCTCCCCACATAGGTACAAACACTCATTTTGTTTTAAAAATGTCCCTCCATAAATGGCATTTTTTTTTACCTGTAGTGTAGTCACAGGCAAGAAACAGAGTGAAAAGCTTTCTACACAAAATGTTCTTTATTCAAAGGCAATAAGGTATATATGTAGTTATTTTTGCCAAACTGTTTTACGAGACTTCTGTTTTTATCCTGGCTCCATGAACCTCACGGAAATACATTGCTTGGTGCAGAGAAAATTCCGATTTCATGCTTGGAAGAATTTTATCAAATATTTATGAACACAAAATAGTTGTTCCTGCTATACATGCGCATATCATTAATACACATACACAGGCACACACACACACACACACACACACACACACACACACACACACACTTCCAATCCTTGCGTGCCCTGATCTAGATAAGCAGCCAAAAGCTATTTCACATGAATTATCCAAGAAGACATTTTCCATACAATAGACATGACCTTGGCACTGGGCTCCTTTCAAACCAAAGATGGACATTTAGTTTATAGGTACAGGCATCACAGAAAATATAAAATAAGGAAAAATGGGTGCAGGGTGCCTGTCAAATATTTTCTCATTAGCCAACTGAATGTAGTCATCTGGCTAATAACTAGGTTAATGAGGGGGCAAAGCTTTCCAGGTTCACGCATGACTGAAATTCATACAAGTTCCATCATTGGTTCGATACGTGGCTCAAAGCACGAGGAAACTGTGATGTTTGGGTGAGAACAAGACCTCAAAAATATTCGAATATATGTGCGCATGGCTTATGCTATTATGCCTTGCTCATACCTGCCACCTCGGTGGTCCTTAAAATGCAGTCTGGAGACCCTCAGTCTCAGCATCAAGTAGGAATTTGAAAATGCAAGTCCTCATATGCCATTGCAAATCTACTGGATGTGAAGCTCTGGGTATGGAGATATCAGCGCTGTATCAAACACTTCATTTTGATGAGATCATCATTGCATTATAAGCTAACTAATTTGGATGTAAATTAAAAAAAAATAAAATAAACACTTCAGGTAATGTTAGAGTACCCTAAATCTCGAGATATTGCTTCAGTCCTTCCCTAGAGGCCACTGAAGATAGTTTTTGTACAAGTCAATCCTTCAGAGGACTTCTTGTGATTACCTCCTTAATAATTACTTGAAACTCAAATCCCTGCTTAGTGTGTGCTTTGGGGGTAATCCAAATTAAGAATGCATTTACATTGTGTCAACACACACACACACACACACTGTACTCCTAATAAAAAACTGTCACGACAGAGTTATTGTTTGATTAAAATATATTTTCACATGTTTGCTTTTCTTACTCAAATGTGAGTCCTTTAAAGGCAAAGGATATCAGGTATAATTTATCTTTATATCTCCTGGGCCTAGGAAAGTGCCTGGAAAATAATAGCTGTTCAAAGAATGTTTGTGAAATTAATATATCAATGGATAGAATGGATAGCTTTTTAAATATGTAATTAATATTGATGATTATAAGCATCTCAAAGATTACAGCCTAATCAACAAACGCTTAGAGTTGCCAGCGAACAGCTGTAGGAACCCCAAGTCAGTCACAACCTAAGAAGAAATATATGATCATAATGCCACTGAAGAATATGTAAACGATTTCTGAGAATTGACAGTGAACTGTGTGTGTATAGGGACTCCTGTCTTCTGAGTTCAAGTTATGTATTGCTGTGTTTGACAGAAATGCTGTTTTGTATTCATACTGGAACATTTGTTGCTGAAAATGTAAGTGTTTGAAGTATTTATAAAGTTATTTTTCACATAGGAACTGAGATTTCAAGGTTAGAACCATTTATCCCTATGGAGAGAAGATATAAATGAAAATATTACCAAAACTCACAGGGTAGATGAAGGTCATGACAGCATTGTGGTGTCAAATAAAGAAAAAAAAGATAACTTGAAATTATTTTGTGTAAATGGGAATGTCCCCATTGTAAAAAGCTAGTTATTTCTGCAGTACAGCCTGTGTGGCACAAATCTCCATTCACTAGCCACTAGTTTTTATTTTTATAACGCTTTAAATGGGTACAGTAATTTATAGCTGGTGCCCAGAATAACTCTCTTAGAAAGATATGTCTTAAGAAGAAAAGTATTATTATCTATATTTCTTTTCTTGCATTAATTTTCTTTTGGTTATTGCAAACATTAAAGGGGAATATATGGGCAGTATAATTATCATAGTTAATGCTTTCCAGAAATACTGTATATTGAATTTGAAATAGGCTAGGGAACTTATTAGGCGATTGCTAAAGCTTGCAGAGCTTCACCACATCTATTTTTTCTAAAGTATATAAAATCAATTGAAACTGAATTCTTTCTAGTGAAACTTGAGATAGTATAAATTTCATTTATGCCAAAGATAATATCCTAGGCTCTGATCTGGAGTTGTTTTGTGGAGAATGAACAGACAGAGGCTAGTGAGATTCCTTGTTTGGGGTGGATTATTTATTTATTTATTTATTCATTCATTTGTTTTGAGGGAGAGAGAGACTGTGAGAGGATCAGAGAGAGAGAGAGAGAGAGAGAGAGAGAGAGAGAGAGAGAGAATCTCAAGCAGGCTCTGCTGCCATCACATAGCTCAACACGGGGCTCAATCTCACCAACCATGAGATCATGCATGACCTGAGCTAAATCAAGAGTTGAATGCTTAACAGACTGAACCACCCAGGCACAGCTGGGTTGGATTAAATTTAACTCCTCATTTTTTTTCTTCTGTGTCTTCAGTCCTTTGCATCACCCCTCATGCTTTTTTATTCATTTTTCTTGCATACCTGTTAGAATGCATCTCTCTCTGCTGTTTTGAGTATCCTTCTTGATTGTTCCACCTGCAGAGAGGTTTTCATTTTATCATAGATCCTGGAAGTGACCTTGCCCTTGTGATATACTCTTTTATTTTTTTTTAATTTAGTTTAATTTAATTTTAAATTCCAGTATAGTTAACATACAGTGGTGTATTAGTTTCCGGTGTACAATACAGTGATTCAACACTTCCATACATCACCCAACGCTTAAAAATATGGAAAACTTCATGAATTTTTGAGTCATCCTTGTGCTGGGGCCTTTCTAATCTTCTGTGTATCATTCCAAGTTTAGTATATGTGCTGCCAAATGAGCACTTACTCTTTTGTTTAAAAAGCCAAGCCTGGGTGGCTCAGTCTGTTGAGCGACCAACTCTTGATTTTGGCTCAGGTCATGATCCCAGGAAGGTGGGATGGAGTCCTGTGTTGGGTTCCATATGCTGGACGTGAAGCCTGCTTATGATTCTCTCTCTCTCTCTCTCTCTCTCTCTCTCTCTCTCTCTCTCCCTCCCTCCCTCTCCCTTCCCCTATCCCTATCCCTATATTCCTTCTCCACACTCTTGTGCTCTCTCTCTCAAATAAAATATAAATAAATAAAAAATAAAATAAAATAAAAAAAGCAAGTGGCAATGAGAACATAGTTTTAGTCTTTTCCCCTTAAAAACAACAACAAAATGGTAATTACATGAGGTAAAGAATGTGTTAACTAAACTTACTGTGGCAAAAATTTCTCCATACATACACATATCAAATTATCACATCAACACCTTAAACTTACTAGTGTTTTACATCAATTATATCTCAAAGCTGAAAAAAAGACAAACAAACAAACAGCTATGGGATTTCAATCTCCCATTTCGTTGGTGATTCTTCTAACCAAGATTATGGTATCTTGTTTACATGTATTTTCTCTAATAACCATAGCATGTCATTCATTTTTCATAAATATTAAATAAAAATAAAATCCTCATAACTGAGAGGTAGGAAAGCTGGCTCACACAGGAATCTACATAAGCTCTTCCTTTCAATAACAGAGTTCTACAGCAAAGAGTTTTGCAAAAAGGGAAAAGATAGCAATTTTTTCACTTCATACTTGATGGCCCAGTTTCTTTCTCATTGGGAAACATCTGGAATTCTTTTGTTTGTCAATCAGAAAATTGAATTTTTCCAATTTAGCATTTGCTGTAAAAGATCATATTTTGATCACAAAACTGAGCTGTAAATTGTGAGGTGATACACACTCTGGATTATTTTTCTTCCCTGACACAGAACCACGGAGGAAACTTACAGCAAAGAATTGCAGTTAAACATAATGAAACTTGTCCTCCCCTGGAAAAGAAATGATATGGAGAAAACACCTCCTCTTTGAAGGAGCTACTGCAAATTAAAAAGAAAGGTCTCAGCGTGAAGTTGCTGGTGTCCTGTTGCAAAAAGAAAAAAAAAAGACAAGAAAACTCTATCAGGTCTTTTGGATGAGTGAAAAAAAAATAGGACAATGAAATGTATGTAAAACTTACAAAGCACTTTTTGAAGCTGGAGACCAGAGATTTTACAGGTGAATAATGACATAGTAGAAAATAAATCTCAGTGGACTGGTGGGTGAGCTTAATGAAGTAACAGAGGATGAATCAATGTTTATCAACTTAATCATCAGTTAATGAACCTTCTGATTAAGAGTCACAGACCAGATGAAGTAATGGCAGGCAGATACGTCAAATTCAGAGCAGTGGGAATATCAAGATCAGAATAAAAGTGTCTCTGTTATCTACTATAGAGAAACAAGGAGATGAAGCATTGTGAAAAGGCTTTAGACGCTATACAATGATTTTTATAAGCATCAGTTGACTGTGATATAATGTAATTATTGTTTTCTTTTGTTTCAGTCCTTCTTCTGGTAAAGACATAAGACATTGGTAGAGTGCCAAGTGTTAATTTAAGATCTTTGCTAAGGACCAGGGTTTTTTGCTTGTTTGGTGTTTTTTGTTTGGTTGGTTGGTTGGTGCTGTTGTTGTTTGGTGACTGTGCCCAGTCTCTGGAGGAAGTATTCAGGTTAGATCTCAAATAAAATCAATGAGATGGGGCACCTAGGTGGCTCAGCCAGTAAAACATCTGACTTCAGCTCAGGTCATGATCTAATGGTTCATGAGTTCGAGCCCCGTGTTGGGCTCTGTGTTCAGCTCAGAGCTGGGAGCCTGCTTCAGATTCTGTGTCTCTCCCTCTCTCTCTCTGCCTCTCTCCTGCTCATACTCTGTCTCACTCTCAAAAATAAATAAATGTTAAAAAAAATTTAATAAAATCAATGAGAACTTCTGAATAATTTGTTAGGAAGTGACCAAATATTATTGTGCATGGTAAACTTACATAAACCTGTTCACAGAACTAGAAGGGGCAGCCTTTGTACGGTAAAATGTTGGATGACTTGAATAAGTCAAAGCAGTCTGAATAATCTAGAACTAAAAGTACACCTTTGCTTAATCTAAATTACTCACTATTTAATCATCCTTCACTGAAATTTCACTCATGTGACAAGACAGTGTCTGTAGCATATAGGAAACCAACAGGATGGCAAGTGGTTGGAAGGATCTGGGTGACATAAAATTTGAACAAGAAGCTTTAAGAGAATTTTAGAGACATTCCCACTATATAATACTTCCTTGGTTATGCTCACTCATGGATGAATCCCATGTTTAGAAAAATCTTGACTGCCCAACTGCATTGTTCAGGGAATACTTAATTTGTTTCTCCTTTTTATTAATAGAAGACGAATAACAAATATCTGAGCTAGCCAGTTTCCCCACAGGGAATAGGTACAATTCTACCCCCAAAGCAAAAGAACCCAATGTTTTAATTAGTTTGCACAGCCATCGCTTGAATAGAGGTGCAGTTTTCATTAGTGTTTTGGACGTTTTCAAAAAATTTTAAAACCTTATATCCAATTACTCTTGCTCTAGGAAATTTAGGGTCTCAGATACCCTCAGCAGTATAGAGATCTTTGGACCCCAGAGAACAATTAATAGGTAACAATAGTTGCAACAACAGTGAAGCCCAGCCAAAATCCTTAATTAGGTTTTTATTGAACTCCAGAATACAATTTATTTTTCTAATAAACAGAGTACATTTTAATATGTTTGGCATTTTATTGTTCTACTTACCTTTCAGTTGTGCAATTTTATTTTATTAAGCTATGATATTTTTAGCCTCCAAAACAGTTACCTCCCTACCTAGGGTATATCCCCAGAAGCAATTACTTCTTTAATTAGCTTTGACTCATTAATCTCTGCCTCTAACACTTTGCTATCAAGCAGAGGGAGACTTCCCACCCACCTGTACAATATAATACAAACATCACAATGTTTCTCCCGATTTCTTAACCTTACTTAAGTTTTTAAAAATTTAATAGAATTAATTTTTTAGGAAATTTAGTTTCATAGTAAATAGAGCACAAAGTATAGAGTTCTCCCACATAACCACTACTCACACACACACACACACACACACACACACACACACACATACACACACACACACACACACACACACACACACACACATATAGATAGCCTCCCCCATTATCAACATCCCCCACCAGAGTGCACATTTATTACAACTGATGAACCTACATTGTGGCATCAGTATCACTCAGAGTCCATAGTTTACATTAGAGTTCACTCTCGGTGTTATACATTGTACGGATTTGGACAAATGTATAATGACATGAATCCACCATTATAGCATCATACAGAGTAGTTTCATGATCCTAAAAATCCTCTATGCCTTACCTATTCATTCTTTTCTCCCCCGTAACTCCTGGCAACTACTTATCTTTTTTTATTGTCTCTATAGTTTTGTCTTTTCCAGAAAGTCATATAGTTGGAATCATATAATATGGAGCCTTTTCAGATTGGTTTCCTTCACCTAGTAGTATGCATTTAAGTTTCCTCCCTAAAATTACATATCTTGATAGTTGTTTTTGTTGTTGTTTTTTAATGCTGAATAGTATCCCATTGTCTGGATTTACCATGTTTTTTTTGATTGCTTTAAATATTTTTATTTATTTTTGAGACAGAGAGAGATAGAGCATGAACAGGGGAGGGGCAGAGAGAGAGGGAGACACAGAATCCAAAGCAGGCTCCAGGCTCTGAGCTGTCAGCACAGAGCCTGACGCGGGGCTCGAACTCACGGACTGTGCGATCATGACCTGAGCTGAAGTCAGACAATTAACCAACTGAGCCACCCAGGCATCCCTGGATTTATCATGGTTTTTTATTCATTCACCTAGTGAAGAACCTTTTGGTTTGGCAATTATGAATCAAACTGCTATAAATACCTGTGTACAGGCCATTCAGATGACCATGATATATGTCTCATATATATATAGTTTTCATCCACCATTCCCAGCTCACATCTCCCAAAACCCTTGAAATGTCCTGAGCCTATATGAGCAATGGGAGCATCTTTTGCTGTAATATTTAGTCTCTCTGTCCTCAGATCCTGAAAATCCTTCAAAGCCATTGAAATAGGTATCTTACGTGCCCGATCTCGTCTGATCAATCACCTTTCAACCACAAATGAGTTTATGTTAATGAGATGACTTTTGGAAATGCCTTAAAGATGGGGCTTGTTGCCAGGGGAACCAGCCATTAAGAGAGGGTTAGAACTGTCAGTCCACCCCGATTTCTGAGAGGGGTTAAAGGCTGGAGGTTAAATCAATCACCAATGGCCAATGATTTAATCAACCATGCCTATGTAATGAAGCCTCCATAAAAACCCAAAAGGAGGGTGTTCAGAAAGCTTCAGGGTTGAGGAACCAGAAGGTTACACATGCCAGCATGCCAAGCCCCAAACTCTGCAAGGCAGAAACTACTTTATTCAGGACTTTTCCCTATGTATTTCTTAGTCTGGCTATAGATTTTTATCCTTTAATATAATTTGTAATAAGTTTGTAATCTAGTGGATATTCTGAGTTCTGTGGGCTGTTTTAGCAAATTAATTGAACCCAGGTGGGCGGTTGTGGAAACCCCCCCATCTGTAGCCCATTTGTTTGTTTGTTTGTTTTTAAATATATGAAATTTATTGTCAAATTGGTTTCCATACAACACCCAGTGCTCATCCCAACAGGTGCCCTCCTCAATACCCATCACCCACCCTCCCCTCCCTCCCACCCCCCATCAGCCCTCAGTTTGTTCTCAGTTTTTAAGAGTCTCTTATGCTTTGGCTCTCTTCCACTCTAACCTCTTTTTTTTTTCCTTCCCGTCCCCCATGGGTTCCTGTTAAGTTTTTCAGGATCCACATAAGAGTGAACACATATGGTATCTGTCTTTCTCAGTATGGCTTATTTCACTTAGCATCACACTCTCCAGTTCCATCCACGTTGCTACAAAGGGCCATATTTCATTCTTTCTCATTGCCACGTAGTATTCCATTGTGTATATAAACCACAAGTTCTTTATCCATTCATCAGCTGATGGACATTTAGGCTCTTTCCATAATTTGGCTATTGTTGAGAGTGCTGCTATAAACACTGGGGTACAAGTGCCCCTATGCATCAGTACTCCTGTATCCCTTGGGTAAATTCCTAGCAGTGCTACTGCTGGGTCATAGGGTAGGTCTATTTTTAATTTTTTGAGGAACCTCCACACTGTTTTCCAGAGTGGCTGCACCAGTTTGCATTCCCACCAACAGTGCAAGAGGGTTCCCTCTCCACATCCTCTCCAGCATCTATAGTCTCCTGATTTGTTCATTTTTGTAGCCCATTTGTTTGAAACACAGGTAACAACCTGGTCTTGCAATTGGTAAGTGAAGTAGAGAGCAGTCTTGTAGGACTGAGCCCTTAACCAGTGGAATCTAATACTAACTCCTGGTAGATAGTGTTAGAATTGAATTGAATTATAGGACATCCCCCTGATAAGGAAGAATTGCTTGTTGCAAACTAGCTCCATCCATCACACACAAACTTCGAAACTGGGGTTCAGAACACTTAGCTGCATCATGAGATAGTTCTTTTTTTAAATTTTTTGAGTAATCTCCATACTCCATAATGGTTGTAAACATTTACATTCCTACCAATGGTGCTTAAGGGTTCCCTTTCACCACATCCTTGCCAAAAATTATCTCTTGCCTTTTTGATACTAGCCATTCTAACAGGTGCGGGTGATACTGTGGTTTTTGAGTTGCATTTCTCTGATGATCAATGATGCTGAGCATCTTTTCAAATCTGTGGGAAATTTATATAGGTACTTTGGAGGAAAGACTATTCAGTCCCCCTGGCATTCTTAAATCAAATTGTTTTTATTTGCTTTTGAGTTGTATGAGTTCCTTATATATTTTTTTATATTAAACCCTTACGAGATACATGGTTTTCAAATATTTTACTTCCATTCATAGTTTGTTTTTTTTCCATTTTGTTGGTTGTTTCTTTTGCTTTTTAGTTTTATGTAGTCTCATTTATTTATTTTAGCTTTAGTTGCCTTTGTTTTTTTTGTGTGTGTCATATCCAAAAAAATCATTGCCAATACTAATGTCAAGACACTTTTACCCTTTTTTATTCTACAAGTTTTATAGTCTTATATGTAAGTACGTAATCCATTTCAAATTAATTTTGAGTGGTGTAATGTAAAAGTTCAATTTCATTTTTTTGCATGTGATTATCCAATTTTTCCTATGCCATTTATGGAAGAGATCATCCTTGCCATTGAGTATCCTTGCCTCTCCTGTCATATATTTGTTAGCTTTACATAAGAGCGTTTATTTTTGAGCTCTTCATTCTGTTCCATTAGTCTATGTGTCTGCTTTTATGCCAGTACCATAGTGCTTCAAAGCATACAGTTTTGTAATATTGTTTGAAATGAGTAAGTGTGATGCCTCCAGCTTTTTCCCACTTTCAGGATTGCTTTGGCTATACATATAAATATTTAGATTTTTTTTTCTGTTTCTGTGACAAATGTCATTGGAATTTTTGATAAGAATTGGATTGAATCTGGGGCACCTGGGTGGCTCAGTCTAATAAGTGCCTGACTTCAGCTCAGGTCATGATCTCATGGTTCATGGTTTCAAGCCCTGCATCGGGCTCTCTGCTGATGGCTCAGAGACTGGAGCCTGCTGTGGTTTCTGTGTCTCCCTCTCTCTCTGCCCCTCCTCCGCTCATGCTCTGTCTTTCACTCTCTCTCAAAAATAAATAAACATTAAAAAAAAAAAAAGAATTGCATTGAATCTATAGATAGCTTTGGGATATAGAGATATTTTAACAATATTAAATATTCCAATCCATGAAGGTAGGAGATCTTTCCATTTATTTTTGTATTCTTCAATTTTTTCATCAATGTCTTACAGTTTCAATGTATAGGTCTTTCATCTCCTTGGTTAAATTTTATTCCTAAGCATTTTTAAAAATGTCATAGTAATAGAATTGTTTTCTTTTTTCTTTTTCAGATATTTTACTGTTAGTGTGTAGGAATGCAACTGATTTTTGTATGTTCATTTTGAATCCTACAGCTTTACTGAATATTAATTATAACAGATTTTGGTGGTGTCTTTAGGATTTCTATGCATAAGATTATATCATCTGCACACAAAGAGAAGTTTACTTCTTCCCTTACAGTTGGTTGCCTTTTATTTCTTCTTCTTGCCTAATTAATTGTTGTGGCTAGGACTTCCAGTACTAAGTGGAATAGGAGAGGTGAGAGTGAGGACCCTTGCCATTTTCATGATCTTTGAGAAAATAATGTTCAAATTTTCACTGTTAAGCATGATGTTAGTTATGAAATTGCCATATATGGCCTTTATTATGCTGAAATAAATTCCTTCTCACCCCAATTTATTGAGAGTATTTTCATGCGAGTAGGTTGAATTTTGTCAAATGCACTGTCTGCATTGAGACAATCATATGATTTTTGTCTTTCATTCTATTAATGTGATGTATTACATTTATTGGTTTGCATGTGTTAAGTGATCTTTGCATCCCAGAAATAAATCCTATTTGATCATAGTATGTGGTCTTTTCATACTGTTGAATTTTTTTTTAATGTTTATTTATTTTTGAGAGACAGAGACAGAGTGTGAGTGGGGGAGGGGCAGAGAGAGAAAGACACAGAATCTGAAGAGGCTCCAGGCTCTGAGCCATCAGCACAGAGCCCGACACGGGGCTCGAACTCACAAGCCACGAGATCAAGACCTGAGCTGAAGTCAGACGCTCAAGCGACTGAGCCACCCAGGCACCCCTATACTGTTGAATTTAATTGGTTAATATTTTGTTGAAAAGTTTTGTAACTATATTCATTAAGTATATTGGCCTATAGTTCTCTTTTCTTGTGGTGTCCTGATCTGATTTTGATATCAAGATAATGCTGCCTTCGTTAATGAGTTTGGGAGTGTTCACTCTTCTTTAATTTTTTGGATAAGTTTGAGAATTGGTGTTAATTCATTAAATGTTCAGTAGGATTCACCAGTGAAGCCATCTGGTCCTGGTTCTTCATTAGGTTTTTGTTTGTTTGTTTTGTTTTTATGATTCAATTTCCTTAGGCATTATTGGTCTGTTCAGGTTTGCTACTTTTCATGATTTGGTCTTGGTTGGGTTATGATTCTAGAAATTTATACATTTCTTCTGATTTATCCAATTTCCTGGCATATAATTGTTCTTAGTCTCTATGATTGTTGCATTTCTGTGGTATTGGTTGTAATTCTTCTTCTTCCATTTTTAATTTTATTTATTTGAGTTTTCTTTTTTCTTAGTTATTATAGCTAAAGGTTTGTTATTTTATCTTTTCAATAATACCAACTTTTAGTTTCACTGGTTTTTAAAATTGTTTTTCTGGTCTTTATTTTTGTTGTGAGCTTTGTTATTTCTTCTAAATTGGGTGTAGTTCGTTCCGTCTTTTCTGTTTTTTTCAGTCTTCTTAATTTGCTAAGACTTGTTTTGTGACCTATCATATAATTTATTCTGGAGAATGTCTTGTGTGTATTCGAGAAGAATGTGTATTCTGCTCTTGCTGAATGGAATGTTCTGTTCACATCTATTAGGTAAATTTAGTCTAAAGTGTAGTTTAAGTCAAACATTTTCCTATTGATTTTCTGTATAGATAAGTTAACCATTGTTGAAAATGAGGTATTTAAGTGGAAAAAATTACAGCCCAACAAGATCCCTCTTGGCCCTAAGTGTGCCACCTTGAAGGAGGATTGATGTAAGTAAAATCAAACTTTTCCTCTTCCCCTTTCCAGTGCATCCAAACTCAAACATTGCTGTTCCAACATTGTGCTGGAACTTTTTCATTGGAAACCTGGACTTCCACAAACGCTCTCTTGTCCATAGGTGACTGTCTGAGACAGGGTTTCCAGGGGCCCCTGGACTGTAGCTGAGTGGGGCTAAAGCTAGTTCATAGGCCCTCCAGGGTCCATAGCCAGGATCAAGGTCTACATGCCTATTGCTAAACACATGAGTGGGTAAGAGTCCTCCTGTGTCCCTTCAAACATGTTGCTGAATCCCACAGCTCCCACAGAGGTACCATTATCTGTGATTAGATGCCAAATTGTTGTCACTGGAATGGAGACATGAATCAGGATATCTTGTTCAATCATGTCTCTGATATTACCTCTATTTCCTTATTTCTTATTTCCTTTATTCATGAGGGTTGTATTGTTTTCTTCATACATAACTTGTACATATTTTGTTAGACTTATATCTAAATATTTTATTTTTGAGTGTGCTAATGTAAATGATACTGTGTTTCTAATTTCTAATTTCAATTCTTTGCTTTATATAGGAAAGCAGTTGGCTTTTGTATATTAACCTTGTATCCTGCAACCTTGCTATAAAACATTATTAGTTCTAGGAGCTTGTTGTTGTTGTTGACTCTTACAGATTTTTTACACCAATAGTCAGTGTCATCTGTGAACAAGGAGTTTTATTTCTTCCTTCCCAACATGTATACTTTTAATTCTATTTTCTTATTATAACAGTGACTTCCAGTATAGTGTTGGAAAAGAGTGGTTATAGGGGACATTCTTATTTTGTTCCTGATCTTAGGCAAAAACTTTTGAGTTTCTCACCATTAAGTGTGATGTTAGCTGTTGGTTTTGTGTAGATATTAACTATTAACTTGAGGAGGTTGCTGTCTATTGTCTGTACTTTTAAAGATAATGTTTCCTTTGTCAAGATGTCCCAAGCATTCTATTCCTGGGATTTCTGGGCATGATAAGTAGAGTGCTCCTGCTAAAAAGAAAGAAAGAAAGAGAGAGACAGAGAGACACACAGAGAGAGAAAGACTTATGATCTCATTATATCTCAGGGGTGCTTGGTTCTTTCTTTTAACCCATTATTAATTACTATTCTGACACTTTATATGTTCCCTTTAAGGGATATGATACCTTTTGCAAAAATGTATACTATGTATGTATATATATTTCCTTCTTAAATAGATTTATTTATTTGTTTTAGAGAGGGGGGAGTGGCCAGGGTAAAAGGAAAGAGAGAACTTCCAGCAGGCTCCATGCCCAGCACAGAGCCCGATGTGGGGTTTGATCTTATGACTGTGAGATCATGACCTGAGCCACCAAACTCAAGGGTCAGATGCTTAGCCGACTGAGCCAGTAAGGTGTCTATATAATCATTTTGTCTTCATTGTCTTTTACAGAGCTTTGCCACAGTTGATATGCAGTATGGTTGTTGAGGACTTCTTCCTGCCTAATAACTGAGTGAAATGATAAAGTCTAGTAACAAAATATACAATAGAGAATTGATTGTATCACTGATGGTTGCATTAGGCTATTTTCCCAAGTACAATGGTTCTATATTTGCAGGAAAAATCTGATCATATATTGGCAGCCCTTAGTAACTTATTACTGCTGAAAGTTGTGCACAGTGAACCAAATTATCTCAATAATAATCCCAATAGCTCCTATGTAGCTTGAGCTAGAGATTCAAATAATTCACTTATGCTCTTTGGAGTTACCTTTTTATTTATACTGGTAGGAAATTTGCAAAAGAGAAAAGTCTGCTTTTGTGCAGTTTTACATGAGTTCACTTCAAGGTTCTCAACAAAGCACTAAGAGAAGCATCATTCTATCAATAGATTGTTGCTATATTTTTAGTCAATAAGAATGCTACTCAGAGACACCTGATGAATAATAAAACATAAATGTTACACACCATTTGAGCTACAAAGGGCTGTAGCAATACTATCTCTCAATTTGTGTGTTGTAGAAACTTAAAAACAGAGAAGTTAGCTAGATGCCCCATAGTTTATTACTGAAGTAAGCAGTATAAACACAAAATGAGCCCAGTTCTTCCCTTCTTTTTGTCCAAGTGACAAGCATAGTGTCATAAACCTCTAAAAGACTTTCCTCCAAAATTTTATGGCAGCAGGACCTCATTAGAGAATTATGAAGTAGAATACTTAATCATTTTGGGTAGTATCATGTTTTTACTTATACTGGTAGGAAATTTACATAATCACATACATAATAATTATTTCCAGGGTAAAAGCTACAATTTAGATAAGTATGGTCAGTGAAATCATGTTTACATTAAGTGCCCCCAAATCACCCAAGGTGTGAAGTGGAAAAAGAATTTTATAGTTAATCAACTGAAGTGTATAAGGCTAATTCTATCAGACTAATTACTTTCTAAACAATATCTACAAACTGTTTCTGTATCAACATGTCTCAGAAAATTAGGATTATCTCATGGAAGATTTTTGTAGTCTGTTAATTAGAAAACATCTGTGTGTGTGTGTGTGTGTGTGTGTGTGTGTGTGTGTGTGTGTTTCCTTAAATCAATGAGGCAGAACAGAATAGTATAATGATTTAAAAAAAATAGTGTGATGTGGAGACAAAACTTGTTTTACATCCTGACAGATGCTTTCTGCATGACTTTTGGCAAGTTCCTTAATTTATCTGAGTCAATTGCATAGTCTAAATGGGTTTCACATAGTTTTTAACTCACAGGATTATTGTGAAAATTAAACAAATTAATACTATTAAACTGCTCAGCACAATGCCTGGTACATCATCAACATGCAGCAATTGTTAACTGGAATCATTACTACAAAAATCACAATGCCAACAACATCAGAATTACCTAGTGATACATTTAGGAAATACAGAGCTCACCTTACATCACAAACTCAACTAAAGGACATGAAGGAAAATGTTAAAGCATGAAGAGAGGAACCATATTCCTACAAGGAGAGTCACAATAGTATACGACTATCCCCCTAATAGTAGATCATTCCCAAACTCATTTAAAATGTATCAACTTTATTTCTTTTTATAGATATCAAAATTCACTTAAATTTTATCAAAAATGAGCTCTCTTCTATAAAATCACCCACGATAATCATTAGAAATTGTCAACTCATTTGGGCTGCCATAACAGAATAATACCATGGACTGAGTGTATTATAAACAATAGAAAATCATTTCTCATAGTTGTAGAGGCTGGGAAGTCCGAGATCAAGAGCTGGCAGGTCTGGTACCTGGTGAGGACAGCTTCCTGGATGGCTGTTTTTTCCCAGCGCCCCCCCCCCCCCCATGGTGGAAGGAGCAAGGGAGTTTCTCGAGCCTCTTTTATTAGGATACTAGATAATTATAATAATCTAAGAATCACATGAATGAGGGTTCTACCTTCATCACCTTAATCAGCTCCCTAAAACCCTACCTCCTAATACTATCACCATAGGAGTTAGGATTTCAACATATGAATTTCAAGAGGACACAAACATCCAGACCATAGCAGAAATGTAATAAAAATGTTGTGCCTTTGGTGGATTAAATAAGAACTTTGTGTCAGAGTACACAGCTGAAGGGAAGAGTGACCCCAGGGATTGCAAGAGGTATAGGACTTACTCCCTGGCAGAGGGCCCAACCCTGGTCATTCACATTTATAAATCTCACATCCCCATTGCAAACACTCTGAATTCAATGGATAAAAGTCCCCTAAACTTCTACCGGCTCATGCTTCCTCCTACAGCCCTAGACCCATAAACCTTTCATGAACTCTTCTCCATTTTTCTGCCCCTTTCCAAGATCGAAGAAATTCTTTCGTTAGTCTGAATAGTGGTGGGAGAGGTTTAGTACAGGTTTGTGGAAAGGCCTTTTGCCCCTCTCATGTTTTCCCCACGCTGCTGTGGAGTCCCTGGTCTCTAAATATTAAAACATTTCAAAGTTAAAATTTAAAGCTTACTGGGTTTTTTATGATTCATGTTATTACATTCCTTTTCCAAGATAAGGAGTACAGAACAGATCATCTTCTGAAAAGGGAGTAGAAATAAAGGAGGGAGGAGGAATCAGAAAATAATGACTGATAATATACGTAATATTCAACCGCAAAAATATGTTATTAACAGCTATCTTTGCATTGACTAAAGGAAAGTAGGTAGTAACCGTTGTAAAGTATTCAAAGGTCCACAGCTGCAGAAGTTTCCTTGCTGAACCTGGACACCAGGCAGCTGTGTGTGCCTCAGATAGCCAGGAATCATTCTTTTCTTGTTCCTCCTCATTTCCTTTTTTTCCTCTCCACTTCCCTGCTTTCTCTGGTATCCTCTCCCTTGGGGGCACTATGCAACACAGTGATTTAAAACAAAACAAAACAAAAAGGTAGAAATTCCAAAAACAACAACAACAACAACAACAACAAACTATAGTAGAATTCTTTGGGAAAAATAAAACAGGGGTGCCTGGGTGGTTCAGTTGGTTAAACATCCGACTTTGGCTCAGGTCATGATCTCACAGTTCATAGGTTCAAGCCCTGCATAGGGCTCTGTGCTGACAGCTCAGAGCCTGGAGCCCGTTTCAGATTCTGTGTCTCGCTCACGCTCTGTCCCCCTCTTTCTCAAGAATAAATAAACATTTAAAAATTTATATAAAAAAAAAGTTGGGAACTTTTAAGCCAGCCATTCACCTGTTAAGTGACATGATTGGCCTTCCTATGTAGACCTTTCTGTCCTCAGATCCCACACTTAGGAGGCAATGATGTGCTTCCGTTCACTAAAACTCACCATTTCATAGGTTTGCTTAACCTTTCCTGCCTCCAGAAACACTTTGACATTGTCTCCGGGTCTGCAGCTCTCAAGTCTAATAGCCAGGATAAAGTCTCCTGACAGCTTCTGGAACAGCTGTATTCCACAGTGCAGGCAACTTGTCATACATAGTGGTTTCCACATCTCTGTTCTGGTTTCTTCCTTCAAGGCAGTTGGATCACATATCCTATTCCAGAGTGTGTGTGGGTACGCACGCGTGTGGGCGAATGCACATGTGGATTCAGAAATCAGCTGGCAAACAGAGAAAAGATATTGATTGGTGGATAATCGAGATCAATAACTGAAAGCAGATTATCTGACATCAAACAAATCTCATCTGCAATGTCGCTCTTTTACATCCCTGCTGTGGCTACTTGTGCCTTCTTAACACTGTTTTGGCATTCTGCTGATTTCCTTATGTCATTTTGCTCTAAATTAAGATGTATGGGGAAAAATGGGAAGCTATTATATTACAAGTTCAATTGCTGATATTTTCTTCCTTTGACAAATCTCGATTTGCCTTCCAACTCTGTCACATATGTTGTAGTTTATTTCATCTGCCCGTTTTCTCAGTTTAAAATGAGCTATAGTCTTTTTTCCATCAGAGTATTGATTTTGCTTTTGAAAAGAACTTTCTGTTCCATTATCCCTCCTGATCAATTCAGACCATTTTGCATGAGAATTTTGTCCTTTTCCTTACCACACAAAATGTCTTTGTTTTTATTTCACTTTCCTCTATATGTCATTCGTGGAGCATTTAATTATATCCCCAGAGTTTATTTTGAAAGGTGTTGGTTTGCTTTAAAAAAAAAAAAAAAAAGTCAGGCCAGTTGACAATTTCAATTTCTTTTTTTGATGTGAGGTTGCGCTCATGTATTGGACACATATTTGTTGTACCAGACATCACAGGCAATTCTGAGGTTAAAATAATAATTATTAATTGAAGTGAAACAAAAATAATGAATATTAGTACAAGTAACATATATTGTCATCAACGCCAAGCAGTACACAAAAGGGCTTTATGATTTTTAAAGTAATAAAATAGACATTTATTGTTTATGCCCTAGGGAATTTCCATGTGGTTTGTATGAGTATCATATATCATTCGTAGAAACACCCTATGATGTAGGTACTGCAATTATTTCCATTTTCAGACGAGATGCTAAGGCAAAGAAGAAACTAAATGACATGATCACAGCTGGTAAATGACAGAGCCAGGATTCCAAGCCTCTTAACCACTATGCTTTTCTGTAGGTATTGTTATTATTGCCATGGTATATTTTTTGCTTTACTAGCTAAAAAGTAAATAAGAGATCAAAATCCACTGAACAGAAACACTTAAGTTCCCATTTACCTACAGAGTTTATTGAGGAAGTTCAAATCCTTCTTCCCACAGAACCTACTTGACTAGTTATGACCATGAAAAAAATTTTTTAAAGCCTCAAGGACGTTAATTTGTTGCTGCTTTGCTTCACTTCATAGCTATTTTAAGACCTCACAGCCACAATTTTTTGGACAAGCTGCTGTACGGAAGGACTCAAAGAGGATGTAAGAGGCTTGGTTTTTACCTATTTCCCCCACTAATTTTGCCTTATGATGGTATCTTTATTATTCTTTAATAATGCTTAGTTTTACAAGTTATTCCTGCCTTATACCTCACACTATGCTTGGTACAAGGACCACTATAATGATTATGACTTTGTAACCTGTCCTAGCTAATATTTAAAAAAAAATTAAATTGCCTTTGAAATAGTTCTCTCTGGAGTCTTTCAGTCTATTAGACAAGTTACTTGATGGTAGGGAATCTTCCTTTGTCTCTCACCAATATCCTTCAGTGTCTTTTTCTGAGTAGAAACTTAGTACACGTTTGTTGAAATTAATTAAAAGAAATTGACCTCCCATAATAGTTAATGGCCCACAAAAATTACTATCATACGTTCCTGAAAGTGTACTTTAGTGCAGAGGTTTGAGGGTCTGGGCAGATGGTTGAGAAATGTAGCCCTATATACATTTATTCAAGGTTCTTATCATGTCTTCCTATCCTTTCTAAAATATATATATATATATATATATATATATATATATATATATATATGTATATAACCAATACTTTCTCATTGAATTTACATATCCTAAAAGTGCACATTTAAAGTGCAGAGTTCATTAAGCTTTTACTAATGCATATACCTGTCAAAATGCATATCACCTCAGTCATGATTTACAATGCTTCCACAATCCTAGAAACTTCATCTTTGCTCCTTTAGTCAGTCTGCGCCCCTGACCAGAAGCATTCATTGACCTGATTTCTATGTCATGGATTAATTTTGCCTGTTGTAAACTCCACATAAATCCAATTATACAACATGTACTCTTTTGAATAAGACTTTCTAACTCTTACCACTGCAATTTTGAAATTTATTAGTGGTGCCTGCCATATGTTTCAATAGTTTGTTCCTCTCATTGCTAAGTAGTATTACATTGTGTTATATCACATTGAACTGTAATGTGTTCATTAATTCCCTGTGTTTATGAACATTCCAGTTGTTTCTAGGTTTTCTCATGATGTATATATCTCTTCTGACTTTCCTAATATAAATCTTTAAGGGGGCATACATTATCATCTTTCCTGGGTAAATGCATGGGAATAGAATTGCTGAATCATGATAAAGGTACATGTTTCATTTTAAAGAAAAAATAAAACTTCCAAATAGCTTTTCAAAGGGTTATAATATTTTACACTTTCATTAATGATGGATGAGAGTTCTAGTTATTACCCATTCCCTCTAACATTTGATATTGTCAGGTTGTTTTAAGTTTATTTATTTATTTTGAGGGGGGTGGAGGGTCAGAGAGAGAGGGTGAGAGAATCCCAAGCAGGCTCTGTGCTATCAGCATAGAGTCTGAAGCAGGGCTTGAACCCAGGAACCGTGAGATCACGACCTGAGTTGAAGTCAAGAGTTGGACACTTAACTGACTGAACCACCCAGGTGCCCCTATAGTCAGTTTTTTAAATCATTCTTGTGGATCTGATGTAGTGTCTTTTGGAGGTTTTGCTCTGTGTTTCACTAATGACTAATAATTATCTATATCATTTTATATTATTTTGGTTCTTCCCATATCTTCTTTTGTACAGTATCTATTCCATTTTTATTCTTGGTGTTTGTCTCTATTATTGATTTGTAGGAGTCTTCATATATTCTCCCTATATATTCTTTGCCAGATATATGTATTGCGTTTTTTTTTTTCTCCCAGTCTTTGGCTTGCCTTTTCATTTTCCAAATATTCTTTTGAAGAACAGAAGTTTGTTATCCTGATGAATTCGTTTTTTCTTTTTACACAATATGTACATCACATCAAAGCAACTGACAAATTACGGGAAAATTGAAAATGAGATAATTAAAAACAAAACCAAGGACAAGGCTTGTAGCTACCTGATGCCCTGATACCTGTATATGATGTTAGACTTAGGACACACATTTAACTTTAAGTTTCTTATAAATCAAAGCAAAGATAAGATATTAAACAGCTAACTACTGAAGCACCTGGGTGGCTCAGTTGGTTGAGTGTCCTAGTTCAGCTCAGGTCATGATCTCATGGTCCATGGGTTCGGGGCCACGCATCTGGCTCTGTCATGAATAATAGTCAGTCTATACAGTGTCTTCTTGTAATGTCCTTCCATGTAGGGTAAAAACAGAATGCCAAGGGTAATTCATCAATAAAAATTCTGCAATTTTGTGCATGAATCTCTGGTAGTTTCCCTTAATCCATGGATTAAATTTACACTATCTCTAAAAAAATGCACCAACTTCTGTTTTTCACAATGAAATACAAATATTCTCGGATATACAAAGCAATACACCAGAGGCTCAGAAACCATAGGACAATAAAACTTTATGCCCAGACACTGTTTTCTCTCAAGTGTATGTTTTTTAAAATTTTTTTCTATTTTGTCGCATATATGTAGAAATAGAATCTATCTGTACATTTTTCATGTTGGCACAACACTGGGCTTTTCTTTTCGTGTTGGTTTTTGTTGTTATACTTCTTAGAGGGTTACTGGAAATCTTTGTGGATTTATGTTATCTGGAACCTGATTATCATTTTGATGATAAACACTCAGGATTTGAGCCTCCCATAGCCAACAGAGAGAAATGAGTAATTTCTTGGGAGGTCTAATAAGACTTAGAAGAGGCAAATGTTCTGAAAATTCAACCATTTGAATATTAACATATTATTCAGATGAGATGTATATATTGTTTATTAGAGTGATGTCTTCGATCTGATTCAGTGTAACTACTGACCTGTAGTTTAATGTGGCATTTTGATCATTAATTGCCTCTACCTGCTGACTCATTCATGATACCATTTCCCATGGAAATCAGTCCTTTATCCCCACTTGGGACTGGAAATCTTGATAATGGTGTGACAACACTTTTTTTATGAATCTTCTTGGGGAAATTGTTAGTTTTCTTGTGTTTAATTTTTTTTTCTCTACATTTTTGTCCTTTTCTCCCTTAAATGATTTTCTCGTGACTAATAATAATACAATTGAATATCTATCATAAAATATTGGTGTATCATTGCCAACCTCTTTTAGCACTTGTTTTAGTTTTCTAGCACAGCAGTAACAAAGTACCACAAACTGAGTGGCTTAAATAATACGAATTTATTGTCTTGCAGTTCTGGTGGCTAGAAGTCTGAGATTGAAGTGTTAGCAGGGCTATGATCCCTCTGAAGGCACTAGGGAAGGATGTTTCCAGGTGTCTTTCCTTGGCTGTGACAGTATAAGTACAACCTTCACAGAGTGTTCTTATGTGTGTGTCTGGGTCCGCATTTCCTCGTTTCATAAAGACAACAGTCATATAATTAGGGGCCCACCCTACTCCACTATGATCTTAAGTAATTATATTTGCAACAACCCTATTTCCAAATAAGCTTACAGTTTGCATTACTGGGAGTTAAGACTTCAGTATATGAATTTTGGGAGAACAGAATTCAAGCCAAAACAGTAGTATACTAATTAAAATAATTTTCTTCATGCCATCTGTTCAGATGCCTCCTGTGCACTATTAAAATGTTATTTGTATTTCATTTGTATTTGTTAGTTTTGAATGATTACATTGTGATTCCTTTTTTTTTAAATCAATGTTCCATAAATAGAAATATAATTTTAATGGGAAGATAACTTAGAATTGTTTAAATATTTGATAATACTATGTTTTCAAAAATATATGACTAGACATATAGATATCAGGTTTTGGGTCCATAAAATAGTCAGCTTCAATTTGCTGCAAGAAGCAATTAGCTATATCACATGCATTGTTTATATACAAGGTGAATCAATTTCTACTATCTTAAGTTCCTACTGAAGAGTAATTTGAAGCTATGGGACAATCCAGTAAACTCTTTTAAGCCATTAGGTTGCTAGAAATAATTTAATAATTCAGCACACTAAATGGCATCCACCTGGTTTGAAAGAGTGTCTGATATCATCCCTAAGGTGTTAGCTATATTCTTTTTGTAAACTACCAAGGAATTATCTGTCTTTGAAAAAATTTTGAGCATAAATTTAAAAACACAATTCCATGATCCCTTTGATTGTACTATTATAAAATTCATGGTGATATAAGCCTTCCTGGGAAAAATAAAGAGAAAAAGTGCAAGTTAGTTCATTACAATCACTTCCCTCTTGATTTCTTGTAATGAGTTAGCTGAGGCAATGGTTGCATTGTTGTTGTTTTACAAATGCATATTAAAAGAATGGTCACTTATTGCCTTTGTTTTAGAAAAATGATAAATGCTCATTTAAAAAGCATTCCAGAAATACAGAAGTGCGTTGAAAAAAATAAAGAAGAAAAAAATGATAAAAGGAAGGAAGGAGATACATAAATAAGTAAATGAAACTTATGTAACACTGTATGTTAACTACACTGGAATTAAAATTAAAAAATAAATAAGATACTATGGCAAAGAAACCATTATACTTAGTAACTGATCAGATAACATTACCATTAAAAAAATGAAGAAAAAAAAAAAGAAAGAAAAGCAACAGCCAGTACTAAACCCTAGATTGACATCATTCCTTTCTGTTTTGGAGAGGTCAGTAATGTGTCATCATAACGATAGAACCGTACTCTACCTCCCCTGCTTGCAGCAAATCTGCAGGCATTATCATTTGTGAATTTGAAGAATGCATTATTCATTGACCTCCAATACGCTGATCACCAGATCATTCACTTTATAGAAAAGGAAGAGGAGCAAAGATTCATTCTCATAGAAATCACTGATAATCCCATATACCTCATTACCTAGAAAAGGTGAGCTTGATAGAATGGTAAAATGGCATACTAAAAGATTGACTAGGGTGCCATCTTGGAGGCAACACTCTATGAGGTTAGGATGCCATACCACAATGGGATATAGACTTCCAATTTTCAATCAACAGTGTTAGAAAGTAACTTCTAAACCTGAATTCTTAGTCCAGGAATCAAAACATATAGGTGATATTGACATCATCATCATTATACCTATAATCCACTTAAGTACTTTTTGCTTTCTATACCAATGAAGTTGTCCTGTCTCATGGCACAAATGCTTCTACTTCACAGTACAGTTTTATTAACTTATTAGCTAAGACCTGGCCTTTTGGATTCTTTCCTGGCCATTTTGGACTGTTCAAACAACAGAGATGTAGAAGGTGGGTGATTTATTTGAGTACCTTAGAAATTTTAGGTTGTTGTTAAACAACGAGAGCAAAGAAGACTAAGGTTGGAACCCTAAGGAAACACTGGATTATCTGTTACTCTCTTGCCCACTAGTTTTGGATAGTGGAAAATTACAACAATCTAGATTCCAAGGATGGAACTGTGGCCTAGACTCCACAGTTGTATGGTCTAAATATCTGTGTCCCCCAAAAAATTATATGTTGAAACCTAATTCCCAATATGATGGCATTTGGAGGTGGGACCTTTTATGAAGTAATTAAGTCATAAGGGCAGAACTTCATGGATGGAATGGATACTTTATAAAAGAGACCCCAGAGAGATTCTATGTCCCTTCTACTATGTGAGGACACAGTGAGAAGATACCCACCATGGACCAGGAAGAAGGCCCTCAGCAGACACAGTATCTGCTGGCACCCTGATCTGGAATGTGCCAGACTCCAGAACTGTGAGAGATAAATTTCTGTTGTTAGTAAGACACCCCAGTCTTTTGGTATTTTATTATAATAGCCTAAACAGAGTAAGACAACAGTATTGAAAGTTTGGTCAAGAATCCCTCTAACAGAGATGCTGTCAGGAAGTTAGGGAAGACATGGAATGGGTGATTGGAGAAGGAAGGCTGATTACTAAATTAACCCTGGGAACCAATAATAGAACAGATATAGAAGTTGGGACTGTAATAGCTACATTTTAGGTTAATATGTTTGCTTCCTTCTTTGCCTTTCCTCTTTGTTCAATTCTTTAAAAGGCACTGATAATGAAAAGAGTTTTTAATTTCCATCGATAGTATGGAAGAATTGACACCATTGTGTAATGATATGGTAACTGATGAGATTTTGGTTACCCTCATCTGGACAAAAGACCAGAGTCGATGCTAAGGTCAAACAGGTGGACCGTTATATACATTTTCTGTTGCCTCTCCAGACTCCATCTTCTCCACTCTGCTCGGTCCTGGAACACTCATTTGTCTGGACAGTATCAACGAGCTTCCTTTCCTCTGCTTCCGTGCTGGGTTCAGCCAATGAAAGACAGCGGCAGAATCTCAAGGAAGTAGAAGATCAAGGACAGGACCTACACTCCCTTGCTTCCTTTCTGGTAAATGTTGGCTGTGTCTACCTTCTGAAAGCCACACTCTCATCAGGCAGCCATCCTTTGCAGTAATCCCTCCCTCTTTTGCCCCTTTAGGTCATGGAGGACATGATCTTCCCCTTTTCTTCTCCTCCCCATGGCTAGCCCTAATTCTTGTTGGCCTTTCCCAACTCTGCTCATATCTTTGCAAATAATGTCTTTCACTCAACTCTTCTCAATTGCCTCCATTCTACTATGCTTTCTGTTTCTTTCCAGGATCCCCCACAGATCCAATATGTTAGCTATCAAAGACCTGGAATTTCGTCTTTCCTGTCTGTTCTCTTTGCATTTAGTTTCTAACATAATCTGCCTAGAAAGAAGGGTTTGTGCATTTGTCTTATGTTTACATGGCAAACAGAATATTTATGCCCCATTCATATTTGAAAGTGCTTGCCCTCTATATAATTCTGTAAATACAAATAAGAAATAAAGGGGTGGTTTTCAGAATAAATCCCATTGGCTAATATTTATCAGGTGTGAACACATAGATGTATTGTGCTAGGATGCTATTCAATATGCAGGAACAATAGGAGTCGCTGTCAGAATTCTTGGGTTCAAATCATAAGGTTGCTCATAAGGGTTTTTTTGTTTGTTTTGTTTTGTTTTGTTTTTTAGCAGAAGAAACCAGAGGCTGCCCTTGGCAAAAGCATTGAAAATAATGTTCTGGCATTGTGGCAGGAAGGAAATCAACGTCCGATTCACATGTTTTATTCTGAGCCCAACCAGATGTTTTCTTATAGTTCTGAAGGGTTTGCAAAACCACAGCAACTCTTCCCCCTTTTCTTTGGAAAGACAGCTCCTGGTTCCCATACTGCTCATATATGTATCTCCAATGAAAACTCGACACTGTGCTAAATACAGTTTAGCCTGTTTTTATTGTTATACACATTTCTTGAATAGTGTTAAAAGATAAACTGAGGCATATTTAAATTTTTAAGCAAAAATTGATTCAGATCAGGCAACATCTAATCTAGCAAGTAGAAAAGATGTCCAAGGAGCTGTACAAAATAAAAGTTGGTTATAGGCAGAAGGAAGTTGGAACAAGGCCTTTATACTCGGCAAAAAGTGGGTTGCTTATTGCTAGGTTACTTCCCTTTAAGGGATGGTAGGGATCTCATTTGACAGATTACCTAAGTAGGGCCAATCAGGTGATTGCTGATTGGTTTAAGATTCCATTTCTGGGAGAGATGTCACTGTGATTAAGTCTGTTTGGTGATATAGGGCTTAGTATAAGTCATTCCATTTTAGGCCTGTTCTCTTATTTTTAGCAACTCTCCCTTCTTGATCAGACTGTCAGCCTGAGAGTTATGACAAAAAACTTAAGCTGCTACTGCTCTGGAGTTCTCACCGTTTTTGCTGAATCTCTGCAGGGCATTAATGGGTCATGAGGTCAGGTTCACATTCTTTAAGTTGGTCATTCTCTTTTTCCCTTTTCCTATGTTCTATTCTTAGGGAAATCATTTGCTTGGTGGTTGGGGTACAAACATGATTTTCTTTTTCCAAACATGCATTGAAACCTTTTGAGCAAATAACAGTATGCCAGGAGACGATTACGATTATTGTAAGCAGGAGAATTCCAAATGTCTGGAGTGCACTTTGGAGAGATAGTCCCTAAGACTCAAACCAATGAGAATCAAATAAGTCAAAAGAAGACACCTCTGAAGGAGTCACTCTTTTAAGCCAGCTGACTTGTTTGGTGATCTTACGTACCAGAAGTGTCAATCCAAGTGCAACAAGTGGTGATGGCCATAGCACACACATCTCCTTGTACAGATAAAAAAAATAATCAAGGGCTATAGTATTATCAAGAACAACTTCAGACAGAAAGTCTAGGGGTTTTTCTTGGGTAGCTATTGCTTTAGCAGTAGATTCTGAAATATCTTTAAGAGTTAAAGGGAGATTCCTAATCATAGCCTCTTTGCACAGACTCCTGGCTAGGGAAGGAAGCATCTGCCAAAAAGAAGCACATTTTGAGTCATGAATGCCTCCTGGCAATTGCCATTTGAGTCTATGGCTTAGAAATAAAAAGGTGACAGCCATGGAGACCAGTAAAACATAAGGGTCTATAGACTGCACAGAAAGTTTTATTCTGTGCTCTTGCCTTATGTCCCCTTCTTATTATAGAGTCTGAATGCAAGATTGCCAAAGTTTGGGGTTGTTAGCCAAAGAGATGGACCCCAGGGTGAAACTGTCTGACATGACAGAGAGAAGGCTGAGTTTGTTCCAGAGAAACTGAGACCTTGGAAATCCAGGAGAAGTTTGTGATGGGCAGAACTACAAGATCACCAGCATCATGGCAGATCCAGAAATCATTTGGAGGTAGATTCCCACCCTCCACCACATCTTGCAATGGCCTGAGATATGTGCCAGCTCAGAGCAAGGCAAAAGGTGGACCAAAGAATCATAAAGACATTTCCTCGTGTAAGCATTAAGAAAAGGATGGTCAGAGAAGGAAGGAAGAATGGAAAGAAATGTTTTTGATCTTATATCTTGGGAAGAAGCAGTCTACCTCAGTGTGAGCTACTTCTCTTCCTAGCCAATTTGATTTTGAGGTCTCCGGCATTGCTTGGCACAGGACCAGATGTCAAGTGGAGCCTTCTTCGGTTGTGAAATACCCACCCATGTTTTGACACTTCATAATTTGACAGTAGTGTTGGTATAATGTTGTGATTCCAGTTATTGTCTTAAAATGTTATGTGTCAGAGAAATACCAAAATTGCTTGTCAATTCCATTGAGAGTTCCATAATGAACTCTCATCAAATCTTTAATCATGAGCCTTTTAAAGTCTTCTGTTATCTACAGACAGTTACTGTTTGACTCTGATGCTTTTACAAAACTAAGAATCATGGAAAGGACCTTACCAAGTACTATTGACACTGACATGGCTGGTGTGGATGTTACCCAATTTGAATCAGTTTTTGCTCAAATAAACTCTTACCATTTTGATGTCCCTCAGTTTATCTTTTATAATCTGGTGAGATTTTTCCACCCAGTTTTTTTTTTTAATTTTTAATGTTTATTTATATTTTGAAGGGGTGGGCAGAGAGAGATGGAAACAGAATATGAAGTAGGCTCCAGGCTCTGAGCTGTCAGCACAGAGCCCAACACGGTGCTCGAACTTATGAGCTGTGAGATCATGACCTGAGCCAAAGTCGGACGCTTAAAGGACTGAGCCACCCAGGCACCCCTCCCTCGGTTTATCTTTTAACACTGTTAATCTAATATATATGAATACAAAAATAGGCTAAACTGTATTTAGCACAGTATTGATATTTTATTGGAGACGCATGAATTATATAAGCAGGATGGGAGCCATGAGCTTTATTAGGTCTTTGCTTACTTAAGAAAACCTGGTCTTCTCAATATTAAAAGAGCTACATTTTGTTCACACCTAGGTAACCTTCTGTATTTGCCTTTAATATCTTCTATTGTCACTTTCACTGAACAGATGATTATTATTTCATAATGATCAGTGATCCTATTTATTTAAATATTCAAACATTTTAATGTTCTGACAACTTCCCCAAATCAGATTATTTTTCTAAATGTTTACTTATTATTTTTGAGAGAGAGATAGAGAGCAAGCAGGGGAGGGGCAGGGAGAGAGAAAGGGAGACAGAATCCCAAGCAGGCTCTATGTATTGTCACCACAGAGCCCAATGTGGGGCTTGAACCCACGAACCATGAGATGATGACCTGGGCTAAAATCAAGAGTAGAACGCTTAACTGAGCAAGCCACCTAGGTGCCCCTGAAAATCAGATGCTGAGTGGAGTCTGATGGGAGATGTCACAATATGTATCTTCCTTGTCTGACTAATTTCACTTGGCATAATGTGGTAAAGGTCCATTCTCACTGTTGCAAATTGTAATATTTCCTTATTTTTTTATTAAAAATTTTTTTAATGTTTATTTATTTTTGAGAGAGACAGACTGAGTACGAGTGGGGGAGGGACAGAGAGAGGGAGACACAGAATCCAAAGCAGGCTCCAGGCTCCAAGCTGTCAGCAAAGAGCCAGACGCAGGGCTTGAACTCATGAACCATGAGACCATGACCTGGGCCGAAGTCAGATGCTTAACTGACTGAGCCACCCAGGCGCCCCCTCCTTGTTTTTTTATGAGTGAATATTTCATTGCATGAACAATATTTTGATATATATTTCATGTATACCACACACACACACACACACACACACACACACACCTCCGTTATCCACTCATCCATCAATGGATATGTAGCTTATTTCCATGTTTTGTCCATTGTAAATAGTGCGGCTATGAACATGAGGTTACAGATATGTTTTTGAGTTAGTATTTTCATTTCTTTTAGGTATATTACCAGAAGTGGAATTGCTGGATCATATGGTAGTTCTGTTTTTAATTTTTTGAGGAGCCTCCATGTTGTTTTCCACAATGACTGTACCACTTTGCAATTCTACCAACAGTTCTCCAACAATAAACAAGCATTTCCTTTTCTCTACATCTATGCCAGCATTTGTTATCTCTTGTCTCTTTCATGAAGGCCACTCAAACAGGTGTGAGGTGATAGCTCACTGAGGTTTTAATTTGCATTTCCCTAATGATGTGTGATGTTGAACATCTTTAAATGTACCTGTTGGCCTTTCATATATCTTCTTTTTTTAAGTTTATTCATTTATTTTGAAAGAGAGAGAGAGAGCAAGTGGGGAAGGGGCAGAAAGAGAGAAAGAGGGTGAGAGAGAATCTCAAGCAGGCTCCACACTGTTTGCACAGAGCCTGATGTGGGGCTTGACCTCATGATCTATGAGATCATAACCTGAGCCAAACAAAGACAGATGCTTAACCAACTGAGTCACCAGGTGCCCCTCTTTCATACATCTCCTTTGGAGAAATATCTATTTGGGTCCTTTGCTGATTTTGTTTTGAATTATTTGTATTTTTTTTTTTTTTTTTTGCTATTGAGTTCTATGAGTTCTTTATATATTTTGGATATTAACCCTTATTAGATATATGGTTTGCAATTTGTTCCTCCATTCCATAGCTTGTCTTTTCATTTTGTTGATGGCTCCTTTTGCTGTGCAGAAGCTTTTTATTTTTTTTTTATTTTTTAATTTAAAAAAAAATTTTTTTAACGTTTATTTATTATTGAAAGGCAGAGAGAGACAGAGAGTGAGCAGGGGAGGGGCAGAGAGAGAGGAAGCCACAGAATCTGAATCAGGCTCCAGGCTCTGAGCTGTCAGCACAGAGCCTGACGTGGGGCTCGAACCCACTAACTGTGAGATCATGACCTGAGCCGAAGGCGGACGCCCTACCGACTGAGCCACCCAGGCGCCCCTAGAAGCTTTTTAGCTTGATGTGGTACCACTTGTTTCTTTTTGCTTTTGTTGCACATGCTTCAGGTGTTCCTTTAAAAAACTTTTAACTGTTTATTTATTTTTGAGAGAGAGAGAGAAAGAAGGGGAGGGGAAGAGACAGAGAGAGATGCAGAATCTGAAACAGGCTCCAGGCTCTGCGCTGTCGGCACAGAGCTTTATGTGGGGCGTGAAATCACAAACCATGAGATCATGACCTGATCTGAAGTTGGACGCTTAACCAACTGAGCCACCAAGGTGCCCCTGTACATGCTTAGGTGTTCTATGTTTCTGAGAGTACACTTGATTTATATAAATGTTTAATTTTCTTTAAGCCAATTAAATAGAACTATTTATATAATAATTGTGGCAATATCATCCAGAAGTAGAAAAAATTGCATATTTATACAACATACATAGCTAAACATATGTGAACATACAGATAGATACAGAGACTTTATAGTTCTTATTTAAAAATTTTAGCCACCAGGGGCACCTGGGTGGCTCAGCTGATTAAGCATCTGACTCATGATCTCACAGTTTAGAAGATCGAGCCCTGCATTGGGCTCTGTGCTGACAGCGTGGAGACTGCTTGGGATTCTCTCCCTCTGTCCCTCTGCTTCTCACTCTCTAAATGAATGAATGAATGAATGAATAAATAAATAAATAAATAAATAAATAAATAAATAAATAAATAATTTTAAAACGTGAGCCACCAGACAGGTAGAGTAATGAAAAACTCACTAGTTTATGAAAGAACAGTGGGATCCAAATTGCTTCTGGAAGATGCAAGTAAGATTTCAATTTACCTGCTCAGATGGATTTAAAAAAGAAATTAACTAATTTTGCAGAAGAGACTTTAAAGGTTTTTAATAGGTCTAGTTTTCAAATTGGCCTTCTCTCTTTTTTCTTTTCCTTCTGCTAAGAATACCCTTGGTTCCTGGAGAAGACAATGGTAGAATGCTTACATCTCAAAAGGCACAGAAAAAGAATACAAATTCCATCAGGAAGGACTTTGGTTCCCTAAATCCAGATATTTTACAATATTTGCAAGTTTTCTGAGATGAATAGAGGAGGTTTGGGGATTGGTTAAAAAAAAAAGATAGGTGGGCTTTGAATTATTTCTACAGTCACATTTCTGCTCTTGTAAAAGACTAGATTTGTAAGACAAGTACACTTGCTTTTAATTCCTCAAAGAATTCGGTTGCAACCTGCAGGATATCAAATGACTGCCTCACCCATCCAACTACATTATCCTCAGTTTGCTTTTTTATATCAGGAAGAAGATCTTCAATAAAGATGGAAATCAAAAAAATTCGTGTTTTAGATTTAGTGCTGTGTGTCCTTGGAATGTTTTAGCAAATCCTCCCACAAAGGTTTCAGAATGTTTTACTTTCTCTCTGAGTACATAGTTTCATTTTAGATTGGGGGGGGGGGAAGTTCCTATCAAGCTGACTATCAGCTTCCAATTTACCAACTTTTGACCACAGAACAGTTCAAAAATAAATCCTTTCAAATATCTTGTCAGGTATCAGCCAGGACAAACAATAAATATTCCTGACAATATCAAACAACCCCACAAATGCATGAAGCAAAAGATACTACCTTCCCACTTTCAAAGATAAACCAGAAGAAAGCCTTAGGCAATTCCCCTGAGAGCCAGAAACACTCTGTAGGACCCCAGCCAGAAAGAGTATAATCTACATTTCTGTCCAGCCATATTTAGCCACAAATGGGGTGCAACGCACATTTCTGTCTGGTCATCTTTTTGTGGCTCCCAATCTGACTGTTACCAAGACAAGTTGTCAGGTCACAAAGTGAGACAAACAAGAAGGCAATGGTTGTCCCCGGGGGAGAGAAAGGTTGGATAATCAGTTGGTACCTCAAAGCAAATTGAGTCATAATTCAAAGATCTAAGTCTTATAAATGTTTTTTTGCCTGCCAATCAGACTTTGGAAAGAAAGGGAAATGTGAAATCTTACCTTCTTTCCTTTTTTTAAAAAAAGTATGTATTTATTTTTGAGAGAAGTAGGAGTGGCAGAGGGGTAGAGAGAGAGAGGGAGCCAGAGGACCTGATGCAGGCTCTTTGCTGACAGTGAAGAGCCTGACATGGAGCTCGAACTCATGAACTGAACTGTGAGATCATGACCTGATTCCAGTTTGGGACACTTAACCAACTGAACCATCCAGGTGCTCTTGTCTTCCTTTCTTGAGGAGGCATTACAGATAGAAAGATAGAAATGGGAGAGCTGACACTGGGAAGAATCCTCACCTTTTGCAGGCTTCTGCCGGTTTTCTCAGGATCATGTCTGCAGGCTCGGGAGTGAGTGGGGTGTCCCAGTGGGCCTCATCCTGGCCACCAGAAACTATAAAAGAGGAAAAATGATTCTTCCTTTATTCTTTATGGTGAGTGCTTGGCTGAGACCCCTTTTTCTCTAGGGCACCTTGTAAATGGAGAAGTTTATCTAGGTTAAAAGTTCTTCGCAGCAGCCACAGTAATTCAAGATTATCTTTGGTAAGGCTAGCCTGCTTGTTCAGACTTAAAACAAAATTTAACCAGGGCTCCTGGGTGGGTCAGTGTGTTAAACATCCAACTTCAGCTCAGGTCATGATGCCATGGTTGATTTGTTTGAGCTCCGCACCCGCTGTCCCCTCTCCACTCTCAGCACAGAGACTGCTTCAGATCCTCTGCTTCCTCTCTCTGCCCCTCCCCAGCTCTCTCTCTCTCAAAAAGTAAATAAATATTTAAAAAAGCAAAAAACAAAACAAAACAAAAAACAACAGAAAAAAAGCCCACAAAATTTTATTCGCCGGAGATGTCACACTGGCCCCAAGTCCCCCTTAAGTCAGACCCAATCCAGCCAGGATCCAATCCAGTTTCTAAGTTAGACCTAGCCTGACCTAGTAATCCTTCCTGGATTCTTTTTTTTTTTTTTTTACTTTTTACTTTTTTTTTTTTTAATTTTTTTTTTCTCAACGTTTATTTATTTTTGGGACAGAGAGAGACAGAGCATGAACGGGGGAGGGGCAGAGAGAGAGGGAGACGCAGAATCGGAAACAGGCTCCAGGCTCCGAGCCATCAGCCCAGAGCCTGACGCGGGGCTCGAACTCACGGACCGCGAGATCGTGACCTGGCTGAAGTCGGACGTTTAACCGACTGCGCCACCCAGGCGCCCCTACTTTTTTTTTTTTAATGTCGCATTCATTTTTTTTTTTTTTGAGAGAGAGAGAGGGAGACAGAGAATCCCGAGCAGGCTCCAGGCGCTGAGCCATCAGCACAGAGCGCAAGGCGGGGCTCAAACCCACAAAGCTGAGATCATGGCCTGAGCTGAAGTCCCGCGCTTAACTCACCTAGTCACTCAGATGCCCCTCCTTCCTAGTTTCGAAGTGCATCCATTGTGACAAAGGACTCCTTCCGGTTTCTAAGTCGGACCAGGTCCGTCCTGCATCCGGTGGGGTTTCTAACCCGGTCCCGTGTCTGAGTCGAACAGAGGCTCTTCCGGTTTCTGGGTCAGCTGCCATTCGACCTCAGACTCCCTCGGTTTCGCGGGTGCACCCAGTCTGACCCCAGACCCAGCCCAGGAAAGGAAATGCCTGCTGTCTGAAAGCGCCTCACAGAGCAGCTGCAGAGCTAGGCTCCAGGAGGGACTTACCGCCTCCAGAGCCTGCGAGAAAGCGGCAAGCTGAGGGGAGCTCAACAGGTAGGTAAGCCTGGTGGCTCCTTGGTCCTGGGGGCTGCTGGGGTCTCCTTTTGTTTCCTCTTGTGACATCCAGACTCTTAAAAGATGAACTGAGGCATAATAAACTTTTAAGAGTTTGTTTGAGCAGAATTTGAATCGGGCAGCGTCCCATCTAGCAGATAGAAAAGATGTTCAAAGGAGCTGAGCAAAATGAGAGTTGTTTGTAGGCACAAGGGAGCAGAAACAGGAAGGGAAGAGAGCCTGTTGGTTATTGCAAGGTGGCTTTGCTTTGGGAGATGGCAGGCATGTATCAAGCTGATTACCTAACTAGTGCTGATCAGGCGACCCCTGAGTGATGGCTTCAAGACTTCATTTCTGGAGAGCAGTAACTCTAAGTAAGTCTTGATGCCTTTGGGGACTTAGGACTTAACCTAAGCACCTTCATCTGGGGACTGTTGCCTTGTGTTTAACAACAGAGAAGCTTGTCTTTTTCATATACAGGCAGGTATAGAATTCCTGACTTTATGTATAGCATTGTTTTGTTTTGTTTTCTGGATTTGATCCACATTCAAGTTTAACTAGTAAAAATACACTATTTGTTATGCCCAGAATTCATGATCCCCAAAGACCACCAGGGAGCCGAGTCCGATGCAAAAGCAAAAGAGCCTTTATTTGAGCTAGCTCGAGCTCAGTCCCCTACCTGCACTGACGCAGTGGTGAGATACCGGAGAGAGAGCGAGTTTCAAAAGCACAAAGGTTTTATAGGGATTTAGGGGCAGCCGATTGGCTGGGGAAGGGTCAGAGTCCTGTTACGCAGGTCGCTGGGCGTGTCAGGAAGTTTGAACGGGTGAGCGGGAGGTTACTCAAGGGGAGGAGGCGCGATCTGAGGTTTCTGCGATTTTCCCGGAAAAGGGGTCATGTTCGGGGACATAGTCACTCAAGGTGGAGAACACAGAACAAGATGGAGTCGGCCGGCATAGGCCCGCCCTTTCATTCCCCCCTTGTCATGTAGCTTAGGGACCCAATCATGGGACCGGCTGCATTTGTGGTGACAAGGGGAACAGAGTTTGGAGGTTTACGCTAAGTTCTGGGAAGCATGTGTCCCTGGGGTGGCTCTGGGAGGTCTGATTAAGTATTGTCCCCGAGCTGGTGTCTATGATCTGCCAGGTGATGTTTTGGGGGGCGTGGGGACTCCCGGTAGCATGAGCAATGACAAGCAGAGTTAACAGAGTTACCAATATTAGGTGGGTCGAATGCGCTGTAGCTTGAGCTTGAGCGGGTTGTGTTGGTCCCGACTGATGGCCCATCGCGTGACAACGTCCTTCCGGATCAAGGAGGGGTCCGCTGGCCGAACGTGGGTGTGATGACCCAGGTCGCGATGCCGTCTACTTTGAGAGCGGTGGGGGTTGTCAGCACCACGATGTAGGGTCCCTTCCAGTGCGGCTCGAGGGTCTCTTGGTGGTGCCTCTTGACATAGACCCAGTCTCCAGGCCTGTACTGATGAGGTGTCCGGGTCGGGCCAGCCTCTTAGATGGCACGGAGGCGCAGCCAAATGTCCTCGTGCGCCCTCTGGAGCCCTCTCAAGGAAAGAAAAAGTTCTTGATCTTTAAACTCAGCAATAAGTTCAGCTCGAAGGCTGGGAATAACAGGGGGTGGCCTGCCAAACATGATCTTGTAGGGAGTAAAACCCAGAGTGTAAGGAGTGTTTCTTTTTTTTTTTCTTTTTTTCTTTTTTTCAACGTTTTTTTGTTTTTTTTTTTTTTTGTTTTTGGGACAGAGAGAGACAGAGCATGAACGGGGGAGGGGCAGAGAGAGAGGGAGACACAGAATCGGAAACAGGCTCCAGGCTCTGAGCCATCAGCCCAGAGCCTGACGCGGGGCTCGAACTCACGGACCGCGAGATCGTGACCTGGCTGAAGTCGGACGCTTAACCGACTGCGCCACCCAGGCGCCCCGTAAGGAGTGTTTCTAACCCGGTAAAGGGCGTACGGTAGGAGAGTCACCCAGTCCCCGCCAGTCTCCATGGTTAATTTGGTAAGGGTCTCTTTTAGGGTTCTATTCATTCTTTCTACCTGTCCTGAGCTCTGGGGCCTATAAGCACAATGTAATTTCCAGTTTGCCCCCACCGCCTTGGCTACTGCCTATGTTACATGCGAGATAAAAGCTGGTCCATTGTCTGATCCTACCATGGCAGGAAAACCATACCTGGGTAAGATGTCTTCGAGTAGCTTCTTAGCCACCGTCTGAGCTGTTTCATGCTTGGTTGGGTATGCCTCCACCCAGCCAGAGAAGGTGTCTGTAAATACTAAAAGATATTTATTACCATACTTTCCTGGTTTGACTTCAGTGAAGTCGACTTCCCATTGGGCTCCCGGTCTGGTGCCTCTGAGCCTGGTTCCTTTTTTATTTGATGTGGCTCTCGCATTGGTGAGTTGGCAGGTCTTGCAGGCAGATACAACTTGCTCTATTTTGGTGTCCTGTTGGTGAATCTTGATTCCGGCATGTCGGATTAAGTCTTTTAATTTTCGGGCCCCCATGTGAGTAGACCGATGCATGTGCTCTAATATTGAGTCTCCGAGCTGGTCTGGCAGCATGAGCTCCTTGTTAGGTGTATACCACCGTCCCTTTATCTCCTGGGCCATGGGGAGTTTCTTGATCCACTGTAACTCCTCCTGGGAGTACTTGGGCTGGTCTGGTAAAACTGGGTCTCCCGGGTCCGGTAGTTGTATGGTCATGGTGGGGACTGGAGTAAGGGCTACTGCCTTGGCTGCCTGGTCAGCCTTTTGATTACCTCTAGCTACTGGGTTATCAGCTTTTTGGTGCCCTTGGCAGTGGATAATGGCTAGCTTGGCAGGAAGCCATAAGGCCGTAAGCAGGTTAAGTATCTCCTGCTTATTTTTTATAGTCCGTCCTTCTGCCATCAGTAACCCCCCTCCTGATAAATTGCCCCATGAATATGAGCTGTGGCAAATGCATAACAGCTGTCTGTGTAGATGTTAAGCCGTTTTCTAGCTCCCAGCATCAGCGCCTTGGTGAGGGCTATGAGCTCTGCTCGCTGGGCTGATGTTCCGGAGGGTAGAGCCTCCGCCCATACGGTGTCCGTTTCGGTGACCACCGCTGCACCCGCATACCTGTGTCTGTCTTGCACAAAGCTGCTGCCAGCAGTGAACCAAGTAGCCTCGGCATCGGGCATCAGGGAGGGGCCGGTCGGTCAGGTCCGTCCGGAATCCATGTACTTGTTCCAGGATTTCCCCACAGTCATGTAGTGGAGCACCTAGGTCAGGGTCGGGCGGCAGGGTTGCAGGATTGAGGGCTGCATTGGGGTGGAACCGCACTCGTGGAGGGTTGAGTAGGAGGCTCTGGTAATGAGTCATATGTGTATTGCTCATCCATCTATCCGGAGGCTGTTTCAGGACCCCTTCAATGGCGTGTGGGGGCGTGATCCAGATCTCCTGTCCTAGGGTCAGTTTGTCTGCGTCCTTGACTAGGAGTGCTGTCGCCGCAATAATTCTTAGGCATGGCGGCCAGCCGGCAACCACTGGGTCTAGTTTCTTAGACAGGTAAGCCACTGGGTGGTTCCAGGGGCCTAAGGCTTGAGTTAGAACCCCTTTTGCTATTCCCTTATGTTTGTCTACAAAGAGGTGGAAGGGTTTCCTAATGTCTGGTAGGCCCAGGGCTGGGGCACTTAGGAGGGCCTTTTTTAACTGATTAAAGGCAGTTTCTTCTTTTTCAGCCCATTTAAATGTTTTCCCCTCTGGCGGCAGTAGCCGGCTGATCCTAGGAATTCCCTCACTTCTCTTCGGGAGGTGGGAGTACGGATCTTTAGGACAGTTTCTTTTCTGGCATCTGATAACCGCCACTGTCCGCCCTCCAGGATATAGCCCAGATAACTTACCCTCTCCCTGCATATCTGAGCCTTCTTCGCGGATGCCCAGTACCCTAAGGCCCCCAGGGTAGCCAGCAGGTCCTGAGTCCCTCCCTCACAGTCTTTGGCCTTGTCCGCAGCAATCAGGATGTCATCTACATACTGTAGAAGGGTGAGGCCAGGGTGCTCCCTTCTGTACTCACCCAGGTCCTCCTGTAGTGCCTCGTCGAAGATGGTGGGTGAATTTTTGAATCCCTGAGGTAGCCGTGTCCAGGTGAGTTGCCCACTGTAGCCCTCCTCCGGATCATGCCACTCCAAGGCGAACAAGGGTTGGCTCTGGGGTGCCAGCGGCAGACTGAAGAAAGGCATCCTTTAAATCTAGTACAGTATACCAGACCCTGGAGGGTGCCAAGGAGCACAAGAGAGTATATGGGTTGGGAACAGTTGGGTGTATGTCCGAGACCCTCTTATTTACTTCCCGGAGGTCTTGTACCGGTCGGTAGTCATTTGTGTGAGGCTTTTTGACCGGCAGTAAGGGGGTGTTCCAGGCAGACTAGCAAGGAACTAGTACTACTAGGCTTCATACTCTCTGGATGTGTGGCTGGATCCCCTTCCGGGCCTCCTGAGTCATGGGGTATTGTTTGATCCTCACCGGACTCTCTCCTGGCTTGAACTCTACCAGGACTGGGGTCCTGTGAGCGGCTAGTCCCATCCCTCCCGTCTCTGCCCAAACCGAGGGGAATTATTGTAGCCATCTGTCTATATTATCCTCTCTCGGGAGCGCCTCCTGGTGGAGGAGGTATTCATCCTCCAGTTTCATGGTCAGTACCTGGATGGGGTGGCCCTTGCCATCGGTGACCTGAGACCCCCCTTGTCTGAAAGTTATCTGAGCTCCAATCTTGGTCAGTAAGTCCCATCCTAACAGCGGGTAGGAGCATTCTGGTATTACCATAAAGGAGTGGGATACCCGGCCCATTCCCAAATCAACTGTTCTTCGGGTAGTCCATGAATACTGGCTCATACCAGTTGCCCCTTGTACCCAGGACTTCTTGCTGGCTAGTTTTCCTTGTGGGGTGCGGAGGACCGAATGTTGTGCTCCGGTGTCGACAAGGAAGTCAATAGGGGTCCCCTCCACTTTAAGAGTTACCCTGGGTTCGGGGAGAGGTTCCGAACCCTGACTCCCCTAATCACTTAGTTCATCTAGCTCTAGGACTTTTACTCGATCAGTCTTGCTTCCCTTCCTGCCGGCCCTTTTTGGACAATCTCGGGCCCAATGCCCTATCCCCTTGCAGTATGCGCACTGATCCTTCTGCAGCCTCTGCTTCCCCCCCTTGGTGGTTCCTTTACCTTTTCTTGAGTCGTCTGCCAGCTGCCGGAGACGGCGGTCTTGTTCCTCGGGGACGTCAGCAGTGGTAGCTAGTAGTATTCTGGCCAGGTCTCGAGTCTGCTTACTGCTGGCAGCCGCCATGACGTGAGCCTGCTTGTCCTCAGGAGGCTCCCGGTTATTATATACCTTTTCGGCTACCACCAGTAAGTCCTGCAGACTTTTTTCTCCTAGTCTATCTATTTTCTGTAATTTTCTCCTAATGTCTATGGCTGATTGGTTTACAAAGGCCATGATAACAGCTGCCTTGCTTTCCGGAGCCTCTGGATCCATGGGGGTATAGGTACGGAATGCCTCCATGATCCGTTCTAAAAAGGCAGCCGGAGATTCATCTTTTCCCTGTTGTACATTTCCTACCTTGGCCAAATTAGTTGGCTTTCTAGCAGCCATTCGGAGACCCCCCCATTAGAGTCTGGCGGTAGACCCGGAGCCTCTCCTTACCTTCTGCCGTGTTGAGATCCCACTGGGGCCGAGTTACGGGGAAGGAGGCATCTATCTCAGCCTGGTTGGTGGTGGGATTCCCGTCTGAGCCCGGAACTAGTTTTCGGGCCTCATTGAGGATTCTTTCTCTTTCTTCAGTTGTGAACAGGACCTGCAAAAGCTGCTGGCAATCATCCCACGTGGGCTGATGGGTAAAAAGAACAGAGTCTAATAAATCAATAAGCCCTGCCGGTTTCTCGGAAAACTTAGGATTCTGAGCTTTCCAATTGTAGAGGTCACTAGTGGCGAAAGGCCAATAGTGATGGGGCTGATTCCCCTCCGTGTTTGGGGGTCCGGCGGCTTGCAGGGGCAGAAGAGTGGAGTCGGTGGTGGAGGCAGATTGCTCCCTCTGAGCCCTTTGTCTGGTAAAGGGCGGGCTTCCCACTGGAGCTTTTCCGCCTCCCGCTCTCAGAACAGCATCTGCCTCCCCCAGAGGGGGAGGATGGTGTTCTTCCGGCATCCTAGAGGGGTTATATGGGGGAGGAAAAATTAATTCTTCTTCAGTACCCCCCTGTAAGACAGGGTAGAGGGGTGCTGAAGTCTGGATAAGACTTTTCTTCTTCTTTGTCCCCTGCAAAGCAAGAATGGGTTTTGGTTCCGGAGGGAGCGGGGCTAGGAAGGGCTTAAGCCAAGAGGGTGGGTCTTCTACAAGGTCCTGCCAAGTGATCATGTAAGGGAGCTGATCAAGATGACCAGTCTTAGGCCGAGAGATGATACTCCTGACTCGGTGGATGGTAGGGAGGTCGAAGGTCCCCCCTGGTGGCCATCTGACATTGAAAGTTGGCCACTCACTAGAACAAAAAAACTGCCACTGACCCTTTCGGACTTCCACACTGAGGTTGTTAGCTCTTCCCCTCACATCCTTAAAGTGATCAATCATAATACTTAGAGGAGTAGTCTGAGTCTGTCCCATAACGTCCGTCCAGTAATTCCACAGAGCAAAACAGAGAAACACAAAAACAGACAGAGGGCCCCTAGAAAGTCTTCCAACTCCATGGAAGCAAAACTGAAAGCTAGCTTAGACATTTGAGGGGATTCCACGTCCCTCCAAAGACAACGGCCTCACGCCGACCAGCGGGAGCGACCCGCCTCGTCTCAGACCTTTGAGAGGATTCCCCGTCCCTCCAGAAGAGAGAATCGGAATGTCTTCCGAAACTCCCAGTCCGTGGTCCTCCAGTGCGTACACTTAGACCGCGTCGGGCACTACCAGAATTCCAGAAATGAGCTCACACAGAAAAGACAGAACAAACAGACAGACACTAACCGTGGCCAGTTAGGCTCTCCGGGTCAGGGGTCCCTCGGGGTTCTTCGGGATCCCGGACGAGCCCCCAAATGTTATGCCCAGAATTCGTGATCCCCAAAGGCCACCAGGGAGCCGAGTCTGATGCAAAAGCAAAAGAGCCTTTATTCGAGCTAGCTTGAGCTCAGTCCCCTACCTGCACTGACGCAGAGGTGAGATACCGGGGAGAGCGAGTTTCAAAAGCACAAAGGTTTTATAGGGGTCTAGGGGCAGCCGATTGGCTGGGGAAGGGTCGTGGCCTCGGCTGATTGGCTGGGGAAGGGTCAGAGTCCTGTTACGCAGGTCGCTGGGCGTGTTTTGATCAGGAAGTTTGAACGGGTGAGCGGGAGGTTACTCAAGGGGAGGAGGCGCGATCTGAGGTTTCTGCGATTTTCCCGGAAAAGGGGTCATGTCGGGGACATAGTCACTCAAGGTGGAGGACACAGAACAAGATGGAGTCAGCCGGCGTAGGCCCGCCCTTTCACTATTGACATGCTTCCACAAGCAAAGCCTCTCTGCATCCTTAATGCCTGCTACAATCCTTGGTAAAGAGTAGGGACTCTGTAAATGTTTGTTGAACTTCAGGGTTACGTGCGCCTGTGTTGTTTGCTTTCTAGAAGATGGCCCATATGTGCCCTTATGGTAAAAATCCTATTTATTTTAAATAAATTTGAAATTTGATAAGATATATCAAGCGGCAAGCAACAAGTCTAAGCCATCAAAATGGGGCATCATTGCATAAGCTTTCAGAATCAGAATGTAAGACTGTCAAGGAATGGCTTTGTAAATGTGTAAATCTCAAAACTAAGAAGAGCTGTATTCAGATATCCTCCCCTCTGTTGGTGTATACCTATGAGCTCTGCCCTTGAAGCCAGACAACTGATACTCTGATTGCTTTTCAAATTGAAAGCCTCACCTACTGTTTGCAAACGTGTTCTCTTCTCTTTTGCCCTGTTATTGAACAAACAGGCATTGATTTCTCTCTCTCTCTCTCTCTCTCTTTTTAAGTAACAGGCTCCCACAGCTATTAGATACAACCATGCCTGTTTAGTGGAGGGTTTAACTGAGAGTCATGTTAAAAAAAGAAAGACAGACAGACAAGTAAGGACTCTAATTCCTGCACAGTCTGTTGGTTGATTGCTGTTACAAAAATAATGAATCTGATGTGACAGATGGAACAGATGTAACTCACTAATTATTAATACACAGCTTCGTAGGGAGAAAAGTGTGTTGGAAGGTATTTATGGCCATATTACAGCTGAAAGCAGTCGGGCAAACAGACATATCAAAGGTGGCTGATGATACCCACACTTAGCAAGCAAAACTGAACTCTTCTTTTGGATGAAGATCAGCACTTCCATAGGAAATGTGTAAAAGGAAGGGGAAAGGAACTTTACATCACTGTTAAAAATAATCGAGCATGCTGATCCTGTTTAGGGTGCTGGGCACTGAGTGAGCCACATATTAAGTGGTATGTTACTAATGTCTATTTCAAAACATGTGTTTCACTTGAATTGTTAGTGCATTATACATGTTCATTTATTTTAAAATACCCTTTACATATGATTTTGAAAATAAGTGCATGGAAAGAGATTAAAAGTTGAGAGAGAGATTGAAAGAGAGAGAGATTGATTTATGATGACAGGAAAGACACTATCTCAAAATTCTCTGAATTTATTAAATATTTCTTGATTCATTCGTCAACTCACTGATACATTAAATCAGTGACATTTATTGATTTATACCTTGTGCTGTTCCTTCAGTACTATGTTTCTAGTCTTTCTGGTTAAGAAGCTCTGATGAGTTTGTAGTTATACACGTATCAATAGATCATTACAGAGGTATATTTATTCATGACTCATATCGGTGTGCAAGGAAATTATATATCCATTGTTAAACAAAAAAATACAACCTACAAACTAGTAGACAAAACTTTATTTTATTCCAATACTCTTGCCAGCAGAAAGGGAGAGAGCATAGACCAAGGCTGAATACCCAGGAGTACCCAACTCCATAGGGGATTATAGGCCACCTAATGTTTGCTACTTGGCTTTATCCAGAGGAAAAGTAAACTTTCTCATTTTTCTCGTATCTTCACGATCAGAGGTGGTGACAACGTGGAACAAGTCACTCAACCTCTCTACAGAAACTCAGAAATAGGAGCGCTGTCTTCGTGGGTGATTACATTTAAAAGAAATAGTACCCAGGTCCTTGAGAAAGGCATTCCTGGGTTGTAAAACTGGCAAGAAACTTTCTTAAAAGACTTCTATTTCAAAAGAACAGAGAAAGGACTTATAATCACAAGTTTGTAAAGTAAACACTCCAGGAAAAGGAAGGTCAGGGGCTTGGAGTCAGGAAGAAGTCAAACTGAGGGACACTTCAAGGCTCTCTTGGTCACCATAGGGTACACCCAGCTTTGATGCCAAAACCCCAGGTGTTCTATTTGATGCAAAATGCAACATGAGGCATGGCTTGAGTGTAACTCCGAATCTGCACTGACCAAATCAACTGGTTGCTTTGGAATGTAGCAGCACAGCCACTGACGAACACATAGTCTCTTGCAAAAACAAGTAAAATGAGAAAGAAGCAGAAAGGAATAGCATTTGCTGAGTTTTTTTCCTGTTCCAGGCCTTGTACCCTGGAACTGTGCATGCCTTTAACAGCAAACCCTGGTGAGTTGGTGATCATGTGTATTTAACAGATTGGGGGGAGGAGGTTCTGATTTGATTTGCTTGATGTCTCAAAGTAGAATAGTTGGCAGAGCTGGTATTGGGTTTAATGTTAATGTGGTCTGGTTTCCAAAGACCATGATCAAAGCATTTAATGATTTTACCTTCTAAAAGCATAGAGTTATGGACTGAAAAATGAACGATTTCGGTTGAGTAGAAATTGAGAGGATCTTGGGAGTAAGGATGAGAGAAGGGAGCTTTATTCTCTAGCTCTTGTGAATGGTAGAGATAGCTGGCAATTCTATTCTACCTCACATTAAGTTCTTCTAGGAAATTAGACCATCCCTGTTTCTACTGCATCTGATTAATCAGAGAAATAGACACTTTTAAAAGAAAAATAAGTTCATGGTATTGTATTCCAGAAACCTTGACGAAAGGAGTTTACATTAATGGATTGTGCTCAATGAGATTTCTTTAAATTTTTTTTAATGTTTATTTATTTATGAGAGAGACAGAGTGTGAGTGGGGGAGGAGCAGAGAGAGAGGGAGAAACAGAATCCAAAGCAGGCTCCAGGCTCTGAGCTGTCAGCACAGAGCCTGATGCGGGGGCTCAAATTCATGAGCCATGAGATCATGACCTGAGCCGGAGTCTGACGCTCAACTGACAAAGCCACCCAGGCACCCCTGCTCAATGAGATGTCTAAACAATTGTCCATATGATGTGATCCTCAACAAGGAAGATAGGTCACTGAGGAGTCTTTGGGGAAATGGACATAAAGGCAGACTGTGCAACTTTCTGGAAATAGTATGGTTTCAATGCCTCAGGGATCTGTTTTTCAGGGTCTGCCTTCCTATTATGTTCTTTCCTTCCTTCCTACCTGGCAACAGTGTATACAGTCATGAATTCCCTGCTTTCTTATTTGCCATTAATGAATGTTGTGGCTTCACATGATCAAAACCCTGTGGAAGAAGCAGAAGGTTTATGACTGAGGTCAGTTCAATATTATAAAATCCTGGATTTTCAGGATATATACTGATTATTTATTTATTTTATTTATTGTGTTTGTTTTTATCTAAGATTTTGGTATTGTAGTTTGGTATTATATAAGAGAGAGAGAGAGAGAGAGAGAGAGAGAGAGAGAGAGAGTTCAGAGATATACTTATGTAAGTACTCCTGACAAAAATCTTGAAAATACCATGGAAAGAATAAATAAACTTCGACCACACCAGAGAATGTGGTAAAATTTTTTCCTTAAAATAAATGTCTTAAAAATCCAACTATTGAAATATAAAACCAGTAGAGAAAATCCTGCAAGTCATAAGTATACAGACCAATAAGCTGTCATGAAATCAGTAACTCATGGAACCACTACTCAGGCCAAGAACTAAAGTGTTTGCAGCACCCCAGATGCCCCACTGTGCTAGCTTCCAATCAGAACCCCTGCCTGTGGGACACTAACAACCTGTGATCTCCTGTATCCACTGTGAGCTTTGGTTCCTACAAAGGCCAGTCCAGTTTTGGTGTGTCTTTACTGCTGGTGTGTAAATTTTTGGGTTTTAACCCGATATCCTGGGGGACTGGGTCTGAGCTTGTTTTCATCCATCATGGTCTGTCTAGAACCCCACTCAACTTCTCAGCTGTTCAGCTGCCTCTTCTAGAATGTGCAGATGCCCTAGAGGAAAAGTAGTAGCTCCAAATATTGAGCTTTTTTCTCTAGGATTCCTGGTCTCTAGCATCTTGATCCTGTTATTCCTTATTGTGTTATTATCAGTCTAAATTCAAATTTTCTGTTTGTTTTCAGTGTGAAGGTGAGCGTAAGACACTTATTTTACCATTACCAGCAGCAGAGCTCTGTGTCCCAGGCATTTATGCCAATCTCATAACACTGTTTGACATCGGAATAGGCTGTGTGTGCGTGTGCGTGCGCGCGCGCACACACACACACATACACGTGTGCCAACAAGGAAATAGGTTTAGAAAGGTTAAGCGATTCTCCCAACATTATATTCCTAGTAAATTGAAGTCTTAGTCTGTTGCTCTATACATGACTTTAATTTGCCTCTGAGAAGGGCATTCAGGAGTTTGAAAATACAATGGTGCCTACTCGTTCTCACAGGGCAATCCATACCTTAACATAGCTCTTTGGCATTTTATAAATAAAATGGAATCTGACCAGGATATAATCATTCATTACTAACTTTTGTCTCTGTAACATTGATTTAGTGTCAGCAAAGCCTTTTGATTACAGTTGATTTTCAAGCATCCTTTAATTTAATTGGGGGTATGGCATCCTAGAGCTAATAGGACATTTTTCTTTTTGATTCTTATCCTCAGAAAGACTCCGATCAGCTTGTTGTTTAAAATTGTGAGCTCTTGAGCTGGAATGCCTGTATTCAGTCTTGACTCTGCTACTTACCCTGTGATTTTGCACAAGTTACTATCACTTGTGTGAGGCTCAGTGTCCTCAGTAGCACATTCCGGCCAGTGAGAGTTCCTGTCACATAGAAGCCTGGTGAGATTAAGTGTCTGGCCCTGAAAACATTGGCAGTGCGCTTAAGTACATATTTGCGATTGTTTTAATTTCATGGTACCTCGACGTCAGTGTTTATTTTATTATTTTGGTATCTCGACTATCATATTGTGGTATTTTACTGCATTTTCAGTTGTTTTATAAGGCTTTGATCAAGGGTCAAGCCCTTTTCTGAACCACGATGTACCAAAATCTATTCTTTATACTGGCTCTCATCAATTTTAAAATCAGAATCTAAGCAGGATTTCAGGTTGCTTTCATTGTACTCACATGGCTACTTGAGTTCTCCTGGAAAAACAAAGAATGCCCAGAAACTTAAAAGATTCCTGTCTGACTCAACTACCCATGATACAAGGTGAGAGTGTCATGTAACCACTTCTCATGAATAATTTTTTAAAAAAATTTTTTAACGTTTATTTATTTTTGAGACAGAGAGAGACAGAGCATGAACGGGGGAGGGTCAGAGAGAGGGAGACACAGAATCGGAAACAGGCTCCAGGCTCCGAGATGTCAGCACAGAGCCTGACGCGGGGCTCGAACTCACGGACCGCGAGATCGTGACCTGAGCTGAAGTTGGCCGCTCAACTGACTGAGCCACCCAGGCGCCCCCTCATGAATAATTTTTTTAACAATGTGTGATAATGCTCAATTTTTAATAGTAAACTATGGCAAGAATTAATCATAGATCAGTGTAAGTTTGTGTTTATATGCATCTGGGCCAGACCAACTTGGCTGGGGGTGTGGTGTGAGGATGAAATCTTTAAGAAGTTAGCATTATCAAAATTACATGTATTCGATACATGAAGTAAAACACCTACCACCGTTAACTTTTCTCTTCAAATAGGCTCTTGGTCTGTTGAAGTCCTTGGGCGAAAATTGTAGACCATAACCCAATCCCCTTATATATCCAACCACAAAGAGACAAGCCTTTCCCCTCATTATTTATTTTATCACAAAACATCCACTGGGCATGAGGAGAAAATTCTGCTTTTGGGGAATTGTTCATGATTTTTCTGCTTTGTGATAGATGCCGCTGCAACCGGTGCAGGAAGGTGAATGGTCTGTTCTTAAAGAGTATTGGAAAATGACAGAGCAGATTGTCTAAATATTATCAGTTAATTCAACATTTTCAAATCATCTCTAGTACCCTTGGCATCCATCAGCTTCCTGCCTTTAAAACACACGTGGCCGTCTGAACTCTCAGACAACCCACTGGCTGACTGGCTGAGTAGGCAGATTGGTCCATCTGGATTACATCTTCTATTCCCCCAGTGTAAGTACCCAAGATGCTTTTATAGAAGAAGCTCTGCTTCTGCTTTGTTGACATGCTTATCATGGCTGGACCAAAAGGGAAAATCTCTTTTTTTGTTCTGGAAGTATGTGAAGTGGGCAAGGTCACCTCTACGTCCTCTCTGCTATACACAGACCTCTATGTCTTTGGCATTCCCCCAAGTAAACAACATGAAGAAACAAAGACTGGAAAACTCAGGAACTTGTCTAGCCAACCCCCTCAACTCCATGCCCCCTGTTTCCCCCCTTCCTAACAGGCAAAGGAACCCCAGTGCTCTGGGAAATGGGATGCACTTTCCTGTGTCTTTCTCAAGGCCAGTAGCAGTACTCATTCACTATCATCTGCTTTACCTACCTTACTGCTTCTCAGTGTCCACATTCCCATTCGGTTATTAATAGCAATCTGTCTGAGCTCCTTTGTTAAACCCTGATAAACAGTGGCAGTGGCACAGCCTACTGGATGAGGTTGAAGAATGCATAGTCAAAGGCTGGTTAAGATCTCTCTCCACCCTTCGCTAGCTTTGTGACCTTGAGGATATTAATTTCCTTCTCTCGGCCTCAGGTTTATCTTCTAGAAAATAATGGGAAGTAATTGTAACCACACTATAGAGTTTATGTGAACATTAAATGAGATAATGCACATAAAACACTTAGTGTAGAGTATGGAAACATAAATTTTCAACAAAGGGCAAGTGTAATTAGAAGTCCCAGCCTGGTATATCAGAAGGAGATGAAGATTTCGCTATTTGAGCCCTAGTCATAGTATTTCCTTCATTTTCCACATCTGTTAAATTAGAAAGATTCAGCCCACACCTTGGGACTCCTCGTATGTGAAATATTTAGTCTGACACTCAATCATAAAATTCATAGGGTTAGGAATGAAAAGGATATGACATAATCTTAAGTATTTTTCTTGGACCATAACTTAATAAACTGAACTTACATCATCCTTCCAAAAATATAATTAATTTTATCTTGTGGTACCCCTGGAATTAAAGTCCCCTAGTAAAGCTATTCTTCCATAATCAATAGCTAAATTTGCAGATTGGAATTCTTTGGATTGCAGGACCACTGTGAATTACTAATTAGGTCCCAACCAGAGGAATGCATGTAACAAAGACTTGCACAGGGGACAGAGGCAGTTGATGAAACTTCTTCATGTGTTCTTCTCAACAGAGCTGGCTGTTTAATTGATTCCAAAATCAATTTTCAATTAGTGGTGCTTTGGCATTTAATATTAGCTGTTAAAATTGTGGGGAACAGTAAAGAGAAAAGCATGTGACTTAGTGATTGCTTTTGCCTGCACAATGGGAACTAAAAAGTCGGAGACACTGTTGCAATATGATGCATTTCAAAAAGGATGCAATGCTTTGGAAACACACAAGGCACTGTGGTAGATTCACTTACTGATGGCTAGGAAGTCAGCTAGTGGCCCTGATAGTTACAGATTTTTTCCTTACGTTTATTATCTTCAGTTCTTCAGCATTTGAATCCACAACATAGTCTCCTGTTTTTACCCCAACAAACTTTGACAAAGAGGAAGGGAAGGATTTAAAAAAAGAAAAATGAGAACAAAATGAGGCAGGTCTAGGTTTGTAAGCTTTCAAAATCTCCTTCCTGCTCTGGGCCTTTGTATCACAAAACACATGACCCAGCACATGCCTCTAAAGTAGAGTAAGGAGCCACCTCTCTTTCAGAGAGAGAGATACCTTTGTTCATGTATTCATGCACTATATTGTTTCAAATCTTAGAAATTCTGCAAACCTCACAGTGTTATGGTTTGAATCAAACAGATGTCCTCCAAACCAGAGGGAGCACCTGGAATTTGCAGGAATTCCTTAGCAGCAGTAACTAGAGCCCAGGTCAGGAAGACAGTTCCTTATGGCATCTTTATTCATACGTATATTGGCTCAGTCCTGATTGGCTGATGGAAACTACAAAAAACTTTACTAATATGAATATTTAGGATAAATATGATATATGAATATCCTAAATATTCATATTAGTAAGGTTTTCCTGTACTTTATGTACTGTACTTCAGATATATGAAGTTCATAATATATATGTATTTGATGTATATATAAAGTCATCGTTTTATATATCCCTTATTTGAGGAATTGTAGTAAATTGCTTCTTATATTCTTTTTTTAAACTGCCTTTCTTATTTTTCTTTTCTGCCTATCCAACCAGGGGAAATTGTGATGGGGTAAACAGAAAACCATCTCAAAAAACATTCGGGGCCATCAGGAACAAACTTAAGTAAACAAAGGCACAGTTGTCACTTTGGAAGGATAGACAATTCCTTATATTACATCACCAGGAAAGCTTGATACAGTGTCTGGCACTGAGTAGGTGCTAATTGCTGTTAATGAGTGAATACACGAATGGATGAATGAAAGTGATCTTTAGAGAATGATTGCATCCAGGTGTCCGTCTCATTCCTCTGCACCATAAGCATATAAACACATTTCCTTTCCCACCTCCAGGGGAGAGCACTGCTGTGCAGGGCTCCATATCAGGTTTCATGGGCTAGTTGGCTGTCAGTTTGATGCACATTCTAACTGCAAGCAGGGCAGACCGAGCATTTCAATAAGATCATCTCAAGCAGGCTCACTCTCGTGAACATCACAAAGAGAAAAGTGTTTCATGGCTATGGTCTAGCAGTGGTTTTATCCTTCTGCGGACTCTGCTGACCACTCAGCCCAGACTGGCCAGTACATTGAATGTGTAAGAGCCATGTGTGTTTTGTTTCGTTGAAGTGTAATGTCAGTGTATTCCTTCAAGTGTTCAGTATATTGTGATCTTGAGAACCAAACAGGATTAAATAGGCATATTTATTTATTTATTTTGCCTGACAAGTTCATCATATTTTTAGAATCTGATTTTCCATCACAAAACTAACACCATGTAAACAAAAAGTTATTGAGTTAAATAAGAGAAAATCAGTGCAACGGAAATATCAATCAAAGATTTTGCCTGGGGTAATGCCTTTGTGTGCCATTCTAAAATTTGTTTAGCAAGCATATTTAGGAATGTCTAATCTAAACTACTAATGTAATGGCTAATGGAGAAAACTCTCAGGAGATATATTGAACTGTAAAGTAAAATCACTCTCATTTTACCACCATATACAAATGGCTTTAAAGTCATAGGACTCTCTCTCTGTAGGGCACAAGAGGAAAATAGCCTCACAAATTTATACACACGTATTTAGTGCATAGCTGGACCCCGGGAACTTACTGTGTCGTTGCTGCAAACAAAGCATGGTTTTGTATAAACTCAAGTTCTCTGAAAGATACGATGATGATAAGACCCACTATAATAAAACATAACGGGAAGCCTGATGCTTTCAACATTGTGGTTTTCATCTTCACAAAATTATGCAAATTAAGAATCTGTATGCTCATGTGTTTTTGGATGAGAAAACTGAGGTGCAGGGAGTTCCATTAGCTTGCCTGCTGTGGCACAGTGGCTCATCAGCATGGCCAGCCATCATGGATTTTCATGAATGTTTCTTTAAAAACTTCTTCTTTCCTATGCCATACAGATCTTGACAGTGGGAAGAAACTCTGTTGTTTCCTTTAGGGAACTATAGAATGATTATTCATAGTATTTGGATTCCAATTGTAAAAGTGTTGCACTGCATCTTTGGATGGGAACCTAGAGACCTAACAGCAGAATTTCCAAAATAAGCCTTTCTGCCCAGTAGCGATCCATGTTCAGTGCTCTCATTCTGTTTACTGAAGGAAGGCATTTCTCTGTGTATTTGCTGACTGCTCTAAGTAAAGACACTTAACAAGGAAATAATGGCCCCATGGGTGAAAATCATAAAATGGAAAACCCCAAGGCATGTATATTTTATTACATTAAATTAAAGACACACCATCTACTATATCCCACCCAGTAAACAAAGGAGAAGCAAGAATGCTAAGCAAATATTTTTATTAAGAGAATAGCTTTTATTGGTTCTATAATATTAATTAAATTAATACATGTTTATTGTAGAAATTTGTATAATAAAAAACAACAAAATTGCACAAAACTCACCAAAAACACTAGCTAAAAATAAACATTGAAAACGTGTTTCTGATTTCTTCAAATAACTTTCTAAAAACCTGTGATTAGACTCTGTATTCTGTTTTGTAGTTTGGTTTTTAATTAATAATATATATTTAGAATGTTTTTCTTTTATTACATGTTTCTATAAAGAATTCTAACATTTGCCTATTAATGTGCCATGTATAATGTAACCAATTCCTTATTATTACCCATTTTGATGGCTAATATTTCATGAACTTAACAGTTTGATAAACAATTTTCTTTTTTTTTAATGTTTATTTTTTTATTTTTAATTTTTATTTTTGAGAGAGAGAGAGAGACAGAACGCAAGAAGGGGAGGGGCAGAGAGAGAGGGAGACCCAGAATCCAAAGCAAGCTCCAGGCTCTGAGCTGTCAGCACAGAGCCCCAGGCAGGGCTCCAACTCACAAACTGTGAGATCATGACCTCAGTTGAAGTCGGAGGCTTAACTGACTGAGCCATCCAGGCACCCTGATAAACAATTTTCTATATAAATGTTAGAAAAGAAATTCTTTGTCAAAAATAACTAAGTACTTTTTTTTTTAATTAAAAAAAATTTAAAACGTTTTATTATTGGGGCGCCTGGGTGGCTCAGTTGGTTGAACGTCTGACTTCATTCAGCTCAGGTCATGATCTTGCGGTCCGTGGGTTTGAGCCCTGAGTCGGGCTCTGTGCTGACAGCTCAGAGCCTGGAGCCTGTTTCAGATTCGGTGTCTCCCTCTCTCTGAGCCTCCCCCGTTCATGCTCTCTCTCTGTCTCAAAAATAAATAAATGTTAAAAAAAATTTAAAAAAACAACAGCGTTTTATTATTTATTTTTGACAGAGAAACAGAGAGAGCACGCGCACTCAAGAGAGAGTGCAAGAGCCCGGAGGAGGGGCAGAGAGCAGGAGACAGAATCAGAAGCAGGCAGGCTCCAGGCTCTGAGCTGTCAGTACAGAGATGGATGTGGGGCTTTGAACTCATGAGCCACTGTGAGATCATGACCCTAGCCGATGTCAGATGCTTAACCGACTGAGACACCTAGGTGTTTTAGGACTAAGTAGTTTTTTAAGGAGTTGTGACACATGTGATACATAAAGCCCTTATAGACCCACTAAACCAATGTGTGATGCATGTGTAGGTGTGTTAACCTACAGCTTTTCCAGCGTTAGATATTTGCGTTAAAACTAGTTTTGGGAAGGTGACCGCTGAAAATTCTACCTGATGCCTTAATGCTTTATATCTATTGACATTTATCTTGATTATTACATGTATTTGTGTGTATACATGCTTTTTTATTGGCTATTTTTTACTTTTATTTTTGAAAAAAATTTGTTTCCTAATAGGATTATGTATCTTTCCATATTGATTCCAAGAATTATTTATATACTAGGACTAATACTCCTCAGGTTGTCATTATATTGCATATATGTTCTCTAGCTTTTTTTTTTCCATTTTATTTGTCTTTTTATGCACTAATATATGCTTTTCTCTCATGTCATACACGGACAGCTTATATGTGGTAGATAAAAGAAATTCTTTCGAAGTCTTAAAATATAGTCTCCTTTCTATAGATGCTGGAGAGGATGTGGAGAAACGGAAACCCTCTTGCACTGTTGGTGGGAATGCAAACTGGTGCAGCCACTCTGGAAAACAGTATGGAGGTTCCTCAAAAAATTAAAAATAGATCTACCCTATGACCCAGCAATAGCACTGCTAGGAATTTACCCAAGGGATACAGGAGTGCTGTTGCATAGGGGCACTTGTACCCCAATGTTTATAGCAGCACTTTCAACAATAACCAAATTATGGAAAGAGCCTAAATGTCCATCAACTGATGAATGGATAAAGATGTGGTTTATATATACAATGGAATACTACTTGGCAATGAGAAAGAATGAAATCTTGCCATTTGAAGCAACGTGGATGGAACTGGAGGGTATTTATACTGAGTGAAATAAGTCAAGCAGAGAAAGACAGATACCATATGTTTTCACTCCTATGTGGACCCTGAGAAACTTAACAGAAGACCATGGGGGAGGGGAAGGAAAAAAAAAGTTAGGGAGGGAGCCAAACCATAAAAAACTTAAAAACTGAGAATAAACTGAGGGTTGATGGGGGGTTGAGGGGGGAGGGGAGGGTGGGTGGTGGGTATTGAGGGCACCTGTTGGGATGAGCACTGGGTGTTGTATGGAAACCAATTTGACAATAAATTTCATATTAAAAAAAATAAAAAAAAATAGTCTCCTGGATACATACACATATGAATACACATATATTCAGGGAGGTGGAAAAATACCGCAATATGATAGTGTTCATATTATTAAGCCTAAAGTTGTCCACAGCATTCCCTAATTATCCTTTTATTATCTGTAAAATCTGTAGTGATGTCACTTCTCTTATTCCTGTAATTGATAACGTGTATTCTGTATCTTTTGTTTTTGCCTGTTCAGTCTGGCTTTGGGCTTTCATCAGTTTTATTGTTCTTGTCAAAGAGTTAGCTTTGGTTTTAAAAGCGAGCACTAGAAAAAATATTAATGGATAAATAGTGTATGTTATATAATGCTCGAAAAAGAGCCAATTGCACCATATACAAAATAGTAACAGTTCTATTAAAACTCCTCAGGCTTGTTTTTAGAAGAAATAATTGATCAACACTGCCAAAATTGTTAAATAGTAGTATATATGGTGCTTTTGTTTTGTTTTGTTTTGTTTTGTTTTGTTTTGTTTTGTTTTTAAAGCAACTCTGCATTAAGTGGGGAAGCATGGGAGAAGAGTTTAGGATAAGAATATTTGAAGAATTCAGGATAAGGACATTTGAGCTATAAAGCTACTTTTTATTTAACATTGTGTGGATCAGTCAGGTGTAGTAATAATTTCAAAAGACATTCACAGAAAGCTATCACTGCTCTTTGAATAAAAAATTATTAAATCAGTGTTACCTCTAAAAATATTAAAGAAATTCTATAGAAAAGTTTAGATTGTTTCCTTTGAAAAAATAATAATAACAAAAGAAAACGTCAACAGATTGTGAAAGTGTAAATTAGGACAATTCCTTTGAAATAAACATTTTGGCAGTATGTGATTCAAACCAGTAGTAAATACTTTGATCTGGCAATTCTCAGTCTGGGAATCTTTCCTGAGGAAATAAACTGAAATGAAGAAAAATATTTATGCCAAAAAATATGTATATTGTAGTAACATTGTTATTTTAATTGTGAAAATTCAAAGACAACTCTTTGCCCCAAGATATGGCAATAGGTAAATTAATTGGCTCATCCAGTCTTTTGAGTATATTATCATTGAAATGTTTACAAGGAACCATATAATAACTTTGAAAAAGCTTGTAAAATAATGTTAAGTAAGTTAAGAAGGATTATGCACAGTCAATTATAATTCTTAATAAGTAAATGCAGATAAGAAGGACTCAAGTCAACATTTTACTGGTATCCATTTGGAAGGAGGATGAAATGGCAGAAGACAGAACAAGAACTATAGACACTGAAATTGAAATTAGTCAACATGTCTTCTTTGTGACTTATTATGTTATATATAACTTGAGTAAGGTACATGATGTGTCTTTTCCTGAGTTTCCTCAATTTTGTAAATTTGGGATCGTATCAGTGTTATACCATAAGAGTAATGGTTTTATGAAATTGTTTTATCAAATGCATTAACACATATCAAGTATTTAGAACAGAGCCTGAACCAAAACAAACTCTCTGCAAATACTAGCTATAACCTGGATGATGGGTGGTGTATATTTCTGTATTGTATTTTATATATATTTGTATATTTTTAAATGTTTATTTATTTATTTCTGAGAGACAGAGACCGAGCACGAACAGGGGAGGAGCAGAGAGAGGAAGACACAGAATCCGAAACAGGCTCCAGGCTCCGAGCTGTCAGCACAGAGCCCGACGCGGGGCTTGAACTCACAGACGTGAGATCATGACCTGAGCCGAAGCCAGACGCTCAACCAGCTGAGCCACCCCGGCGCCCCCCCCCCCTTTTTTAAAATATATTTTTAATTAGTAATATTTTTATAACAAAATGGCAGAAAATAGCAGAAACTCACTTATCTAACGTTCCTGCATTTTATTTTCTATTTTCAAATCATTGGGTCTGAGGGAAAAGCTAGAGAATTTTATTTTCCACATTTAGCTCTGACGGCAAGGGGATTTACAAATTTTATGCTCAACTGGACAGTACTGCTGTGTGTGTCCTTCTCTGCCTCTGTGCTGCTCTTACTTTCTCCACCAGCACAGCCAGACCAAACATAATCAAACTTTCATAGATTGGCTTATGTCGATCATTGATTTTCCTGGTTTATAAACATCAAAACAATCTCGAAAAAGCCAGAAAATCAAATTTAAATTGCTTGGGTTCAGTATTTTTGACACTACGATTTGTGATATATTTAATCACTCTAAGAGCAACTTTTCTTGTGGAATAAAATGCACTATCATCCAAAAATGTCTCTTGCCCACAAATCCTAAAACAAAATGCATATTTTTAATGGACAGGCCAGAAGATTATGCAATTTAAAAATAGTCATACATGGACAGCTTATATGTGGTAGATAAAAGAAATTCTTTCAAAAGCCTTAAAATATGGTGCCCATTTAACTGGAATGAACTTTTTACTGATTTATCAGTCCCTTCCACTTAACGTTTCTGCTGTTGCCATTACTTAATATTTTTCCCTAACAACCATCAGCCATATTCACATAAAAACCCACAACTTTTAAGGAAGATCTTTCTAAGAACCATTTTAATTGTAAGAAGGAAAAGAAGGAACTCAAACTAACTTAGAAAAGGAATTTATCAGCTTAGGTAGTTTAAAACTACAGAATTAGTTTTGATTTCAGGCACAACTAAATCCAGGATCTCAAATAATCCATCAGTTACCAAATAATTTTTCTTTTGACAGTTTTTGCTATACATATCTAAGTTTTTATGACATTCATAGGCATGCTACCTTCACTAGGTCACAAGCTACCTTTTAACAGCTCCAGGATGGTACTCTGTGTATTTCAAGTACAGAGAACAAAAGCTTATTTTTCTAAATTTTTAGAACTTGACCTTACTGGCTATGATTGGTCTTGCTTGGATCACATACCTATTGCCAAACAATCACTATGGACAAGATTACAGGGAATACACTGAATTGGACAAAATTAGGAAACTGTCCAACCCTGGAGTTGGAAGATGTCCAACCCATGGAAGCTATAAAGACAGAGTAGATAAAGGGGTGCTTCTCCATGTCATTTGGGGTGCTGTTACAAAGAAACAGTAAAGGGGCACATTGAAATATTAAAAGTGCACTATGGTAAGATACTAATTTATATGTTCACAGTGTGTGTGTGTGTGTGTGTGTGTGTGTGTGTGTGTGTGTCTGCATGTGTATGCATAGATAAAAAAGATAAATCTCTAGATAGATGGGTAGGTAGATAAATGATACAGATATTTGTACATGCATTGATAGGACTGAACGTGTTAGTATGTTATGATACAGCTTAATTTTTTTTTTCCTACCACTGCCCTCAAACATGCACTGTTGAATCTTCTCTTCTGTCTCTCAACATTTTGAGGGGATCTCATATCTGTCTAGTCCCTTTTGAGTGTAAGAATAGTCTCATTTTTTAGGTTTTAACGTCCAGCCTAAATAAATAAAATAAGTATTTAAATAAGTAAATAAAAATGAAAATAGCATACAAATAAATAAATAAAAATAAAATAAAATAAGATAAAATAAAATCCAGTCTAAATTACATTGAATCACCACTTCCATTTTTCATCCAATTCAGTGATCTTTACATCCCCTTAGCTCAGGCCTGATTGCTGGCCTGGGTGTCTGCAGACAGAAAGTGAGTGGAGATTTGTTCTTCTCTCTTACTCCACTTCTCTCTATATCCTGTTTCAGGTTCCAGCAGAGTTGGGAAGAGGGGGCAATGGAAGCAAGAGAATCAGAAATACTTTCCAGTTGGCATTCTCCACCTTGCTCTCATGCCTTCTGTTAATATCATGGTTGACTCTTCCAGAGGGTCTCAGAGGATTCTTCAGTGACGTCATTCCCGTTCATACTTTATCCTCTTCCATGACCTGCCACCCTTTGTTCTTACACACTGGGGACTGTCTCTAGCTTCTCTCTGTGGGAGTTTCCTCCCCCTGTCAAGCAGTCCTTTTGCAGGGATCGCTTTTAAGAGATCTCACACAGTTATTTCATTAGTCTCTTCTGACCCTGTGGAAAACATTGTACACTTCTGCCTTGCCAAAAGCTCTTGGCACCTTGTTCCTACAGCCCTTCCCCTCTCCGTGTCTACTCCAACCAGCCTCCAGGATTCAGTCTTCTCTAGGTGAGAATCAGCCACCTCATGTACCTCTCTGTCTCAGAATGCCCCCAGATCTGGGAGACATAGGCTTCTTTGTCCCGGGATCTCACTCACCAAGCTGTGCTTTACCCCCTCAGTGTCAGGAGAGCGCACAAAGGTCCAGTTGTGGAATAAGATAGTGGTCTCTGTTTCTTGCAACCAGTCTCATGAGAATGAATGTTTCTTTGGGAGCCTAGTCACTTGGCTAAGGGCTGGTAGCGGGGAGTACCTTTATCCCCATGAGTAAGGGAAAGGAAAATGACACAGACTGTCACCTCCTATACATTCTCCCACTTGAATGGATTCCTCTTCAAATATATCATTTTATTCTTTTACAGTCTGGATAAATCATATGACCAGTGATTGAGGGCTGCTTTTATTCTCTTCCAGTAAATCTCTCTTGGATGTGGCCAGCACATTTATTTAGAAACGCGAAGGTTGCATTTATCTTTCTTTGTTTTCAGCTTGGGAGCTTCAGAGGAAATTCTGCAATCACAGGAAAAGTACATTTTTGTATCTAGGTAGTTATATGATACCTTGCACATTCATTAACATGAGAAAAATACAAAAGAGTTTCTTGTATGGACTCCTCACTCACGATAGCACTTTGAGGCAGGCACCATTCATCCTTCCTTTAGATGAGAAAATGAACCACAGACAGGAAGACCTGCTTTCTCCAGCTCTCTCAGTGGAACCAGGGCCACAGCCTTGGATTTCCCCATTTCCAACCTGTGTTTTCCTTCATCCAAAACTTTGAGTATCTTTTATATATAGACTTGATGGTAGACTGTGAGTAATGTAGATTCCATATTGTGTCTGTTTTAACAACCTATATTTTAAGTGATTTTGTGTCTGCTTGTGTGTGTGTGTGGTTGTGCAGTTGATTTGCTATTTACTCTTTGGATGACTTTTGGTCATAGTGTGCTTAATATATGTTTAATGGGGGTTCTGTAGGAAATCACTCACTTATTTTATAACCAAAATTTAAATGTAGTTCTTAATGGCTCTTAAGATTTTTTAAATCAGAATTTATTCATGAATAACGATGGTAAATGAAGAACCCCATGGCAAAAAGAGACATGCCTTGTTCATCTCGAGTCTGGTTAGAGCTAAGGCAGAAGACTATTGCCTGTATCGTATGGGGTGTGTTTTTCTATTTGGGAGAAAGAGCAGCTGGAAACTACCCTGCCCAACATACTACAGAGCAGAACCCTATTTTAACCCTCCCCTCGGAAACCTGCACACAGTGCCCCTAAGTCAGCAGAGGGCAGGCCGACTAGGCAAGTCAGCGCTCTGGCAGGCTGCAGTGTCAGAGTGCCAAGGGTTGACAAGACGTCCCAGGGGATGTCCTTTGTTTGAAGGGGTGGTGGCAGCAGTGTTGTCACAGCAAGGACCTGTCAGTCACGGGCATAGCCACACACCACAGCTTGCATTCCCATCCGCTTGGAATGTCAGATATTGCTATGTATCCACACCATCCATATCTCTTTGCACTATACCTGCTAATGGAGCAGTTGCCAAAAAGAAGCGAGAGATTCTAAAATTCCTCTTCTTTTCTCTGAAGCACTCGTTAAGTACAAGCTAAGAAATCCATTCCTGATTGCCTTTTACCACTGACTTGATAGTGGGGGCAGGTACGACAATTCTTATTCTGTTTCTCTGGCTGATTCTTTTTCCCAGCAACCTTTGTCACTGTGCTATACATGGGTCATTGTCTTCTCTGCTGGAAGGTGATATGGCTCTGTGGGAAACATTGGAAAATGTTGGACGTTGACTGTGTCTTCTGAGCTATGGACACACATAAATAATACTTTAAGCATATTGATAATAATTAGAATAAGAGGGCGTTCAACGTAAGGAAGGGAGGAAGCAGAGAAGGAGTGGCCGCATGTGTAAGTACAGACTGCAGATAAGGAAAGGAAATAAAAGTATTATGTGACAAGTCTTACAGCTATGTTCCTAAGTCAGTGATAGAGAAAAAACTGAATTGGAGAGAAGAAGGCGGTGTAGGAGGACGCTGGGCTCACCGCGCGTCCTGCTGATCACTTAGATTCCACCTACACCTGCCTAAATAACCCAGAAAACCACCAGATGATTAGCAGAAAGGAGTCGCTGGAGCCAAGCGCAGACGAGAGGCCCACGGAAGAGGGTAGGAAGGGCGGCGAGGCGGTGCGCGCTCCACGGACTGGCGGGAGGGAGCCGGGGTGGAGGGGCGGCTCGCCGGCCAAGCAGAGCCCCCGAGTCTGGCTTGCAAAAAGCGGAGGGGCCTGACAGACTGTGTTCCGACAGCAAGTGCGACTTAGCGTCTGGGAGGTCATAAGTTAACAGCTCTGCTCAGAAAGCGGGAAGGCTGGAGGACAAAGGGAAGGAGAGCTGCTGAGCCCTGGACGACAGAGCTCAGTTTGGTGGGGAACAAAGGCGATCGCCAGCGCCATCTCCCCCGCCCAGCCCCCAGCCAAAATCCCAAAGAGAACCAGTTCCTGCCAGGGAACTTGCTCGCTCCGCGCAAACACCCAACTCTGCGCTTCTGCAGAGCCAAACCTCCGGCAGCGGATCTGACTCCCTGCTGCTGCCACAGGGCCCCTCCTGAAGTGGATCACCTAAGGAGAAGCAAGCTAAGCCTGCCCCTCCTGCCCCTGTGCACCTTGCCTACCCACCCCAGCTAAGACGCCAGATCCCCAGCATCACAAGCCTGGCAGTGTGCAAGTAGCCCAGACAGGCCACCCCACAGTGAATCCTGCCCCTAGGAGAGGGGAAGAGAAGGCACGCACCAGTCTGACTGTGGACACAGCGGTGGGCTGGGGGCAGACATCAGGTCTGACTGCGGCTCCGCCCACCAACTCCAGTTATACACCACAGCACAGGAGAAGTGCCCTGCAGGTCCTCACCATGCCAGGGACTATCCAAAATGACCAAGCGGAAGAATTCCCCTCAGAAGAATCTCCAGGAAATAACAACAGCTAATGAGCTGATCAAAAAGGATTTAAATAATATAACAGAAAGTGAATTTAGAATAATAGTCATAAAATTAATCGCTGGGCTTGAAAACAGTATAGCTGACAGCAGAGAATCTCTTGCTACAGAGATCAAGGGACTAAGGAACAGTCACGAGGAGCTGAAAAACGCTTTAAACGAAATGCATAACAAAATGGAAACCACCACGGCTCGGATTGAAGAGGCAGAGGAGAGAATAGGTGAACTAGAAGATAAAGTTATGGAAAAAGAGGAAGCTGAGAAAAAGAGAGATAAAAAAATCCAGGAGTATGAGGGGAAAATTAGAGAGCTAAGTGATACACTAAAAATAAATAATATACGCATAATTGGTATCCCAGAGGAGGAAGAGAGAGGGAAAGGTGCTGAAGGGGTACTTGAAGAAATAATAGCTGAGAACTTCCCTGAAGTGGGGAAGGAAAAAGGCATTGAAATCCAAGAGGCACAGAGAACTCCCTTCAGACGTAACTTGAATCGATCTTCTGCATGACATATCATAGTGAAACTGGCAAAATACAAGGATAAAGAGAAAATTCTGAAAGCAGCAAGGGGTAAACGTGCCCTCACATATAAAGGGAGACCTATAAGACTCGTGACTGATCTCTCTTTTGAAACTTGGCAGGCCAGAAAGAGTTGGCACGGGATTTTCAGTGTGCTAGACAGAAAAAATATGCAGCCGAGAATCCTTTATCCAGCAAGTCTGTCATTTAGAATAGAAGGAGAGATAAAGGTCTTCCCAAACAAACAAAAACTGAAGGAATTTGTCACCACTAAACCAGCCCTACAAGAGATCCTAAGGGGGACCCTGTGAGACAAAGTACCAGAGACATCACTACAAGCATAAAACATACAGACATCACAATGACTCTAAACCCATATCTTTCTATAATAACACTGAATGTAAATGGATTAAATGCGCCAACCAAAAGACATAGGGTATCAGAATGGATAAAAAAACAAGACCCATCTATTTGCTGTCTACAAGAGACTCATTTTAGACCTGAGGACACCTTTAGATTGAGAGTGAGGGGATGGAGAACTATTTATCATGCTACTGGAAGCCAAAAGAAAGCTGGAGTAGCCATACTTATATCAGACAAACTAGACTTTAAATTAAAGGCTGTAACAAGAGATGAAGAAGGACATTATATAATAGTGACAGGGTCTATCCATCAGGAAGAGCTAACAATTATAAATGTCTATGCGCCGAATACCGGAGCACCCAAATATATAAAACAATTACTCATAAGCATAAGCAACCTTATTGATAAGAATGTGGTAATTGCAGGGGACTTTAACACCCCACTTACAGAAATGGATAGATCATCTAGACACACAGTCAATAAAGAAACAAGGGCCCTGAATGAGACATTGGATCAGATGGACTTGACAGATATATTTAGAACTCTGCATCCCAAAGCAACAGAATATACTTTCTTCTCCAGTGCACATGGAACATTCTCCAAGATAGATCATATACTGTGTCACAAAACAGCCCTTCATAAGTTTACAAGAATTGAAATCATACCATGCATACTTTCAGACCACAATGCTATGAAGCTTGAAATCAACCACAGAAAAAAGTCTGGAAAACCTCCAAAAGCATGGAGGTTAAAGAACACCCTACTAATGAATGAGTGGGTCAACCAGGCAATTAGAGAAGAAATTAAAAAATATATGGAAACAAACGAAAATGAAAATACAACAATCCAAACGCTTTGGGACGCAGCGAAGGCAGTCCTGAGAGGAAAATACATTGCAATCCAGGCCTATCTCAAGAAACAAGAAAAATCCCAAATACAAAATCTAACAGCACACCTAAAGGAACTAGAAGCAGAACAGCAAAGGCAGCCTAAACCCAGCAGAAGAAGAGAAATAATAAAGATCAGAGCAGAAATAAACAATATAGAATCTAAAAAAACTGTAGAGCAGATCAATGAAACCAAGAGTTGGTTTTTTGAAAAAATAAACAAAATTGACAAACCTCTAGCCAGGCTTCTCAAAAAGAAAAGGGAGATGACCCAAATAGATAAAATCATGAATGAAAATGGAATTATTACAACCAATCCCTCAGAGATACAAACAATTATCAGGGAATACTATGAAAAATTATATGCCAACAAATTGGACAACCTGGAAGAAATGGACAAATTCCTGAACACCCACACTCTTCCAAAACTCAATCAGGAGGAAATAGAAAGCTTGAACAGATCCATAACCAGCGAAGAAATTGAATCGGTTATCAAAAATCTCCCAACAAATAAGAGTCCAGGACCAGATGGCTTCCCAGGGGAGTTCTACCAGACGTTTAAAGCAGAGATAATACCTATCCTTCTCAAGCTATTCCAAGCAATAGAAAGGGAAGGAAAACTTCCAGACTCATCTATGAAGCCAGTATTACTTTGATTCCTAAACCAGACAGAGACCCAGTAAAAAAAGAGAACTACAGGCCAATATCCCTGATGAATATGGATGCAAAAATTCTCAATAAGATACTAGCAAATCGAATTCAACGGCATATAAAAAGAATTATTCACCATGATCAAGTGGGATTCATTCCTGGGATGCAGGGCTGGTTCAACATTCGCAAATCAATCAATGTGATACATCACATTAACAAAAAAAAGTGAAAAACCATATGATCCTGTCAATTGATGCAGAAAAGGCGTTTGACAAAATCCAGCACCCTTTCTTAATAAAAACCCTTGAGAAAGTCGGGATAGAAGGAACATACTTAAAGATCATAAAAGCCATTTATGAAAAGCCCACAGCTAACATCATCCTCAACGGGGAAAAACTGAGAGCTTTTTCCCTGAGATCAGGAACACGACAGGGATGCCCACTCTCACCGCTGTTGTTTAACATAGTGCTGGAAGTTCTAGCATCAGCAATCAGACAACAAAAGGAAATCAAAGGCATCAAAATTGGCAAAGATGAAGTCAAGCTTTCGCTTTTTGCAGATGACATGATATTATACAAGGAAAATCCAATAGACTCCACCAAAAGTCTGCTAGAACTGATACATGAATTCAGCAAAGTTGCAGGATACAAAATCAATGTACAGAAATCAGTTGCATTCTTATACACTAACAATGAAGCAACAGAAAGACAAATAAAGAAACTGATCCCATTCACAATTGCACCAAGAAGCATAAAATACCTAGGAATAAATCTAACCAAAGATGTAAAGGATCTGTATGCTGAAAACTATAGAAAGCTTATGAAGGTAATTGAAGAAGATTTAAAGAAATGGAGAGACATTCCCTGCTCATGGATTGGAAGAATAAATATTGTCAAAATGTCAATCCTACCCAAAGCTATCTACACATTCAATGCAATTCCAATCAAAATTGCACCAGCATTCTTCTCGAAACTAGAACAAGCAATCCTAAAATTCATATGGAACCACAAAAGGCCCCGAATAGCCAAAGGAATTTTGAAGAAGAAGACCAAAGCAGGAGGCATCACAATCCCAGACTTTAGCCTCTACTACAAAGCTGTCATCATCAAGACAGCATGGTATTGGCACAAAAACAGACACATAGACCAATGGAATAGAATAGAAACCCCAGAACTAGACCCACAAACGTATGGCCAACTCATCTTTGACAAAGCAGGAAAGAACATCCAATGGAAAAAAGACAGTCTCTTTAACAAATGGTGCTGGGAGAACTGGACAGCAACATGCAGAAGGTTGAAACCAGACCACTTTCTCACACCATTCACAAAAATAAACTCAAAATGGATAAAGGACCTGAATGTGAGACAGGAAACCATCAAAACCTTAGAGGAGAAAGCAGGAAAAGACCTCTCTGACCTCAGCCGTAGCAATCTCTTACTCGACACATCCCCAAAGGCAAGGGAATTAAAAGCAAAAGTGAATTACTGGGACCTTATGAAGATAAAAAGCTTCTGCACAGCAAAGGAAACAACCAACAAAATTAAAAGGCAACCAACGGAATGGGAAAAGATATTTGCAAATGACATATCGGACAAAGGGCTAGTATCCAAAATCTATAAAGAGCTCACCAAACTCCACACCCGAAAAGCAAATAACCCAGTGAAGAAATGGGCAGAAAACATGAATAGACACTTCTCTAAAGAAGACATCCGGATGGCCAACAGGCACATGAAAAGATGTTCAGCGTCGCTCCTTATCAGGGAAATACAAATCAAAACCACACTCAGGTATCACCTCACGCCAGTCAGAGTGGCCAAAATGAACAAATCAGGAGACTCTAGATGCTGGAGAGGATGTGGAGAAACGGGAACCCTCTTGCACTGTTGGTGGGAATGCAAATTGGTGCAGCCGCTCTGGAAAGCAGTGTGGAGGTTCCTCAGAAAATTAAAAATAGACCTACCCTATGACCCAGCAATAGCACTGCTAGGAATTTATCCAAGGGACACAGGAGTACTGATGCATAGGGGCACTTGTACCCCAATGTTCATAGCAGCACTCTCAACAATAGCCAAATTATGGAAAGAGCCTAAATGTCCATCAACTGATGAATGGATAAAGAAATTGTGGTTTATATACACTATGGAATACTACGTGGCAATGAGAAAGAATGAAATATGGCCTTTTGTAGCAACGTGGATGGAACTGGAGAGTGTGATGCTAAGTGAAATAAGCCATACAGAGAAAGACAGATACCATATGGTTTCACTCTTATGTGGATCCTGAGAAACGTAACAGGAACCCATGGGGGAGGGGAAGGAAAAAAAAAAAAAAGAGGTTAGAGTGGGAGAGAGCCAAAGCATAAGAGACTGTTGAGAACTGAGAGCAAACTGAGGATTGATGGGGGGTGGGAGGGAGGAGAGGGTGGGTGATGGGTATTGAGGAGGGCACCTTTTGGGATGAGCACTGGGTGTTGTATGGAAACCAATTTGACAATAAATTTCATATATAAATAAAAAAAATAAAAAAAATAAAAATAAAAAATCTACTACCAAACAACAACAACAACAACAACAAAAAAAAAAACAAAAAAACTGAATTGAGTGAGTGTGGGATGGAGCAGAAGGAAATAAGAGATAGTTTGAGATTGCCGAGGCCTGCCAGAGTAACATGATGCCACGTGATGAGAAGTTGTCATGGTTACCAGTAAACTGATACCCATATATGGCAAAATACATTGGGATGGGAGTCTGAAAAATGCCACTGGAGTGCATACAGGATTTTGTACTGAACTCCATAGTGCTGAGCCAGTGAAACTGCTGAGCCAGTGAACTATCTCCAAGTCTTTGTAAAATAACACATAAAACTCTAGGATAGTCAATGTTTTTGTGACTATGGTCGCTACTTGGTGGTGAAATTCAGTATCCACAGCAGTGAGCTCAAAGCCTTTTGAAGATACACTATTTTGAAATGATGACATATTATTAAGTTGTTTTGAGCATATATATGCATATATTTATATATACGCACACGTTTATAACTTACACATACGTGCAATTAAACTATGTTAGATTATGGAATACACAAGTTATACGTGGTAAAGAAGGAAATATTTGTGAACGTGTATATATTTTTCTAATTTACATCATCCCTCTCCATGTTGAAGACCACTGGAAATTTCCCTTCAGTCAAAATCACTTTCAGACCCATTATCTATGGTGTTCACAGGGGTAAGTAAGGCCATTAACATGATTTCTCTTACATGCAACACAGCAGAGATGCGGGCAGTTTAAAAGTAGCCTATTCCAGTTTCCACAAATAGATGTAGCTTGCCCATTCAGACTGGGACTAAGAATTTATAAAATTCCACCATAATAGTCAGCATGCCAAATCTGGGATTTCTGCAGGACATCTCACCTCTGCTTGTTAGTCTGTACTTCCTTGGTTTCTCTAAGAACCTCTCCTTCCACAATTAGCTCTGAAGACTGAAGACACATGCACATTGTCCTTGCTGTTCAAGCTGACTTCAGCGCTCTGTTCCCTGCTTTCCCACACTGTATCAAAAGGTTGCTGGCTTTTGGCCTCTGTGAAACCGAGTAAGTAAATTGGACACCTCTTCTATTCCCCATTATGCAGAAAGGGACACTCGCAAAGTAGGCTTGCCCAGGATTTCAATTTCACATATCAGTGCAACCCTTTTCTTTGCAGCTGTTTGGGGATATGTTGAAGTTGTGTGTAGCTTAGTATTATAGAGTTTTTCATACTTTGCCCCAAATGAATATTGTCTCTTATCATGGCACCTCAAGGTTGGTCAATCTGGTTTTGTTTCTCCCAAAGCTTTCTCGTATTGTACACTGTTTCTTTCTCTGACACTAAATTTCAGTATGAACATCGAGCAACTCTTTTTCCTTCTTGCTTTATTACTATTTCAGTTTGGGGTATTGTAGAGCAAATTATTAGGTACCCACCCACACTTCAATTTTATTTTACTGTGAGATACTCAGTTGCATTTTTAGAAAGTTTTGGTCCTGGTATGACTAACTGGGCTTTAAAGAAAGGATGCCACCATTTACTGAATTATTACAATTTACTGAATTATTACATCCCACAACTGTGAGATCATGGCCTGAGCCAAAATCAAGAGTTGGACCTTTAACCAACTGAGTCATCCAGGTGCCCCAAGATCTACATTTTAAATCTGTGGACACTAAACGTTATAGAATTGTCTTACTTGCCGAATGTCAGAGTAAGGTAGTAGGGAGAGGTAGAGGTTTTGGTTTGATATTCAAACCCAGATCATGCTGACTTAGTTGCTCATTATTTTCATCCTTTGCTCTACTGCCTCCGGACTGTTTTACTAATTTTTTCTTATATTCTACTCTGCTATATATTGCTGGGTATAGTTCAAGTATAATCCTATTGAAATTATCCCAGAAATATTACGTAAGAGTCAATCAGTATAACCTAGATTTAGATGTATATTTAGATATTAGTATTGTCTTGCATTATGGTAATCAACTAGTATCTTAGTACTAGGAAGCACCCTGAAAATGTGTCACCTCCTTAATTTAGCTTGCTACTTTATAATATATATTTTTGTAGGTAACCTAATGAGTCCAAAAGTAGAAGTGACTATGTTCATTGGCCGCAAAGTTTCTGTAATTAGTAGAGAGAGAACATCCATAGAGCTATTTCAAAAGTCATCAAATGATAGTGCCTTCTTAATTGGTATATAGTTGAATATTTGTCAGAGGCAGTGAAAAATGGATCAATAAATTTACTGAGAATTCAGAAGTTGTAAAGAATGTAGTCTTTGTGTAATTATTTGTATAATTGACAAATGAGATTGTATATATTTGAAGTATATGACATGATAACTTGATACACACATACATTGTGAAATTATTACCACAATTAACATATCCATCACTTCACACAGTTACTGTTTTGTATATATGTGTATAGTGAGAATACTTGTAAGTTTTGTTTTTAAAACATCAAAGCTAAAAAGCATTTTAACTTTCATTTTCTGAATTTTTCCAAGGCAGTGTGCTACATTCATGTATGATTGATAGCATTTTCTCTAGCTTACCATCTTGTTTCATCTTCAATACTCCAGTTATCAGTCTGGCAGGTTATTCTCCACGTGGTGCATTTGACATATATCTTGTTTCTCTAGTACTGTCCTCACTTGCCTACAGGCAATGGAAAACTTGTCTCCTTCTTTGTATTCCTAGTGACTGGCACGGAGCTTTGCATGAAGTAAGTTGTTATCAAATGTCCATTGAATTGCTAAAATGAATTCCAGTAGTATTTTTGGAAGGTTGAGTGCACACAGTTTTCAGAGCATGCTGCCAATAACTACTTATGAGATCACAGAAATCACCATCTCTTTGAGGCTGAATTTTATTTGTAAAATTCATGTGTTACACAAAATACTTTGAAAGGATGCATTTAAGTAGACTGACCATATAATATACTGCCCAAACTGAGATGTTTTTTAAGAGTAAAAGTGGGGGCCATTAGAAATTACACCAGGACATGAGGCCAAAATCCAGTACTATCATATGCAAACTAGGCATTTGATCATACTATTTCTAGCATCAATTCTGAAGTCTTGTAATTTTCCATTTTGTTCATTTTTAGTTTCTAATATGAGGAATGAAGAATACAGAATTTGCCTTTCTCTGCCTGGCTTATTTCATTTAGCGTAATGTTCTCAAATGTTGTATGATTTTACTCATACGTGGAATCTAAAATAATAACCCCCCCCCCCAAAAAAAATAAAATAAAAAAATAAAAAATAAAACCCATAGGAACATTGAGTATAATGATGGTTGCCAGTGACTGGTACTGAGGAGATACTGGTCAAAGAGTACAAACTTTCATTTATAAGATTAATACATTCTGAGAATCTAATGTGCAGACTAATAACTATAATTAATAATCTTGTGTAGCTGAAATTTGCTGAGAAATTAGATCTTGAGCATTCTCTGAACACACACACAGAAACAACTTGGTAACTGTTTGAGGTGATGGATGTGTTAACTTGATTGTGGCAATAATTTCACAGTGTATGTTTATATGAAATCATCATGCCGTGCACTTTAAATATATGCAATTTTATTTGTTAGTTATACTCAATAAAGCTGGGGGGGGGGAAGAATATAGAATTTGCAATCCAAAAGTTCTGAGCAGCTTACAGACACCATGGTCTTGGGCAAATGTTTTTATTTTCCTTGAGTCTATTTCTTACACTCCTAAGAAAAATAATACTATTGTATTGTTTCACATGATTATAACAAGAAAACAATAAAATAAGATATATAAAAAGATTTAAGGGGCACCTGGGTGGCTAGTCGGTTGGCGTCCGACTTCAGCTCAGTTCATGGTCTCGTGGCTTATGAGTTTGAGCCCTATGTTGGGCTCTGTGCTGACAGCTCAGAGTCTGGAGCCTGCTTTGGATTCTGTGTCTCCCTCTCTCTCTCTACCTCTCCCCTGCTCATGCTCTGTCTGTCTCTCTCTCTCTCAAAAATAAAAATAAACATTCAAAAAAAACTTAAAAATATTTAAATGAATGGCAAGAGTTATTACTTTACTATTACTGTTGTTATTCAAATTACTATGATAATTGTTAAAATTATTATTTTTCTTTTTTGGACAACCAGTGTTACTGGTCTTTACTTTTCATCATTGGTTAAACAACATATTACTTAATTTGACCTGTATATTACCAATTCATATATTGATTTCAACCAGTGCCGATTGTTGGGCAAAATGGGCTACTTACTCCAACTTAAAGATAATTTATAGAATTTCTTATTGTCTATACAATCATACATTGTAACGTTGGCATATGGTGGCCACTGTTGTCATGATCAGCTTTGAAAAAATGTCTCCCTTCGAAGCACACTTTTACACTTATTTCCAAGTTCCTTTGTGAAAGAACTCAACCAATCCATTGGACAAAGGCAACTGTAAACCCTGTGGGTCACAGTTGAGGAGTGAATGATTACATAGTCTGGATTAAAGCAGTCACAAGGAAATACAAATCTAGTGAATCAAATGCCTCAGTGTATATCAAAAAGGCAACTTCTGGGAACGAGCCTTTGTGTGAAACCGTCTTCAAAAAGAATTGTGTGAGATAGGACTTAATAAAAGAAGAATACCCCAAACACTGATTGTGCAGAAGCGATGTATGTTTCTTGTAAAATTTTCTAGTGCATTAACTTTGTTCTTTACTATTACTTTGAGAATGCTAAACTCCTGAATGTTGGTGCTATAAATCTTCAATAGCAAGAAGCGATATCAGTCAATAAATACTTAACAACAGTATAAATTATGTATGATGGAATAAGTGAGTATTGCAGGGAAACCTATAGGCTAATGGGCCCTGCTTACAGAATTCCACAAAGGCTAAACATCCTGAATTTGTATGAGGGTGGCTACATTACCCGAGAGAAATAATCTTTACGAAATCAACATTTCACATTTTGGAAATGATTTTTGAAAAGCCGATAGGTGATATATGTGAAAATCACTTGGTAACTGTAATCAAAATGTCTTTAAGTATACACCTCTTTAATTAGAATTTGGTTGGATAAACTGTCCAAGAGTTTTAGTCAGAGTTTCTGTCTTACTATTTGAAGTATCTTCACTGAGTTTTACTACTGAAATTATACTATAATTGATTCATTTGTCTTCAAATGCTTAGATATAATTTATTAAACAAAGGTTACTCATTGTTTCTTAGAACCATTATTTTTACTGGTTTGTTTGGATAACCAAAACAGATAGTTAAAATTATGCTGCAATAATGAAGGATTTCAAAGGAAGTATTTCTGTAGTGTCCAGTTATACCTATATCGTATGGCTTTATGTTTTCTCTATATTTACTTCAGAGATCTGACAAACTATGAAGTTTAAATAGAAATGTTGGGCATATCTATTTGCTTTCCTAGTGTGGAAAGTTCCCACGGAGTATTCCAAAACCACTTAATTGTAGTAGTTTCTTAGTGCATAGTACCAAAGCTCCAGAAAGAAATAGCTGTGGAAAAGATAAGAAACTAAAAACCAAAATGACATATTGTCTTTCAATTGAAGTCCCCCCATCCCTTCCATAATCCATTTTAAATGGTCAAAAGATAACTTGCTTTTGAAGAAAATGTACTTGGGAAACCTGATTTAGTTGTGGATGCATGCATGGCTCTTACTTTACAAATGATTATTCACCTTCCACTTAATTATAGGTGCTTAAAGGAAGGCGTTTTGTGTAACTGAAGGCATAGCATAAGACAGACAACATACTGTTAATTTCTCTATGCCATCTCTTTCCTATATAATGACAGACTATAAATCCAGCAAGTTGAAGTAAGTTCTCAAGAATCTTGTTAGCAAGGAGATTGACAGAAGATTTTGGCACACATGAGCAAGTTGAACGAACTCAGGTTCTTTACAAGTCCCCAAGTTAGCACTGTTTGTGAGTTCATTTTCATTAGCTGCCTTACTCAAGTTTATGCCCCTACCTAATTTTGACCCAACACTTGATAGAAAACTAATAATACGTCAACATTATGTCAGGAATTAGCCAACTACTGGCCGAGGGCCTAATCCAGCCTATAGCCTGTGTTTGTAAGTAAAATATTATCAGGGCACAGCCATGCCCATTCGTTGATGTATTACCCATGTATCATTCTACAGTTTTGGAGTTGAATAGTTGCCACAGAAACCTAGGAACTTGACCAAAAAAAAAAATGTTTCTGACCTTTGATGCAAAATAACCAAATCACACGTTATTAAAGATAAGAAGAATAATTTCTTCATTTGATCGAAGAGAAAATGGAGACGGAAGAAAACGATAATTTGCTTTGTGATAACAAAACTAATCAGATACAGGCCCCTGCTCTGGTGGTTCAGGCTCTTGATTTTGGCTGAGGTCATAATTTCATTGTTTGTGAGTCTGAGTCCTGTGTCCTGTTTCATGATGACAGTGCAGAGCCTGCTTGGGACTCTGTCTCTCTCCCTCTCTCTCTGCCCCTCCCTCGTTCATGCTCTCTCTTTTTCTCAAATAAACTTAAAAAACAAAACAAAAAACTAATCAGGTACAATAGCTTGGCCTATGAGACTAGTTCCTACACCTGATCAATTACTCCTTGTGCTTTAATTTACGCAGAGGAGAATAAACCAAGCTTCTCGCATAACTGGTCATAGAGGGTTTTGACAGTATACTTAGCAGTCACATGAATACTTTTGGGAACAAATGTTCTTACAATGTATTACACTCAGCATGGCAATGGAGCATTTAATTTTTAATTATAGCGATTATATCAGCCCTTCCTAAACTTTTTCACTCCTTCCTCTATATAGTTGCTCCCTTTTACCTCTGCTCTATAGTGTGTATATGTTTTATTATAAAATTTCTAATGAATCTCTTTTGGAGGAACGTTATGAGGCAGGTATTATAAGGTACAATAAGCGTCAGCATAGATCAAATAATGAAGCATGGTTTCTACGGGATTCAGAGACTGGGAACACCAAATTTTTGCTGCCAACCCCAGAAATATTTTAATGAAGAACTCTCTTCAAATTACTGTTGGAAAAGAACTATAGCTAAGTGCCTGGTGATTTAATAGCTACAGTTTTGCCTTTTCAAATGTTGACTCCCAGAGTAAGTCTCAGTAATTTCATTGTAAAGCATTGTGAAAATCATCACTGACTTACGCAGCTGTTACCTCTGTGGCTCCAACAGGTTTCGGGATTTGTTTTGAAAACTGTATATACTCTTAGATAATCTCCAGAGTGAATTAAATATTTGTTATAAGCTGATTTACAAGGTGGAGAAAAAGTGGGATAGCTTCGTTCATTTCACTTTGCAATGGTCAGAACAGCAGATGTGTGGCAGAACTGTAAGAAAAGTTTATGCCTCCTTGGTCAGAATTTACACTTCTCCATTACAGCTATTATAAGGTCCAAGAAAACCACTGTGTTCACACATTCTTAAATTGTTCTTTACATTTGGTTATCTTGTAAAAATTATGAAAATGTGTAATAGGTGATAATAAACTTCTTGAAACTAATAACATTAATGAAAAGAGAAAGCTATAACTCTCTTTATTTCTCATAAAGTAATTGCAGTTAACTAATTTTATTTTACAGTTTTTATTCATTTAGCTACTTTGTACAAATAACACAAGTATAGAGAAATATGCACATGCATGCACACGCACTAATATGCACAGTTCAAGGGTTTATCACAAAGTCTGCCATCATATGGTTCAAGAAATAGAATGTTTCTGGGGAGTCAGGAGTCTCTGTCACCCCTTCATTTCTCCAGGGGCAGCCCCACACTTACCTGTACGTGTAGTCATTTTTGTGCACTAGTTTGGTTATACCACATGCTAAGCACTATGATTTGGCCCGTTTTCTAAATTTTATATAAATAAAATCATGCTGGGGCGCCTGGGTGGCGCAGTCGGTTAAGCGTCCGACTTCAGCCAGGTCACGATCTCGCGGTCCGTGAGTTCGAGCCCCGCATCGGGCTCTGGGCTGATGGCTCAGAGCCTGGAGCCTGTTTCCGATTCTGTGTCTCCCTCTCTCTCTGCCCCTCCCCCGTTCATGCTCTGTCTCTCTCTGTCCCAAAAATAAATAAATGTTGAAAAAAAAAAAATAAAATCATGCAACTCTTTTTGTGTGAAATTAATGTACTTTGTTCATTTGCATTGCTGTATAGCATTGAGTTATATAAAAATAGCACAATTTCTATACACTCTGTGGAAGGATGCAAGTTATTTCCCTTATATGGGGATATTATGAATAATGCTCCAATGAATATCTGTCCATTTATTTTGTGCATATATGTATGCTTTCACATTAAGTACATAAAGAATAATGGAACGATGGGTCTGGGGTATGACTTTATTCAGTTTTGGTAGGTAATATAAAATTATTTTCCAAAGGAGCTGCATACCCAGCCTCACTGGCAACTGCTCTTTTCTTATTTTTAGTCATTCTGAGGGGGTGTGTAGTGTGATACTTCATTATGCTTTTAACTTCCAATTCTTACTTTTCTAGGGAGATTGAACAGTTATACTTATTGACCATTTTTATACCCTCTTCTGTGAAAGATACTCAAATGTTCAATCTATTTTACTGTGAGATGGTTTGTCTTTTTCTTGTTATACAGGTGATATTTTTATATTCTGGAAGCAATTCTTTTGTGGATGTATCGCACACATATCTTCTATCGCTCTGTGAATCACTATGTGTGATCACAATGTCTCTTAAGGCGATTTTTTTAAAAAATGAAGAGCACTTAATTTAATATGGTTAAGTGGACCAATATTTTATTTTTCATTGGGTGTTATTGTTGTTCTGTTTACTAGGTTTTTTCCCTACTCTAAGACATTAAAATAGTCTATGTTAACCTCTAGATGCTTAATTTTTCCTTTACAATTTGCTTTGCTACAATCCGCAATTAAAATTTATGTAGAGTGTGAGATAGAGGTCAGTTTCCTAATTTTGTTTTATCATGTAGTATTGTCTCAGTACAGTTTTTTTTTTTTTTAAACTGACATTCCCAACTGTTTTTTTCCCAATTGTTTTGCCATACCACTTTTATCATATATCAGTTGGCCATATATGCATGGGGCTATTCTGGGCCTTTACTGTGTTCTTTTGATTGGTTTGTTTATTCCTGAAAAATGCCTCACTATCCTAGTTCCTACAGTTTTATAATAAGCCTTGATGTTTGGTACAGCAGATTTTTCCACCTTGTTCTCTTTCTTCAAATGTGTTTTGGCTGCCTTTACCCCTTTGGGTTTCTACAGATTTTAGAATCATATTGTCAGATTTCAAGACAAAAAATGTATGGGCTTTTATAGTAAATTTTCATAGAGGTGTGACATATGTAAAAAAATACGAACAGAATGTCCAGTTAGATTGATATTTAATTAAGTATACCAGTTTAATAACTACCCCAATTAAAAAAGTAGATTGTTAACAGTATACCAGAAGCTCCTCTTATGGCCTAGATAGTCAATATCATTCCATAAAGGAAACTGCTCTTTTGATTTAATCACTGCATTACTAATTTCTCCTATAGTTTGGACTTTCTATTTGCTTGTGAGCAAATAATGCTGTACCTAGGTGTTTTTGTTTTGTTTGTTTGTTTGCATTTAGCCTGGTTACTATTTGCTGACTTTTTAGATCTCTGGGCTTGTGTCTATGATCATATTTGAAAATTATCTGCCAGTATTTTTTCTAATTATTTTACCTGTTCCTTTTTCTTTCTCCTTTCTGTGTGAGGCCCCAGCTCCACATGTATGTTTCTGCCCTATCTTGATAGGTTTTTCCTCTGTTTTCTTTCCTATGTTCCAATCTCTGCTTTCTCTCCTGTCCTACCTTTTAATTCAGTAATCTACTTCTTGTTGTGGCTAAGGCAGTTTTTAAAATGAGTTATTGCAAATATTTCATGTTTTTCCTTTTAAATCTTTTCTTTATCATGTTCTGTAATAAAATTATTCATGTTTTCTTTGTTTTCTTCAATATTTTGTAGTTTCTTTATGCTTTTAAAGTTTATTTTTTTAATTGTTTTGGGAGCGGTGCAGAGAGAGAGAGAGAGAGAGAGAGAGAGGGAGTGAAAGATTGAGACTATCCCAAGCGGGCTCCTTGCTGCCAGTACAGAGCCTGGCGGGGGGCCCAGTCTCATGAATTGTGAGATCGTGACCTATTGCTGAAACCAAGAGTCAGATGCTTAACCAGCTGAGCCATCCAGGTACCCCGGTATTTTGTAGTCTAAAGAAATATTCCTGTCTGATTAATACCAGGATCACTTATTGGTTCTTTATTCTATGTAATTTGGGGAGAGAGGAGATTGCCTTTTCATTCTTTCTTGGCATGCCTGGCAATATTTATTGAATGCCAACCATTGAGTATGGGTAATTTTAGAGGGTTAGGATAATAATTATTATTTTTCTTCAGAGAGGGATTACAAATAAATTCCTGGAAGGAGGATATTGTGGGGATAGAGCATGGCGGATGGTTTCCTCTTAAAATAAGCCTTATCCTAGTGTTTAACTTTTGAGTTTCCACGAAAAGCCTGGAGCTATTATCAAGTTTCTTCCACCCTTTTGGTTCTGGATCTCCACCTTTGTTTCCCAAACATGATGAGCTTCCTAAAATTTCTGCTCAGCTTTTTAGCTACCCCGTTAGTTCTGTCTTCTTGGTCAAGCACCTGGAAGGGAACACATTGGGCATTTTTCTCTACTCTGCGATCATGGCTTAATACTTCTGAGCTCTAACTTCTGTATCTTGAGTGTAGTGAGGCTACTGTAAGACCTAAGCTCTGAATTTTGCTTCTACTCTATTTCTTGTGCTGGGAACCAGAAAATGCCCACCTTGGCCCTCTCCAATCCTGGCTCTTTTGAATCTTCTTTTAAGTCTTCAAATATTTTCTTGTTTGTTTTCAGCTTTCAAGTCTGTTCTGAGTTAAAGAGAGTCAGTATGGTAGAGAGTTGTTAAGACCAGAAGTTGAAGCTTCTTACCTATAATCTAGATCATATCATTTCTGCTATCTCAACCAATTCACTGACTTTAAAAATTAATCCTTTTACTTTCCATACTTTTTTAAAAAATTTCTTTAACATTTATTTATTTTTGAGAGAGACAGAGCATGATTGGGGGAGGGGCAGTGGGCGAGAGAGACAAAGAATCCAAAGCAGGCGCCAGGCTCTGAGCTGTCAGCACAGAGCCCCATGCAGGGCTCAAACCCACAAACTGTAAGATCATGACCTGAGCTGCAGTCAGACGCTTAACCAACTGAGCCACCCAGGTGCCCCTACTTTCCAAACGTTTGAGTCCTCCCCATCTATATACTTCTTCTCATAAACACTTAGGCAAGTCCAAAGCTCTCCAGTTTCAAACATCTATCTGTTAAACCCTCCGGTAAGAGTCATTACCCTTTTGATTCTCTGCTTCCCATTTCTTCACCTTCCCTGTGTTCCTCAAAATGATTCATTCTGGCTTCCAGTTCCCTGACTCTATTGAATGTACCCTAGTTGGGTAAATGATGCCGATTAATTTAATCATTTTCTGGTTTATTTTTCCGGCGGCCTTACCGGGTTTTGGCAGTCCACTACTCTTTCATCTCAAAATATTGCTGTCCTTTGGGCACTGCTGCCCCAGCATTGTTGTCCAGCTCTTTGTGTTCCTTCTCTGGGTAGCAGGTCTTTCTGTTTTTGTTTTTTTGTATTTTTTCGTGTGTGAGTTCTAACTAATCTTCCCATCATATTTTGAGAATCTGCTCTTATTTTCTAATACTTCATCCGTATAAAATAATGTGTTCTCTGTATATTTCCCTCTCCCAACAAAGCTAACTGTCATTCTGGTATTCATGACTCTTGCTCTGTTTTTTTTTTTTTTTTTTATTACCGTTTTTCTATATATGTATATATGTATCAAAATACAGCAGTTTTACATGCTTTCAGTTTTGTATTGATGGCAGCATACTGTATGTATTCTTCTCTCTTTTTCCCTACTCAATGTAACGTAAGATTCATTTATCTTGAAACTGTAATTCATTTTCACTCTTATATGTTACTGAAATTCTGTGCGTTAATAATTTTCTCATCGATGAGCCCTTGGATTTTTTCATGTTTTTCTTTTATAAACAATACTGACATAAATGTTCTTATATGTGCCATCTGGTACATGTACAGAAATATTTAGGTATATACTTATAATAGCAATTGTTAAATTATGTCACATGAATACTTGCAACTTTACAAAAGAATTCCAAATTAAAGTTTTTAAGTTTTTTTTTTAATTTATTTTGTGGGGCGCCTGGGTGGCTCAGTTGGTTAAGCGGCTGACTTCAGCTCAGGTCATGATCTCTCGGTCTGTGAGGGCTGTGAGTTCAAGCCCCGCATCGGGCTCTGTGCTGACAGCTCAGAGGCTGGAGCCTGTTTCAGATTCTGTGTCTCCCTCTCTCTGACCCTCCCCTGTTCATGCTCTGTCTCTCTCTGTCTCAAAAATAAATAAATGTTAAAAAAAATTTTTTTTTAATTTATTTTGAGATGGGGGAGGGGCAGAGAGAGAGGGAGAGAGAGAATCCCAAGCAGGCTCTGTGCTATCAGTGTGGAGCCCTTGCAGGGCTGGATCTCACGAACCATGAGATTGTGACATGACTGAAATCAAGAGTTGGGCGCCTAACCAACTGAGCCACCCAGGCATCCCTGAATTTTTATTTTATTTTATTTTATTTTATTTTAATTTTGTTTTACTGATTATTTATTTTTTGAGAAACAGAGTGCAAGCGGGGGAGGGGCAGAGAAAGAGAGAGGGAGACACAGAATCCAAAGCAAGCTCCAGGCTCTGAGCTGTCATCACAGAGCCTGATGTGGGGCTCGAACTCAAAGAACTGCAAGATCATGACTTGGGCTGAAGTTGGACTCTTAACTGACTGAGCCACCCAGGCGCTTCTATGAATTTTTTAATTAATGTATCAGTTTTCTCTTTTATTTTATTATGTAGGAGTTCCTGTTGTCCTGTTGTTCTACATCCTGACCAACACTTGGTATTCTCTTAACTTTAATCTTTCAGAATCCATCATTGTTCTTCCCTTGTCTTCAATGCTGGTATTTCTAGTTGTAACTTTTTAAAGTCACTCTAACATCATTCACAGGTGATGTAATCCTTTCCCATTGCTATACTTACCACTTACATTTTTATGGCTAACAAATGCATATTTTATGCTCAGACTTTCTTGCTCTAAGTTTTATATCTATTTCTAATTTTTGACACCTTCTCTTGCATATCTCACAAACAATGGAATTTCAATGTGTCCAGTAGTGAAATCATGTATCTGATAAGAATTGTTCTTCTTCTTATGATATCTAGCTCAGTTATACCACCAAACATCAAGTCATCCAGGTCAAAAATCTGGATATAATCTCATATTTCTTCTTTCCTTGTTCAACTATATTCAGTTAATCACCAAGTTCTCTTTTTTTTTTTCTTTCAATCTGTAACTGTCTCTTTAATCCATTTACTTCTCAACATCTCTACTGAAGATACTCTACTTGTGAACATAAATAACTCCCAGACATTAGACAGTTATGATAATAGTGCAAGGGAACAACCTGGTAGGGGATGTGCTCTACCCACATCCTAGTGGAAAAAATCATGTATTATTATTCTTATAAGCTGAAACAACTGAGAAAAAGTATAGAAAATCAGATACATAAATAAACTCACATTTAGATTTGTTAATGTTGTGATATTTCAAAAGGCACAAAGATTCTTTTTTTTTTTTTTTTTTAATTTTTTTTTGTCAACGTTTATTTATTTTTGGGACAGAGAGAGACAGAGCATGAACGGGGGAGGGGCAGAGAGAGAGGGAGACACGGGATCAGAAACAGGCTCCAGGCTCCGAGCCATCAGCCCAGAGCCCGACGCGGGGCTCGAACTCACGGACCGCAAGATCGTGACCTGGCTGAAGTCGGACGCTTAACCGACTGCGCCACCCAGGCGCCCCAGGCACAAAGATTCTTAAAGATAACAAAATTATGTGAAGAACAATGCTCACTATCTTGGTGTAAAATGCAGGCGATGTATTTTATTTTATTTTTTTTTTTAATTTTTTTTCAACGTTTATTTATTTTTGGGACAGAGAGAGACAGAGCATGAACGGGGGAGGGGCAGAGAGAGAGGGAGACACAGAATCGGAAACAGGCTCCAGGCTCTGAGCCATCAGCCTAGAGCCCGACGCGGGGCTCGAACTCCCGGACCACGAGATCGTGACCTGGCTGAAGCCGGACGCTTAACCGACTGCGCCACCCAGGCGCCCCACAGGCGATGTATTTTAATCACAGCTCTACCCAGCTACTTTCCTGCCTTCTTGCCCTCACTATCTTTGTACACAGTCTTACAAACTTAAGTGTGTATGTTCCTTACCCTCCTTTGATAGTTCAGTATTTTGGCTGTCTTTATTTTTTTATCCCCCCAAATACGATTAATTAAACTGATCACAAACCAAAAGTCTCTTTCCTTGAATCTTTCTGGCAGGCCCTCAGTAATTATGCCTTCCTAACAGCCTGCAACCTCTGGTGTCTATCCCCCTGAGCTCTTTCATTCTCTCTCATTCTTATTCCATTCTCTCCAAAGAAGCATCTGAACACAATTTATCTTCCCACATATGTTTATTTTCATGGGGAAAAATGCACTAATCATACAAGAATATTCTTGTCTTCATATCTATGAATAATTTATAGTGGATTCTCCCAATACATTATTCATTGATATTCGATTTATACATTTGTCTTGTTGATATATATGTATCTATATATGAATATATATAATATATAACTATATAACGAAAACACTTGCAGGTATAAACACACACGTGCACACATATACTCTTGAGAGAAAGATGTGTTCTCTCATCACTCATGTACTCTTGTTGTATTACCTATATTATCCGGGGCATATAATACTAGCTATTTTAACAAAGAGGTCCGCAAATCTTAGTGATTAGTGATTTAACCCAACTGGAGTTCATTTCTTGGTTACGTAAAATCCAACAGGGCGAGCTTCTGTATAAACCTTTAAGATGCGGCAGGCCAGTCAGAGATGTACTCGTTTTCCTGCTGCCTTAGACAAACTTCATATGTAAGTTCCCTTGCTTACTAAACCTGCCACCTACCAAAAAGGAAAAAAAAAAAAAAAAAAAGTCCAGGAGGATACTCAGCATAGGGCACAGCTGCCTCCTAGTTGGTGGTTCCACTATCACCAAGTGCTCTGGTGACTTCCATTGCCCTGGATTCATTTGGGAGATAAGGGTAGGAGAGTTTTGATTTTAATTTTTAATGGGCCAAGAACAGAAACGACGCCCATCAACTCCACTGCAGTTAACTTGGTAAAACTGCAGGAGAGGCTGGCAAATGTTACCAGGTTTGTACCAAGGCAGAAAGGGGAATGAGTATGGGGGACAATGAGCTAGTCTTTGCCACAGTGGAAAATTGGCAGGCTGGACTCTTAATTGTGTTAAGTCATCTACCCCGTTCATCCTATACTGTCTTGCATCATAATTTCCATTTCACCTTCAACATATGTTTCCTTTAAGTGTTTCATATCATGTTATATTTTCTTGGCCTCAGAGTCGTCACTTAATTGCTTACTAAGTTACATTCTAAAGATTGCCTTTTGAAATGTATTATTTTCCATGAGTTATTCAGAAAGTATATGTAGATATTTGTATCCATATGGTGATACCAAGCTAGAAAAGCAGAATAAGATTAATAATTCAAGACTTAAAAAAAAAAGTAGGAAAACACCATCGTAGAAGACTGAATTATTCAGCTTGGTTTTGACAATGATCAGATTCACAGGATTTGCTATTTCATTTTCCTTTGTTGACTTGTCTAACCCCTTCACCAATTGTAGCTCATCAAATATTCACATATGTATAGAAAAAAACGTTATCAGAATTTAAACTAATTGAGATAATTGGGGGGAGGTGATTATTATTATAGTAGCTACCTAGTCTGAGTCTATTCTGAGAATAACACCTGGATTCAATAAACCACGAAACAAACTTCAGTGTGCTATAAATAAATTTTTGACTTTTTTAGTGTTTTGTAAAGTTTATTTCTCTCCCCAAACTACTTTCTTAAAAATATGTACCTTCCAGAGTGTCCTGCATACTGTCACCAGAGTGATCTACCTGATATAGACATTTGATTATATTATTTCTCTTCACAGAATCTTTTAGTGGTGCCGTATGATTACAAAATGATGGGAAACCTCTCTAATTATGTCTCCTGATAGTCTGTGCTTTGCATGTCCTAATCTAATAGTATTGGATTACTTACAGTCAAAACAGGCTGTTGTGTTGAATCTTCCTGCTGTTCGTGCTGTTCTCTTCATTTCAAATTTCTTTTCCCCTCAACTGACCTCCTAATTCCTTCTAATCATTCCCAAAGAAGGCTTCTCTTATCCTCCTCTTCTCCTCCTGCTCACATAGACTGAGTAATGTTTCCCTTCATGTATGTTCCCTGTGTAATGTATCATTTTGTTTTGGAATTATTTTCTAACGTGTCTCACCATCTTTCTAGACTATAAAGTCTTACAAGGTAAGAGAGGATCATTCATTTATCACATCTTATCCACAGTGATATTCCTAATACACAGCAGGTGCCAATTAATATTATTTATTGAATTGAGCTAATAAGAAACATCATATATCACAGGACACGGAAATACTGTCCAGTGTTACAAATATTTTTAAAATCTATATTTGATATCTAAATAATGCAGAGATCCATTTACCTGTTACTTCAAAGACATCAATATTCATAATTTGGATTCTGGTTTCCAAAATCAACAGCAGTTCTTTGGCAGAATAATTGTTGTATCAGGTGCCCTGGGACAAATTTGCTTCTGGTTTGAAACTATAATAGTTAAAATTCCTTCTCTCTAATCTGTATTACAAATAACATTATGATTGATCCAGGCTTTTATTTTAGAATGTCAGGAAGAAAAATCAGGTATCTGTTAGGGGCAAGACTCATTGCATAAGAGACGCAGAAAGGTAGATGCTTGAAATCTCTTACTCTTTGGAAAGAGGCATACAGTATTTATGTATACATATGAACAGAGGAATACATTGGGGATATGTTTGTTTTAAAAGGTATCCGGCTATCATTTGCCAATTGCTACTGCCTTAGCCATGAGGCAGTAGTGTAGGTTGTATTGTGCTAACAAATTAACTCCTGGACATCAGTGACTTCACACAATGTTTACTTTTTATTCATGCTAATCATCTGCAGAGTGCTTGCCCCACGCAGTCCCTCAGGGACCCAGGCTAATGGATATTCCACCAGGGTGGATATTCTGCCTGCCGAGGCAAGGAAGATGATGTACGGGGTTCTTCACGTTGCTTTCGTATTCTTTGACATAAAAGTGACATACATCGCTTACACTCACAGCCATTGGCCGGCGCTAGTGAGATCGAGCTAGGGAATCTGGGGAAATATGAAATAAATTGGAAAATAAATACATGAAAGCTTCCACAGCTATCGAATGAGATCTCTGAAGCAGTGAGCTGTATTTTAGAAAGCTTCATTAGGCATCAGGGGCTACTTACTGTATCCTGTTCTTGTACTATAAATAATCAATGCTCATGTCTAAAGAGAATGAATACAATAAAGGAATCACTAGACTTGGGGTTCACAGCTTTGTGAATAAAAAATTAATTCATTTAAAAAATGTTTCACAAGTTCCATGAAATGTGGAAAGAGAGAGAATTTACGACCCAGGGAGACTTGCACTCAAACATGGATGGCCCATGTAAGTGACTTGAGACCAGTTGTTTGACTTCTGGAGGCATCAGCATTGTCATTAGGAGAATGCGGTTACTTTTACTTACTTCTCAAAATTAAAGGAGTGAACACGATGTGCCTAGAATAACATTGTAGAAATGCAACAAATAAACATTCCACTGACTATTCCCATACATCTTTCCTCTTGTCCCCCTTCTCCTCAACAGTATCATCAGCCAAATGTGATGGTGTCCTTCAGTGAGCACACAGACACATGCAATGCTTTGCCCAACTGATTATATTACAGTGCAACAAGTACCCCAGGCGGCAGGGGGGTGGTGGGTAGCTGCTTTTAGAATCCAGAGGAAAAAGTCATTAACTGGGAAAAGAAGGCATTGGAGATAAAAGGGAAAGTTAGGAACACTTCAATGAAGAACATAAGTAGAATAAGTAGAGATAGAAAATAGGTATAGTAATTAATAACACATCAAATTACTGTAATATTAAATGTGATGATGTATACAAAGTGCCCAGAAGTGTTTGCCATAATGGTAGCAGTCATTATAGGATAATTGCTAATTTTAAAATGTAAGGTTTTTACTAGATAGCCTCTGCATAAAACCTCCAAGATGATTATTTTATGTATTCATATACTTATGTATTTATGTATTTACTTATTTATTTGTGGTCAACCTGCTTTAGGCTCTGGACATTGATTGGCCCACAATGTTGATTGGCATGTAATATTGATATTCAGACTTTTTAAAAAATGACATAGATCTTTCTTTCAAGAAAACTTATAGAGATACTCAATATATAAGACTCAATATATTTTGTACCTGCTTGAGTTGAAGTGGGAATGAGAGAGAGAAAGTTCTGCTAATTGGCCTTTGCATATCTTGCTGGCTTGCAGCAACTCTTCAGGACAGTTAGGACCTCCACATTTTGAAAACAACTGGATCAAAAGCTCTAATTATACTGTAGTAGAGATAATCCTTTTAATGAAGTAAGAGTCGTTGGAGTACCTAATTTCATTTTGTCCTAAATTTCAAAGCAGACATTCTTAATCTCAATCGTTTGTTTTCATCATATAGTCGGGCCTAGTTTGCACATTTTTTTTGTGTTTAATATAGTACATTTATTTATTTAAAAATTTTTAATGTTTATTTTTGAGAGAGAGACAGTGCAAGTGGGAGAGGGGAGAGAGAGAGAGGGAGACACAGAATCCGAAGCAGGCTCCAGACTCCCAGCTGTCAGCACAGAGCCCAACGTGGGGCTCAAACTCACGAACCGTGAGATCATGACCTGAGCTGAAGTTGGACACTTAATCCACTGAGCCACCCAGGTGCCCCTAATATAGTATATTTAAAAAGGATAGTTTTACTTTCTGCTTGCCTAATCAATTAAGTTTTTTTTCAGTGAATTATACAGGTACCACACAAAGTTTCCAGGTGTGGGTTTATAATTATTTATATTGCTTAGAAATTGGTATTTTTCTTGTATCCAAGAACTCTTGCCTTTAGATAATGAGAATTCATAGACAACATCTCTTCAAATAACAACTTTCTCTGTCAAAAATATTTTCTCCATTTTTTCTTATGACGTGCAATTCAAATTGTGTTGGATCATCTGCTACCTTCCAAGTTTTCTTAACCTGTTTCATATTTTCATTTCTGTCTCTTTGTACTACATTCACCTAATTCACAATATACCTGCCAACCTTGTAAGCAGATTTATGTAATTGCCACTCTCAGATTATTCAGCTGATCTCAGGTCTTGTGCTGTTTTCATTTATGGGTAGGATGTTAACAATACTTTGTTTCTCTGTGTGGTCTGTGGTTAGTTTGTGTGTGCCTGTGTGTGCACCCCTATTAACCTTTTTTTTTTTTTATTATTATTAGTATTCTCTATGGCTTCTGTATATCCTGAATTATCAGAGCATTTATTTATTTATTCATTTAATTTTTTTAATGTTTATTTATTTTTGAGAGAGAGAGACAGAGCATGAACGAGGGAGGGGCAGAGAGAAAGGGAGACTCTCTCCAGGCTCCAGCTCCGAGCTGTCAGTACAGAGCCTGACGCGGGGCTTGAACTCACAGACCGTGAGATCATGACCTAAGCCAAAGTCAGAGGCTCAACCGACTGAGCCACCCAGGCGCTCCTTATGAGAGCATTTAAATAGACTGGTTTTAGTTTGGTTTCTGTTAGAGATCCCATGAGTTTCAGTGGCTCTACTAGATTTTCTTTTTTTCTTGTTTTGTGGTTCTTGTATTATGTAGGTATTATAAATAGGATTCCATACTCACATACATGGATAATGCTTACTGTTTTTATATTTATTTCCTCACCCAAAGCCCAGAAAGAAGAAAAACTTTTGTAACTTTTCTTTGCTGGAATATTGGATGATTTTTTTTTTTTTTTTTTTTTAGATTGTGAAGATTGGTAGTGTCTTGAGGGCTCAAGGCTTAAGCAACTGGAGAAGTTCTAGTTTCCTGTCTAATTTTTATTCATAGTTATACTCTTAGAATTTTTTCCTGGTCTAAACATCTCATGGATGCCTGCTTTATCAACTTTACCTACCACTTTGGTTTTATTTCTTTGTTTACCTGGGAGTTGATTTGTCTTTCTTCCGTCTGACTTGGCTGTGCATTTTAAATATGTTATCAAGCTCTTTGTGTGTGTGTGTGTGTGTGTGTGTGTGTGTGTGTGTGTAGTGTAGTGTAGTTAATAGAGTATACTGTTTGAGTACAGTCTGCCATGTTGTCTGAGTCTAATAATTTGTTTTAGAGAAGAGATCATTGGGGCGCCTGGATGGCTCAGTCAGTTGAGCTTCCAACTCTTGGTTTCAGCTCAGGTCATGATCTCAGGGCCATGGGATGGAGTCCTGCTCTGGGCTCTGTGCTGAGTGTGGAGCCTGCTTAAGATTCTCTCTCTCTTTCTCTCTCTCTCTCTCTCTCTCTCTCTGCCTCTTCCCCTGCTTGCACTCTCTCTCTCTAAAGTAAAACAAAAATTAAAAAATTAGAGAGAATTTAGTTATGAGCAGTAATAATTGTATAAAATATATAAGTGTAAGTAACAAAATGCTATCCCTCTCTATTTCTAGGTAAACAAACAAAAATTAAAACACCTTGTTTTAATAGGCTTAGTAATTATAAATTATACAATATAGACTCTTGTACTCTTCTTGAGTTGTAGTTGGAGACATTATTCTAATATCTTTTTTTTTTAATTTTTTTTTCAACGTTTATTTTTGGGACAGAGAGAGACAGAGCATGAACGGGGGAGGGGCAGAGAGAGAGGGAGACACAGAATCGGAAACAGGCTCCAGGCTCTGAGCCATCAGCCCAGAGCCCGACGCGGGGCTCGAACTCCCGGACCGCGAGATCGTGACCTGGCTGAAGTCGGACGCTTAACCGACTGCGCCACCCAGGCGCCCCTCTAATATCTTGCATGAAGGTCCAAACCTGCTAGGAAGGGCATTTGACATTATTACTCTGAAATTTGGAGAGGAGGATGAAAAGTAAGATCCATCTAACTGTGTCTCCAATTGAATTATTTCCCATTCTCACCCACTAGACTTTCAGCTGTTGTTGTAAAATCGGTTTTGAGTGTTAGAATTTCTTCAGCAGAAAAGCTTGCTGCAGAGAAAAAATGAACTTCTGTGAGTCTGAGTACATGCCTAGTTTGAAGATCACTATTTCCAAAGAAAAAATGTAGGAGGTGTGACAAATGATTATTTTGATTTTTAATAAGTACACAATTATATGTATATATAATATATTTGTATATACAAATAAAGTAACTTTTCTTACATTTTGAATAATTTATTTAGAATAACTGGCCTCTAATTTCTGATGTAGGCACTTCAGTTACTGTCCTGCTGCCATCCCTCCTTTCTTCAGTGTTGTTGGAAGCATCTAGAAAGTTTCAAACTTTTACCATGAGGGGTCTGCAGATTTTTTATACCCACCCCCCACCTCAAGCAATTAACCTCCCCTTTTTTAATTTCTTGACCTCCTAAGTAATGGATCCCACAGGTTCATTGTCTTTCATTATTCCATTACCCTCCTTCAGATTCCATCATGACCCCAACATAACAAACTTCCTTCCTTTGCTGCACACCCAGTGTGAACTTGTGCCCTTTCTACTGGTCATGAAATACACTTGCTATTTAGTTTCCTATCCTCTGCAATATTGCATTCAGTTCTCTTGTTGGTCCACATATATTTTGTAAAATAGGGAAAAGTCTTGTTTTTTTCTCTTTTTTTGTATTATACTAAAAATGTAGTGGCAAATCAGAGCTTCTTATTCTCCAGTGTCTTACAACAGTCATAGGAAACCACTGTTAAATTTTTGTTTGTGGTTTTCTCTACCTCTGTATGATTGAGACACTTAGAAGTTGGGGATTGGGTCAAAAGAAGTCAAATTTCCTGAACCTTTCTTTTAATGGAGACTCCTGTCAGTTCAGTTCTGTCCTATAGCTTGGGCATGAAGGGCAGTGACCACAATAGAGACTCAAGGTGGAACTTCTGCCTTTTATTAAAACAACAAAACAACCTGTCTATTAACGTACTTAGTGACTCACTTGGAACGAATACAGTACCAAAACAAAAAATAAAAATAAATAAATAAATAAATAAATAAATAAACAAACAACTTTGCAATGGAGAAAACTGGCAGGCATCATTTAAAAAAAAAAAAAACAAAAAGATCAATTTTAGCATTCTCAGTTGTGTTGATACAAGGCTCTCCAATATACTATGAAAAAAAGGGGACTTCGCTATAAACCCAATCTAGTCATGAGAAATCATTAAACAAACTCAAATTGAACATCACTGTAGAAAATAACTGGTCAATACTCTTAAAATAATCAAGGTCATGAAAAAAAGGAATGACTGAGAAACTTTCAGAAACTAAGGAGACATGACAACTGATATGACCTGACATGGAGAAATACTGTAGTATCCTCAATCAGATCCTGAACAGAAAACCGGCATTAGTGAGAAAACTGGTAAAATCCAAACAAAATGTTTTGTTCATATATATTAGTATATTACCAGTATTATGAATTTCTTAGTTTCAACAAGTACTCCATGGTTTTGTATAATGTAAAAATTAGGGAAAGCTGGATGAAGGTTACTAATACATTCTATTGTCTTTACAATTTTCCGGTAAACCTAAAATTATTTCAAATAGGCAGATTAAAAAGAAAAGAACATTACCTTCTGTAATTAAAAAAAAAAAAAAAAAAAGAAACAAGCCATGTGACTGCACCCTCACCAGGCTCTCCTAGACCTGCTTTGAAGTACTAGATATCATTTTTCTGGGGAAGGTGTGATGCATTCAAATTCTAAGGAGAATCTATTGTGTTCTGGATGGTTTCTCCTGAAGGGAATGACCCCTGGTTAAGTCAAACATCAGGAGTCTTCATTTGCTGGGAGAATCTTATCACATGCCTAGTGTCTCAATCAGAATGGGGACTTAATGGACCAGTAACATGTTTGGGTGGAAAATTTTCTAAAGAGAGGAGCACAAATAACCTGATTTGTAACTTTGCAAGCCTTTTAAATTCTAAATCAGATATTCACCTGAGGCTGGTTGTCTTGAATTATCTAATTCTAGATTTGAAACTGTCAGTCCTTTTATAAAACAGAATAGTTCAATGGTGAATATTAAATTGAAAATATGAGAAAAAGGGCTCTCAAAGGGAAGAACACATTGATAAATTCTCATGACATATCCTATAGCCCATTGCAGTACAAACAGGGCAGTCTGTCAAGCTTTTATATGAAATCTGATACCACCAGCCAATACCAACAAAACTCTGATTTTCAGCTTGTCCTATCCTGGCTGTTAAAAGTGGAAGAATTGTGTTGATGTAGCATTTTCTGCCTCCTATTCCTTCCAAGAGCTGGGACATCTTCAAAGAAATAGATGTGTATATATTGGGGTATTTCATTACACTCCCTTGGAATAAAATGGGCTCTGTTTTCTGGAGGTCTACTTACTGACAGATTAAATTCCATATCCATTTGACTTTATTTTCCTTTAAAATCAATCATTCTGTGTTTGGTCTCTTCTCTAAATTGCAGAAGCAGATTAATGCTTCAATTACCTATATTAGTAATTGAATGACTCTGATGGCAAACCTCAGAGACATATTGATTTCTCAACCTTTCTAAATAAATACTCCCCTCACCAGTCTCAAGGAAATAGCCACCTTTTGCCCTAGACATTTCATAACAAAGTGGTTTCTTAGCAAAGAATTAAGGAAGGCCACGTGGGTATTCACTGATACTAGACTTCCCTTGCTAAAATATTTTTTTCCCCTTTGTTACCCTTATAGTCCCTCCATTTTTCAGGTTATACAAACCTCACAGTCTGTTCCCTGCCATTTTAGACCCATTAAGTTATTCTTTTCTTCCCTGCTTCTACCTTTCCATTTAGAGCTTGTGTACTTAGGCAAAAGATGGAACTTATTATTTCACACCAAGATGTAAATATGTCTAATAAGTAAGATGACTGTGTGTGTGTGCATGTGTGTGTGTGTATATATATATATATATATATATATATATATATATATATATGCTAAATAAGGGCCTTTTTGAGATTAAATTGGGGCATTAAATGGGGGCAAATGGGATGCTTGGTCTAGAGGCATAAAGTGACACTGTCTAGGAAAATTGGACATATGATCAATCTACTGATAAACCTTAATGTGATACTTTTCTCCAAGGTAAAAGAAAGTTTAGTAGGGAAAAAGCTTAAGTAGAACAAATAATTTCTAATCACTAAATTTCAAATAGCAAGCATTATGTACAGGATGTTTGATAACCATGGGAGGTCGTCCTGAACTTCTAAAACAGTGTGTCTGTCTTCCATCTCAAGCCCTCCATCTTTTGAGAACACTGATAATATAGTTAGTAATAGATACAATAAAAAAGTGCTTGCATATTTTAAAGTTTTTAAAGTTTTAAACTAGTGCTTTAAAGTTTTAAACTAGTTTAATAGCTATTATCATATTGCATAAGAACACTATTGCACTTGTGCAGATTAACATCACTCCTTTTATAGATGAGAACACTTAATCAAAAGTCAAGCTTAGATTGCCATTCATTTCTTTTTTCAGTCATTCATAGAACAGAAACAAGATCAAGAGCCATACTGCGTACCTCCATTCTCCCATTTGTCAGACTTTGTGCAAGACATGAAGGTGAAGATGATGCGGTCCTTTATTTCAAGTTGCTTATTGTCTCATGGAAAGAGATGGATAGGTGTTACAGACATGACTCACTTTTTGTATCCGGTATACTTTGTATTAAAGCTTAACAACGTACTTCCACTTTAACTCTACTTATGACAGCTGCCCATGTTTTTCAATGGCTTCATATAAAGTTTCTGGAACTTTTTGACACAGTTTTGGTTGCTGTTATTAATTCCCTTTTGTTGTTTCCTGAGAAATTGGACAAGAGCTCCTTTCTATGGAGCAGGAAAATAAAGGAAGTGAGTTTCTGAATGTGTTCCTCTCTAGAAAAAATGTGACATGATGGCAGAGATTGGAAACTAGTGGTAGGTAAACTAGGTATTGATGTGATGTTTTAGGAGTATGACTCATCAAAAAGGAAGAGAGGCACAAGATGAATACAAGTTGCAACGTTAGAAGCCTGTGGATCAATACAAGTTAAGTTAAATTTGGTCAAAATGTAGAAAAAACTGGGTGGTTCAGGAGTGGGCAAAAGTATTTTCAAATAATTTCAGGAAAAAAAAGTGTTGTAGTTTTTAATGGTATTCAGGGAGTTAGCTTGGTTTAAGGACTTTTACAAATGCTTAATATCAACAAACCACACAGGAAAATGTAAAAAATAATCTTGGTCTTTTGTACTCAAAATAAATGGGTCAGCATCATTAGCCTCACCTAGGAGCTTGTTAGAGATACAGAATCTCAGGACTGATCCCAGAACTGTTGAATCAGAATCTGCAGTTTAACAAGATGCCCGAGTAATCCCTACCTGCATCAAACTTTGAGGGGCACTTTGGTAATAGGATCATTTGTACTATGCATCCTCAGACCACGTTTCAAGAATTGCAGGTTTTCACAAAAGCTTTGCAGTAGGTCCAACCAGGTCTGTGTAACACAGTTGTCTGACTAGGAAGGTGCTTGAATTTTGTTTTTTCTCTGACCACAAGGGATCATGGCCAATCTTCTGTTTGATGGGGGGCATGTAGGTCTGAGCTCTCTTTTACCTAATACAGCTTGCAGTGACTTTTCTGAGTGTTCACTCCCAGGGCAGGCAGCTGAAGAGATGATTTTACTGTTCTAGAATGAGGGAGATTCCATCTACTTTCCTTATGTTTTTGCAGATTCGCCATGGACAACATATTAGCAAGGCCATGCTTTGGCATGGCATACAGTAAAACTTTTAATATAGGGGGTGGTGGTGGCTCCCTATGGCAGTACATATACTAACATTGGAACGAACACAGAACAGTAGCATGGCCCCTGCACAAGGATGACACTCAAATTCGTGAGGCGTTCCATATTTTTTAAAATTATTATTCACCACGACCAAGCGGGATTAATACCTGGGATGCAGGGCTGGTTCAATATCCACAAAACAATTAACGTGACTCATCACATCAGTAAAAGAAAGTTCAAGAACCATATGATCCTCTCAATAGATGCAGAGAAAGCATTTGACAAAATACAGCATCCTTTCTTGATAAAAACCCTCAAGAAAGTAGGGATAGAAGGAGCATACCTTGAGATCATAAGAGCCATATATGAACAACCCAACACTAATATCCTCAATGGGGAAAAACTGAGAACTTTCCCCCTAAGGTCAGGAACAAGACAGCAATGTCCATTCTCGCCACTGTTACTCAGCATAGTATTGGAAGTCTTAGCCTCTGCAATCAGACAACAGAAAGAAATAAAAGGCATCCAGATCGTCCAGGAGGAGGTCAAACTTTCACTCTTTACAGATGACATCATACTCTATATGGAAAACCCAAAAGATTCCACCAAAAAACTGCTAGAATTGATTAGTGATTTCAGCAAAGTTGCAGGATATAAAATCAACGTACAGAAATCGGTTGCATTCCTATACAGCAACAATGAAGCGGCAGAAAGAGAAATCAGAGAATCAATCCCACTTACAGTTGCACCAAAAACCATAAAATACCTAGGAATAAATCTAAACAAAGAGGTGAAAAATCTATACACTGAAAACTATAGAAAGCTTATGAAAGAAATTGAAGAAGACACAAAAAAATGGAAAAAAGATTCCATGCTCCTGGATAGGAAGAACAAATATTGTAAAAATGTCGATACCACCCAAAACAATCTACATATTCAATGCAATCCCTATCAAAATAACACCAGCATTCTTCACAGAGCTAGAACAAATAATCCTAAAATGTGTATGGAACCAGAAAAGATGCCGAAGAGCCAAAGCAATCTTGAAAAAGAAAACCAAAGCAGGAGGCACATTCCCAGACTTCAAGGTAACCTACAAAGGTGTAATCATCAAGACAGTATGGTACTGGCACAAGAACAGACACTCAGATCAACGGAACAGAATAGAGAACCCAGAAATGGATCCACAAATATATGGCCAACTAATCTTTGGCAAAGCAGGAAAGAATATCCAATGGAATAAAGACAGTCTCTTCAGCAAGTGGTGCTGGGAAAACTGGACAGTGACATCCAGAAGAATGAACCTGGACCACTTTCTTACACCATGAACAAAAATCAACTCAAAATGGATGAAAGACCTCAATGTAAGACAGGAAGCCATCAAAATCCTTGAGGAGAAAGCAGGCAAAAATCTCTTTGATCTTGCCCACAGCAACTTCTTACTCAACAGGTCTCCGAAGGCAAGGGAAACAAAGGCAAAAACGAACTACTGGGACCTCATCAAAATAAAAGCTTCTGCACAGCGAAGGAAATAATCAGCAAAACGAAAAGGCAACTGATGGCATGGGAGAAGATATTTGCAAATGACATATCAGATAAAGGGTTAGTATCCAAAATTTATAAAGAACTTATCAAACTCAACACCCCAAAAACAAATAATCCAGTGAAGTAATGGGCTAAAGACATGAATAGACATTTCTGCAAGGAAGACATCCAGATGGCCAACCGACACATGAAAAAATGCTCCACATCACTCATCATCAGGGAAATACAAGTCAAAAACGCAATGAGATACCACCTCACACCTGTCAGAATGGCTAACATTAACAACTCAGGCAACAACAGATGTTGGCGAGGATGTGGAGAAAGAGGATCTCTTTTGCATTGTTGGTGGCAATGCAAGCTGGTGCAACCACTCTGGAAAACAGTATGGAGGTTCCTCAAAAAACTAAAAATAGAACTACCCTATGACTCAGCAATTGCACTTCTAGGCATTTATCCAAGGGATGTGCTCTTTCGAAGGGACACATGCACCCCCATGTTTATACAGCACTATCAACAAGAGTCAAAATATGGAAAGAGCCCAAATGTCCATCAATAGATGCATGGATAAAGAAAATGTGGTGTATATATATACAATGGAGTCTTACCCAGCAATCAAAAAGAATGAAATCTTGCCATTTGGAACTATGTGGATGGAACTGGAGGGTATTATGCTAAGTGAAATTAGTCAGAGAAAGGCAAAAATCATATGACTTCACTCATATGAGGACTTTAAGAGACAAAATAGATGAACATAAGGGAAGGGAAACAAAAATAATGTAAAAACAGGGAAGGTGACAGAACAGAGGAGACTCATAAATATGGAGAACAAACAGGGTTGCTGGAGGGGTTGTGGGAGGGGGATGGGCTAAATAGGTAAGGGACATTAAGGAATCTACTCCTGAAATCATTGTTTCACTATATACTAACTGATTTGGATATAAATTTTAAAAAATAAAAAATAAAATTTAAAAAAAGGGGTGGTGGTGGTAAAGGAACCATTTTGGTCCAGTTTTCTTGTTTGAGTGAAAAGGATATCCTTTGAGTAACCTGACAGGTGCCAGTATTTTAAACAAATTGCTAATAAAAAGGGATGTGCGGTTGATGACTTCTTAGGACCCCACCTTTTAATGAGTCTCCAAATCTAGGATAGTGTAAAGGGAAATATTATGAAATTAGACAGTCTGGTGTTTGCTTCTCTGTTTTCACCCTATGACCTGTATGACTTCAAGCAAGTTACTTAACATCTGCATTTTCCATTTCCTCATTTATAGATGGAGATAATTATACTTACTTTAAAGGAAAGGTGTGTGATGTAATAAGATGATATATATATATATATATATATACACATTTATATATATACATTTATATATATGTATATACGTGTGTATATATACATGTGTGTATATTTAGTTAACATATGTATACATGTATATGTAACGTACCTATGCATAATGCCCAGCCCCTGTTCAGTCCTTTATAAATGTTAGATCTCCTCATTTATTGTCTTATCATTTCTCTAAACTGATAGAACTATAGAGGAAAAGCCATTTGAGCTGTTTATTTTCTTATTATATCCTCTCAGAAAGCACAAACATCCAGGGGAAAGAAATTGCATAAATGGAATGAATATTACATTTTAAACATGATGATATCATATATTCAAACAACAGTGTTAGAATCTTATTAAGCTGGGAGCCCATTATAGTACTACCTTTAAGTTCTGTGCTCTGAAAATACCTAATATGATATCTTATGAGGTCTCAAAACAGCCCCAGACATATTTGCAAAGGACACAACATTTTTTCCCTTCTGCCATCTGCCTTGGGTCTTTTCTTTCCCATGTGGGTCCCACACACAGTGACCCTCTCTCTAGCTCTGCTTCTATCCCTGGCCACCCTGCCATAAACATATATCATGCTCTTGAATTCATTTTTCCCATTATCTTTCCTCTATCAAAATAACATATCCTGTGCTTCCCTTGTATAATAGTGTTTTCACTTGTAAAGATAATAACGTAGTAAAAAATTGTTATTAATAGTAATAAAGAACACCTTTGCCTCTATCTTAATAGGTATTATGTATACATTTTAGCAGAGACTTCTGGAAGTGCTGTTTCAGCCCCCAAAAGAACAACTCGAATGCTTCCCACATTAGGTACAGTGACAAGAGATGGGAGAAGAGCCATCAAAGGAAGGCCCTGGCAGGGAAGCTTCTAGTTTTTCCTTGATCACACACTGTTAGTGTGCAGGGTTTGCCTATATGACTTAATATTTAGTGATGCAATATTTAAATAAATTTACATCCATAATAACATCTCCTTAACACAGATTTTTACAGTACTCATAGGTGGGTACTTCCATCAAGATTTTTCTCCAGAGTAGCTGCACTAGTTTGCATTCCCACCAGCAGTGCAAGAGGGTTTCCCTTTTTCCACATGCTCGCCAACACTGTTATTTCTTCTGTTGTTAGTTGTAGCTATTCTGACAGGTGTGAGGTGGTGTCTCATCATGGTTTTGATTTGTATTTCCCTGATGGTGAGAGCTGTTGGGCATCTTTTCATGTGTCTGGTAGCCATCTGGATGTCTTTTTTGGAAAATGTCTGTTTGTGTCTTCCGTTCAGTTCTTAACTGGGTTGTGTGTGATTTGGGTGTTGAGTTTGATAAGTTCTTTATAAATCTTGGATACGAACCCTTTATCAGAAATGTCATTTGCAAATATCTTCTCCCATTCTGTACTCTGGAGAACAGTGTGGAGTTTCCTCAAAAAACTAAAAATAGCGGTGCCTGGGTGGCTCAGTTGGTTAAATGTCTGACTCTTGATTTCAGCTTGGGTCATGATCTCATGGTTCATGAGATTTAGCTCCATGTCAGGCTCTGTGCTGAAAGAGTAGAGCCTGCTTGGGATTTTCTCTCTCCCTCTCTCTCTCTACCCCTTCCCTGCTCATGCATGTGCACTCTCTCTCTCTCTCAAAAACAAGCAAACAAAAAACAAACAAACAAACAAAAAAACTAAACTAAAAATAGAACTACACTATGACCCAGCAATTGCACTATTAGGTATTAACCCAAAGGATACAAAAATACAGATTTGAAGGGGGTACATGCACCCCAATGTTCATAACAGCATTATTAACTATAGCCAAACTATGGAGAGAGCTCAAATGTCCATTGACTGATGAATAAAGAAGAGGTGGTGTATATATACAATGGAATATTACTCAGCCATCAAAAATAATGAACTCTTGCCATTTGCAATGACATGGGTGGAACTAGAATATATTATGCTAAGCAAAAAAAGTCAATCAGAGAAAGACAAATATCATATGATATCACTCATGTCGAATCTAAGGAATAAAACAGATGAACATTTGGGAAGGGGGAAAGAAAGGGAAACAAACGTCAAGAGGATCTTAACAATAGAGAACAAACAGGGTTGATGGAGGGAGCTGGGTGAGAGATAAGCTAGAAGGAGGGCACTTGTGATGAGCACTGGGTGTTGTATGTAAGTGATGAATCACTGAATTCTACTTCTGAAACCAATATTGCACTGTATATTAACTAATATTGATTATAGTTAATTAATTATAGAGACAGAATCATATTGTTCAATGTTTTTTTAAAGAAGTTTGTGAAGGTAAGATAATACGGCAAATATTATACCAGAGATAATGATTATAATATACCTATGAGTTTTGTTTTCAGTTTGAAAATTCGAAGCTATAAAGGAATTGCATCTTAGAAGGACGATATAACTATTTCTGCCCCAAATATTAAACAAATAAAAATAAATAAAACATTTCTGCAAAAACTGAATAAATATATATTTTCCTATCAAATGCATAACAAAGGATGGTTCATGCAACCAGTGGGGTGGCACTCTAGTCTCATTCCATAAAAAGCAGCATTATATTCTCATTCTTAACCTGTTACTTCATTCTAATCTTCATTGACTAGGAAATGGTCTTGTACATGTCTATAGCAAGCAGTTAGTGTTTTTGGTTTTGGAACTGCTTTGAGATAAAAAGTCCCTTTGACTCTTTATGGAATTTGGACGAAACCAGTAACATAGAGTGGCAGCCACAATAATAACTCGATCCTGATTATGTGAAAACTTGAGGGTTCTGAGTTACTAATGTTCTGTAAGCAATGTCCTTAAATCTTTTTAAAGATATGTTCCTGTTGGGGCGCCTGGGTGGCTCAGTCGGTTGAGTGTCTGACTCCAGCTCAGGTTGTGATCTTGAGGTCTGTGAGTTCGAGCCCTGCATCGGGCTCCGTGCCGACAGCTCAGAGCCTGGAGCCTGTTTCGGATTCTGTGTCTCCCTTTCTCTCTGACCCTCCCCCGTTCATGCCCTAACTCTCTCTGTCTCAAAAAAATAAATGAATAAACGTTAAAAAAATTAAAAAACAAAAGGACATGTTCCTGTTGAAACCACTGCAAGGATCAATTTATCATCTGTATCTCTATAGTCTAGAATCTGTTTTTTGAATGAGTGATTCAAGTTCACCAAAGCCATCATTTTTCCTATATTATTCACCAATATACTATATATATCAACTCACTCATTACTTACAGAGCAGAACTACTAGCTGGGTCTATCACAACACTGCCAATTTTCTAATAGTTTAGACACCAAATCTTTGCACTGAGCATTGATGCTTTGTTCCCTCGGAATTGTCAAGATTGTATATCCACATAGAATGCATTTGCTAAAGTTAACTTCCCACTTACCATACTCTTCATGAGAATCCCCATCAATGAGGATTGACCCCTTAACTGAAATTTCAAATATGAGATTACTGATTCATATAGAAATAAATTATTTTAGGTGGAAAACTCATAGATAGTATTGTTCTCCTCAGAACACACAAAAATTGTATCAGTTCCCTGCTTCTCAATGACTGTTGTTAAGTAGACTCAGAGGAAAAGAAGACAAACCTGCTATAAGATATACGTTTCTGGCCAGAGGTCTTGGACAGTAATCTGAAGTCAATATATCAAAAGAAATAAAATATATATATGGTTGTGCAGCAATTCAGACAGGTTTACAGTGAAGAATTACTAAATATGATAAAACTGATACTCTGAATTACTTCCTCGCCCCATATCAAACTCCTATTCTGGTCATAGCTTAAGTTAGGATCATTAGAAATATTGAGAGATTGGGGTGCTACATAATCTCTAATGACTTCATGTTTAATAGATTCTCAACTCAAAAGAATGATCAAGAGGTCTTAATGCATATTTATGGGTTTAATTGTAGTTCATCCGCTCATTAACCAAACAAATGTTTGTTGACCGTATTCTGGAAAGTTAAAATCGGTGAGACAGAGCCCCTTACTTTCAGGAGCTCCCAGTCTACTGGGAGAAGTAAGTAGGTAGTCATGTAATTACAGAGTGAGACAGTTGATGTTAAAAGTTACAAAGACTATTCGATTTCAATCAGGAAGGGGTACATCTTGGCTTTGTCATCCAAGTTATGCAAATTTGGTGAAACCCGTTGCTTTCTGAAACCCAATTTCCCCATACACAAAAAGTATAGAATAATACTGATCCAAAAAATCAGTTTTTATAAATAATGTGAACTAAGTATAAATGTCTTGTACATGGAAATAGTTATTTACAATGACAATAATAATATTTCTATTACTACTAGTAGTGACTTTTTTTGATTTAACTTTATTTTTTATTTTTTTTTTGAAATTTACATCCAAATTAGTTAGTATGTAGTGAAGCAATGATTTCAGTAGATTCCTTAAATGACCCTTACCTATTTAGCCCATCCCCCCTCCCACAACCCCTCCAGCAACCCTCAGTTTATTCTCCATGTTTATAAGTCTCTTCTGTTTTGTCACCTTCCCTGTTTTTATATTATTTTTGCTTCCCTTCCCTTATGTTCATCTGTTTTGTCTCTTAAAGTCCTCATATGAGTGAAGTCATATGATTTTTGTCTTTCTCTGACTAATTTCACTTAGCATAAAACCCTCCAGTTCCATCCACGTAGTTTGCAAATGGCAAGATTTCATTCTTTTTGATTGCCAAGTAATACTCCATTGTATATATATACCACATTTTCTTTATCCATGCATCCATCAATGGACATTTGGGCTCTTTCCATACTTTGGCTATTGTTGATAGTGCTGCTATAAACATGGGGGTGCATGTGTCCCTTTGAAATAGCACACCTGTATCCCTTGGATAGATGCCTAGAAGTGCAATTGCTGAGTCGTAGGGTAGTTCTATTTTTAGTTTTTTGAGGAACCTCCATACTGTTTTCCAGAGTGGCTGCACCAGCTTGCATTCCCACCAACAATGCAAAAGAGATCCTCTTTCTCCACATCCTTGCCAACATCTGTTGTTGCCTGAGTTGTTAATGTTAGCCATTCTGACAGGTGTAAGTAGTGACTAACCTTTTTTTAGAGTTTGAGATATGTCAGCATTAAGCTAAGAACTTCACATGCACGATCTTAGTCTATGCAAACACTGTATAAGAAGATACTTTCTCTATTTTAACAAGGCTTAAAAAGCTTAGTTTATTTGTCCAAAGTGAGCTAGAATAACAATAATGGCCAACATATATTGAGTAGTTACTAATTGGCTGGTGTTGTTTGAAAACATTAGATATCTTAATTTTCCGTGAGATAGAGTGTATTATTTTTCCCATTTTACAAATATTATAGGCTGAATTCCGCCAAAATTCATATGTTCAAGATCTAAACCCCAGTATCTTAGAATGTGACTGTATTTGGAGATGGAGTCTCTTAAGAAGTGATTAAGTTAAAATGAGGTCCTTAGGATTAGCCCTAATCCAGTTTGACTAATGTCCTTATAAGCAGAAGACATTTGGATACACAGAGAGATAACCAGGGGTTTATGCACGCAGAGAAAAGCCCATTGAAGACAGAATTAGAATGAGGCCATCTTCTTCAAGCCAAGGAGAGAGGCTTCAGAAGATACCAGATCTTGGTCCAGAAGACCAGAAACCTTGATCTTGGTCTTCCAGCCTCCAAAACTTCCAGCCTCCAAAACTTCCAGCCTCCAAAACACTCCAGGCTGTGGTGTTCTGTCATGGCAGCCTTTACAACAGGTGACTAAGCAGTGGTACAGAGAGCTTGCCCATGTCCAGCTACACAGTTTCTGTGTAGAGCAGCTCAGACTCAAACCCTAGCAGAATCCATACCCTTTATCTAGTCACAGAAAGCTTCTCCTGACAGATGTGGAAATTGAGGTAGGAAGTAGTTAAGTCGTGTGCCTCAAATTGCACATCTGTACAATGATAAAGCCAGGATTCATACCCAGGTCTGTGTGATTTCCTCCTAGTTAACTTAAAACAATTTTCATGATTCCGCAGATTGCCAATTTAGCTAAAAGCTGCATTTCAGTTAGTTTCAAATTTCCTATAGAAAAGAGGGTTGAGGAAATGCCAGCTTTGACACATGTATACAGGCTACTAAGTTAATTTCCATGGATGCAGGATGGCAAAACTTTGCAAAGGAGCTCTGTAGTCACTTAAAGCATTAGTGTCATATTCTGCATCAACTGCTGACTACCCCTGGTAAGCCATACATCATACCATTCTTTATAATATCAATTTAAACGCAAATCTTGTTTGTCCTGCTGATGTTGAAAGCCTTTTACCGCCTTCAGTAGCTACCAGAAGAACCATTACAAAAGATGTTCTAAATTTAAAGGGGTTTCTCAGGAGGCTGACTCTTTACACATTTTAGTTGGTGACAGAGGGGTTGGAAGCATCACTCTGGATTGATTATCACTTATATAATGACTTAAGTCAGGGCTGCTGACTTTCTGGCACAAAGAATGCCTTTATAAAATCTCTGACCTTATTCTAGGCCACATGTGGGAAAAGTTCCACACATTCTAAGGGTTAGAAAAAAAGAAACCTTGCAGATGCCAAGCTAAATTCGCCACTTCGAAATTTTTCTCACAATGGCATATAATAAATTTCTCACTTTAAATATATTCCCCTTAATGCAATGAGTAATACTGAACATTACTAAATCAGCAACAACATTCTTCCATGGAGGAATCTGATCATATTACTTAACATAAATACTATGGAGATGAAACATTTTGACAAAGTACCATATTATAGGCCTTTAATAGTTTGCTTTATAGCTCATCTAACATTTGAACATTTTAGCTTACACAGAGCAGCTTTTAAATGAACATACTTAAAGCTATTTTAAAAATGAGCAAGGTGAACAAAAATATGTTTACTCTTTTATATCTTATCTTGAGTATCTTTTGGATTCTAACTTAATTATTTAATATTAACAGCACTTAATACAAGTTAGTGCATATTAACTGTGTACCTAACATTGTGCTAAGCATAATGTAAACATTTCATGTAATTCTCATAGCAATCTTATGTGTTAGCGAATATGATCTCAGTTTTAAAGATGAAGAAAGCACTATAATTACAGAGTTTAATATATGGAAAAGGCAGGGCTTGTACCCAGCCCTGAGTTCAGAGGATTGGTACTTAATTTGCAATCGTTGAATAAACCTTATATCCATCCACTTATTTATCTGTCCATTTGCACATTTACATAGTCCATAACTATTGTGTGCCAACCTTGTGCTAAGCACCATGTGAAGAACAGATGGAAGGAGATAAATAACCATGGTGGCTGGTTACTTAAAGGGGAACACCAGCTATAGAGGATACACGTGAAATGATGAATCTTGTATATGTGATGTGATGCCACTGTGCTTGTATATGTACAGTCATTTTCAACAATAGGTTCCATGGGGTATTCATCTCACAATATGAACAAAAAGATTAGGAAATTTCTCACCACATCCCCTTCTTGTGAACTCTGTATACCAGAATTGTCTATTAATGGGCTCTCATAAAGAACAAAACCACTTAGAAGATTTCCTAACTTGTCCTGGGGACCCCCTGTTTTTTTCTACAAATCCCATCACTATTCTGTGGAATCCATTTCTCATGGAACAATTTCAAAAACCTGGCTAGGAGTACCTGTTGTTACATAATATTGATACTGTGTCTATTGCCAAGATACGGTTTGGAACAAAATTCTTCCTATCATTAGCCTGAAGGACATTATGCACTTCCTACATTTCAAATTTGTAATCTCTGAAATTGCAGCAGAGCTGAGATGTTTTAGTTGAAATAGCATTGCTCTAGTTAGTTTCTAGCCTATGAAATGGATTCACCTGTTCCCTGGTGTCTGCCTATGATATCTCCCTCTGCTCTACCCTGTCCCCAGGTTGGCTTGAAGGCTGTCTCTAAGCTAGGAGGAGGCAAGGGAAACAAAGAGGAAGAAAAATACAAACAAGCTATTTTGTTTTGTTTCACAAATTCTGAGCTATTACGTATAATATATTTTATTACGTATAAATATTTTAAAGTCAGTATTTAGAGCCTGTTACCTCAAGTACAGTTATCACCTCAAGGAGATTATTTGTGAAATAGTTGTCTCATAATTTTTCAGCTTTGATTAGAGAGTGACTCTCATTGTGTTTAACAGAAAAATGTTAAAAAAAAAAATCTTAAGAGTAGGGAATCTTCTATAATGGCTAGATAGAGTCTCGCATACTCCCAGTAGAGCCAGGGGTCTAGTATTATAAAGTTTCTAGTAAGGGTGTAACGGTGCCAATAAACAGAGTCAAAGGTGTTAGGAGTCTATGGTTTTTAGAATCAAGGCATTGACTATATACCTGCATTTACTGAGCTATTACTATGTGCCAAATACTGTAGTAAATACAGATTTTCCAAATTAAATCCTCCCCAAATCTTAATTCTATGGTAGAAAACCCTCTTTTTACAAATAAGGAAGGTGAATTTTTTTTTGATCTTATCAGATTAACAAAGGGTTTTAAATTAAGTATACGTTTATAAGTATGTTTCAGTTTCCATGCTGGGTGAGTGGGTTGTAAAAAGTAAAAATAATAGCAGCCCTGCTATCATAATTCTTAAAGCCACTTGAGAAAGTGGACCCATAAACATAATTTTAAAACAGTATGCTGGGGCGCCTGGGTGGCGCAGTCGGTTAAGCGTCCGACTTCAGCCAGGTCACGATCTCGCGGTCCGTGAGTTCGAGCCCCGCGTCAGGCTCGCATCAGGCTCTGGGCTGATGGCTCAGAGCCTGGAGCCTGTTTCTGATTCTGTGTCTCCCTCTCTCTCTGCCCTTCCCCCGTTCATGCTCTGTCTCTCTCTGTCCCAAAAATAAATAAACGTTGAAAAAAAAAAAAATTAAAACAGTATGCTGAGTGCATGTGGTAAGAAGACTGTGCTGTAGGAGCAAGCATATTCGTACAACCTCTTCAGACTTAATTGCTTCTTTCCATTAAAAACCTGTCTATTGTCTAGTCTTGTCTACCTGCCTGCTTGTGGAAGTAGCACAATACTCCTTTTTTCCTTTCTGTTCTGAAATGTTGTAAAAGAGAAATAAGAGAAACACAACTCATAACAAAATAATATTCCAATATAAAAGTGCTCGAAAGGGACTATATTAGAAGTCAATGCTTCCACTTTTCATTTTCTGTAATCACCCAAGGAAGAGGGTTTGTGAGCGTGTGCAACACAACCTTAGAGAGAGAATCAGGCTCTACTTTGGTTACTGAAAAGAAAAGTCACGGTTCCTTATCAGTCGTTGAAAAAGAATCAGAGCTGTATCAGATTTTTTTTTTTTTTAAACAGGTTAGCTCTTGAAAGGATTGCCAAGGTTAAACCAGTCACCTAGGAAGGACTCTCCCAATATTTGTCTTTGACCATTACTAGAGCACCGTGTCATTTGAAGCCTTTCTCTACCCACAGCTGTATAGCCTAAGAGGGGGATTTGAAGCTCCTCTTTGCTTCTGACGTGGTGAGCTCCCAATTTTCCACCCTGATGATTTCAAAGATATTTCTTGCTCAAGTGCAGTTTGCACTTTCTCCTGAACCACAGATCTCCTTTGAGCCCTGGCACACATCAGTGTGGCAAGCAAGAGGCCCTTGGTAGCAGGCTCCCCATAAGCTCTGCACCAGGGACTTTCTGAATGTTACTTGACCGACCTTTACACCGCAAACTCCAAAAAGTACGGAAGCCTATAATCCCTTGAGATAAGCCTCCTACTATTCTAGGTACTTAGAGGACTTTCCATTATCTGGCCAAACCATGGCTGACCTACATACACTGCAAGTGATCGTGAAGATACTCCTAGGCTAGGTTAAAGTGTGGGGAAGTCAGGAAGGCTTCAGGGAGAAGGTGATATGAGACTTGATCAGGAAAGTCAAATGGGCAGTAATCAGAAAAATAATTCAGTTAGGAGGTTTTGTGGGGGGCGGTATCATCACATGGCAGAGAGTGGAGAGGAGAAGCGAGTTTTCTTGTGACCCTTTATGGGCATTGATCTCATTCATTAGGGCTCCACCTTCATAACCTCATCTGATCTTAATTATCTCTCAAAGGCCTCACTTCCTAAGGCCATCTCATTGGTGGGTAAAATTTCAACATGAATTTTGGGGGAGACACAAGCTTCAGTCCATAACACCTATCAGAGATTTAATGATTAAAACAAAACACAACTAAAAGAAACAATCACAAAACCATTGCAAACAGCCACAACCAGATCATTTTCATAAACTTTAAAGAGAGTGGCTTGTTGATTATTATGGTTTAAAAATAGTAGAAAAAGAAGAAGGAAAATCATGTGTTTTGAAATGATAACAGGCAGACGCCTGGGTGGCTCAGTTGGCCAAAGTCTTACTCTTGGTTTTGGCTCAGGTCATGATCTCAGGGTTCATAAGTTCCAGCCACGCGTAGGGCTCTGGGCTGACAGTGAGGAGCTTGCTTGTGAGGCTCTCTCCCTCACTCCCTGCCCCCACCCTGCTCATGCTTATGCTCTCTCTCTCTTTCTCTCTCTCAAAAATGAATAAACATTAAAAAAAAAGAAATGATAATGGGCAGTGCATTCATAGTATGTGGCAAATTAGATTTTGATGAAATATTCTCTCATTCAATAGATCAGAGTCATAATATTGAGAAATAATAATAATAATAATAGCTAATCTTTATTTCATTTAGTCCTTAAATAACCTTGGAGGCTTATGACCCATTTAGGTTAAACAACTTCTGACCTTTAATTAGGAAAATAGCGAATATAACAAAATTTTTGTACAACCATATTTTCATTATGTCTGTGCCTATATATATAAACTACCTTTATATTAATTAATTTACCATAGTTCTAACTTAATTTGAAGAAATTTTCCTTAATCATAACAAAAGCAATATTCATGCCTTATTTCGTACCTACTCTCTGCTTGACATATTTTCTTATTCTGTCCCACACAGCCCCCCCCCACCTCACCCTCACACTCATAAACGGTGAGGTAATCACCGTCTTCATAAGGAAACAAGAGCTCTAAAACATTGGTGTAAATTTACACCTTTAATATTCCCCAGAGCCATTGCTTAGATGCAAGTCTTTTTTTCTTTTTCTTTTTTTTTTTGTCCTGTACTAAACCCTATTGCCTTCACACGGTGCTATGCTAGAAAGTTGATGGGACAGAAGAGATCATCCATCGTATTTTGTGATTGGTGTTAGATTGGGCACGTAAATATTTACTTTCTGTTCTGAGTCTAGAGTCTAAGAAACCTCTAGTAGTTTCCCATGAAACTAATTAGTAAGTGGTTTTCTTTCCTCTTTGGCCAGGCACCATATTCACAAATTAAAGGGGTTGTTTAATTGATTACCCATTTGTTTCTGGAAGTGGCTTGTAATAGCAACTCCAGTGATCTAATACCATTATCCTAGGAGACTTCCACGGTGTTTTCACAATGTTTTATTCACCAGGGGTAAGGACCTGAACTGCTGGAACACTGTCTTTGTCAGTAACATGCTACTTAGATAAACCATTGATTTCTTCCCCTTCAGTCAACAAGCATTCTATAGGTAAGTTTGTGTTCCATCATTGGTTTTTCTAGTAAGACTCCAGTGAGCTTTTGCCAGCAAGAAACCTATCTCTATTCTCCTTCTACCTATAAAGGCTGGCGCTATAAGAGGCAGGAATATCGCCTGGCTGGGGAGTCAGAATCAGAAGCCCGACTTGCAGAATATATTTATGCTGGAGGCAAATAGTGCATATTAAAATGAGCTGGCAATGTGTCCCACAGATTTCCTTTTCTACTAAAACTTTAGGGTTGGATCTTTACAAAGGTGGTGCTCCAGTAATAGCTGTTTGAAATATTAGTCTTACCTCATTGAAAACCATACTCCTTCACTTTACCTTCTATTCCAGCCCTTCCTTTGGTTCCTAGAAATTCTCGTCAGTTTTTTCTCCTTTTCTTCATTTGTTCAATATATGTTTGCTGAGATTCTGTTACGTGTCATTTCCTGTGCTAGTAGTCCCTGGAGAAGCAAAGTGGAAGTCAGACAAAACACCAGGCTTTTCAAGAGAGAAAAGTGATGTTCTACTCTCCAAGAGGAAAACAAGGAATATGTGAATGCATGCAGTCCCTACAGTTTAGGGGGAGAGCTAGGGAATGAAGAAAGAGAGTCATCAGGGGCAGGAGAACATTCTCCCACAATCTCTGCTACTACTTCTCTTTGAGTCCAGGAAGTGGCATCTCCACCACCCTCTGGCCTCTGTGTTTCAGTTTTTCAGGCATGGAGGGAGAGAGGAGGGAGAGGGTCTGCTTCCAGGCATGGGGAGGGAGAGAGAGTGCCATGACCCTGAATACACTTTACATGTCAAACCAACAGTCTTTACCCTGTTTTCCACATCAAGAATCACATCAAATTTTGCTAAATTATGGAAGTTTTTAAAAGAAAAAGTGGATATAAAATTTGGTGTGTTGTGGGGGGTGCCTACAACAAACTCAACAGATTTGTAATATACTGGGCAATATTCTTTATATAATAAAGTCCTACCGTCTCCAATTCCAGATTTAGGAAAAGTAGACGTACTTTTAGTGAGCCCCAGGTAGCCACTCCCTGGTTTCTCCAGTATCCACTCCTAGCTTCCTTCCAGGAAATGCCCTGAGTATATCCAATTTTTTATCCCTTCCTACCTTTCTTCATTTTTCCATTCAAAACATACCATCTAGATACCTGTAACGTATGACAGGCACTGTTTTATGTGCTGAAGAAAGGGCAGGTAACAAGTCTGGTGAAATACTTTCTAGAAGAGAGGAGAAGGATGATGACCAGATGAAAAATGTGAAATGGCAATAAAGCGCTAAGTGGAGAATTAACATAAGAACACAGAAACATAATGATCTGATGGCTACTCTCATTCGAGTAGTTAAAGGGAATCATATTCTGATTTGGTAATATATAATCTAAAACCAAAGGGACAGAAAAGGGCCAGGCATAACATAATGAGGGAATAGAATTATAGCCAGAGGGATCAGCCATTGCAAAGGCAACAAGACATGTTCTGGGAGCAGACAGATCACTCCCGTGGCTCAAGTAGAATGGGTGTAGCGGAGACTGGAAAAAACGGTGATCAGAGGGTATGGTGGACGTCAGGATACATGGAGATTCATGAGTCCTATTAACAAGTTTGGGGTATTTTCTGTATTCTAGGTAAAATGAGAAACTATTGAAGACTCTCAATCAGAAAAGCAGCCAAGCTGATTTATCTTCTAGATCAATGCCTTTCAGTATGTATTGTGCACACAGATCCCCTGGAGACTTTGTTACAATGCAGATTCTGGCTCAGCAGGTCTTGGGTGGGAACCGATATTCTGCATTTCTAACCAGCTCCCAGGTGATGCTACTGTTCTGAATCAGTCTTTAAAATAATGAGGTTCTAGAAGATCACTGAATGTTGTTAGAGAGTGAGTTTCAGGGAGACAAGAACAAACAGGAAAACTGGTTCAGAGGCTCTTCCTGTAGCATTTCTAGTGAAAGATTATGGTGACTGGGACAGTTTTGTTGCCAGTAGAGATGGAGTAAGTAGTTGCTTTCAGAATGTGTTGTGCAAGTGGACTTGACATAGATTCCAGATGACTGGGTTTAGAGAGAAGAGGGAGGGAAGACGAGAAGTCACTGAAAACTTATAAAATTTTGGCTTGAACGATGATGTAGATGGTGATAGCATTTGCTGAGATAAGGAAGAAAGGGGAGCAGGCAGGACCGAGATTCCATGGGTCTGGTCCCCACCCCATCCCACATTTAGCACAGGACATAGGTGAGAAAAATTTTTAAAAATATATATTACCGTGAGTTCAAGCCCCGTGTCGGACTCTGTGCTGACAGCTCAGAGCCTGGAGCCTGTTTCAGACTCTGTGTCTCCCTCTCTCTGACCCTCCCCCGTTCATGCTCTGTCTCTCTCTGTCTCAAAAATAAATAAAACGTTAAAAAAAATTTAAAATAATATATTTTACCACCTACCATAAATGCTAAAGATACAAAAGGAGGATGTCTATTCCTTGAAGATTTTATCATCAAGCAATGGGGTACATGACAAATAATCATGTCAATAAATAAGAAACTTCTTGAAAGGTGAGCTTCTCAAATTCCACATGCACATAAACAGTGGTAATTTAGTCACACGCTCAGGGAAAAGTATTATGGCAGAAGCTACTGAAAAGTCATATAGCAATATCAGTTGAGCTCCACATGGTTAAATATGGGTATTCATTTTGGGCAGTAGCTTCATAGAATTAAAGAGGAGAAAAAATTGTTTACACATAAAAACAGCCAGCCCCAAATGGATTTTTATTGCATAAATGTTGTAAGAAAGGTTAGTTCCCCATTTGCTTTCTCGAATGTGATTAATGAGATGGGAAACATCTCCTTGAATTTAAAAAGTCTTAAGTTACAAGGGAATACCATAATATATGCAGGGAATTAGAAGCCAGCAGGTTTGTAACTTCTGAGATCAGGGGCCACAGTTCCTTCCCCGAGGTGTGTTCAAGGAGTATTAACTAACTCTGTTAGAGAGGCTCTGTCTGAAGGTGCTGATTTTTACTTCACAAGCACTGCTGTTTGAAATGGGAAATATTCTTGAGCATTCATAGAAATCTGTGAGTGCGATCAAGGGCTAGACAGAAAGCCTGCTAACAGTGACGGCCACGGTAATTTGTTTGGTCTCAGATCTTGCCTAACAGAAGAAGAGTTGACAGAGAAACTCCATCTTAGGCCCAGTACAGTAAAACCACCCTAATTGGTAGCAAAACCTTGGCAGTTAAGCAATCATCCCAATTATCTGGAGCTGGTGTGGCTGGAGGACATTTGATTTTCACAGAGTTATTGTTTAAAAAATAGCAACTCACACCAGTAATTGGAAGATGATTGTAGGCCGAGTTATAAGTAACAGGAATATTTCAGAGAAAGGGATAAAGGGTGGAGGAGATACATAAGTGTGTTTGGGAGAGTGGAGGAGGCCGTTCATCTGCTGAACTGTCTCTAAAGAGCAGTTGGAGAACTGCAGGATGAAAGTAAGAGTTTCTCCTCTTTTCCCTGCTGAATATAAAACATAGTAGGTTGGTAATTCCCAGGTAAACCTTTCTTTGGGAGATACACAAGCCAAGTTCTGCTCATTTAGAAAGAATAAAGACCTCTAGGTTTTATAAAATGTGTCATAGTTTACAAAGCAAAGCCATTCTGCCCGGTAGTTAATCATTCTCTGTGGCCCCAGAACCCCTATGACTTTTATTAAAGTGTATTTGAGGTAGCTCGATACCCCACCGGGCTTTCCTTTTTTTTTTTTAATATGACATTTATTGTCAAACTAGTTTCCATACAACACCCAGTGCTCATCTCAAAAGGTGTCCTCCTCAATACCCATCACCCACCCTCCCCTCCCTCCCACCCCCCATCAACCCACTGGGCTTTCAAATGTCACTGTAGCACTCCTTCATAGGACTTCCAACCACATTGAATGAATGAATGAACGAACGAACAAACAAAAGTGTTTTTGAAGTCACCATCTCATTTGACCCAGTTACAAGAATTTTTAACTTAACATTTAAAAGGAAGAAAAGTCAAAATCAACTGTTCAGATTAGGAATGTTAGGATTTAGTGGCATGAATTTTCAGGTATGGAGCCAAGGCTAGAACACAGTTGTTTTGATTACAAAACCGTCCCTCTTTCCATTTTTACCCAGAGATTTCCTGGGACAAAAACTGAATAGGCTTCCTCACTACACAGCCAGGACAGGAGTGAAACAATCACTTGATTATTTTAAACAACTCTGAATACTCCAGCCTTTTCCCTAGGAGTGTGTTTTGTTTCCTCAAAGTCCTGCCATCTGCCAACCACCCACATCATTGAATGATTTGTGGCATCTCTATTAAAAGATCCCAGTAACCAGGGATGTCCATTTCAACATTTTATATTACCTTAAAGGAAAGGGAAAAAAAGAAATGTATCTATAGAAAATATGTATTGCAAAAAAAAAAAAAAAAAAAAAAGAAAATATGTATTGTGATCCAGGCTCTTTATGTATGCGCCTCCGTATAGTCTCTCTTATTTGTGTTTATAGAACACACACACACACACACACACACACACACACACACAGTAAAAATCACTCACAATCTCACCACTATTCAAAATATGAAGTATGAAGTCAAAATCTCTGCTGCTTCAATCTCACCCAACCCCCATTTTATCTAGATTCTTCTAGACTTTTTCTAATGCCTTTCAGATAGAGCATCCCCTACTAATTTCTGTCTCTGTTTCCTTATATTCTCACCTACAAAAAAAGGGAGAAAATTATACTTACTCATCAGCAACTCTCTTTGTTTTTCTTCCACTTAATTACACATCATTCATGCCACACAATTTTTAACCTTTACTACAACCTTGAAGAGAAAGTGTGATTATCTTCGATTACCCACACAAGGACATTGAAGATCAGAAATTTCAAAATTTTTGCCCAAGGCCACAAAGTAAATAGCAGAGTCAAGGTACAGACCCAACTTGCCCTTCTTCCACAGCCTGTAGTCTTTTCCATGAAGCAGGGAGCCTCCCTCAGAGCAGAGAGAAAAAACTCGCCCACTCCTTTCATTGTTTTATGCACAGTCTGCTGATTAGCATCAGATGTACTAAGTCTATACCGTGTTTGGATCTGCTCCACGAAACTTGGGTATCCCTAAATTCCACCTGTTACTGAGCCCACTCCAAAAGCAAAAGCTGTGAACGTTTAGAGAGGCACAGCCGGCAGAGGCAGCTGCAGGAATAGTCGTGATTGGCATGGTCTCCAAGGCCGACAGCAACCACAGTGATGCTGGGAGATGCCTTTGGCTCCGGGGCCAATTCTCTGTGCTCTGTTGCTGACATCAGGGTGATTCCAGACCTGGTCATGTGCATCCAAGCATTGTTCACTTAGTGCTGGGTTAACACGGTGGCATTAACATCTGAACCACACCGTATGTTTTGCTTTTTACGTAGACTCCTGAATGCTGGGGTTGGACTTTTCGAGTTGACTCTTTCTGTCATTATCCTAAAGGCAATGAGATACACTCCAGTCTCAGACATGCCACCTAATTAGCATGCAAGCCTCATTTTTAGTGACCAGCTCTCTGTGTGGCACACAGATGCTGCTCCGCCCATTTTGGCTGATAGACTGAATGAATAGATGATCTGGTAGCACCGCTGGGTTTTCATGTAGATTTTGGCTGCTAACGGTCAGAACTTAAGGCATTCCACTCAAAGTCCTTGACTGAGACTTCTGTAGCATAAAGGAAAAGAATATTCAACTTGGAAAAAGAAAACTGGGGTCCTTGTCTTCGATCTATCTATGCTTATAGGACTATAGATGAGTAACTTAATGTATGTCTCAGACTTTTTATTTTCATAAAAAAGGGATGAGGTACGAATGCAACAGCTCTATTTCAGAGTTCTTGTGTGCAATGAATGAAAATAAATGTCACTGTGGTTTCCTAACTAAGCACATCAAATAAAACAAATCAATGTCGGGTATATAGAATTTTTCATCTAATGATTTGAAGCTACACAAAAGATCAGGTACAGTCTTTGTGGTTAAGATACTTAAAAAAATAATTATAGCGGCAGGGTAAATGTGAAGTAATTGGAAACACAGAATTTCACTAATGTACAAGCAGCCAGGTGAGCATTAAGGCGCACTGGCAGTTGAATTGGATTTATCAAGGAAACCTTCTGAAGCAGATGGAGTTGATGAACGCAGTTCTGCTCACATAGCCTGAAAGGTAACTAAGTTCTGAAAGCGTTTTCCAGTTTGTACAAATGCTGAAATTAATTTCTCTTGACTGATGCTGCTGTGGACTCTGAAAACCATGTGGATTCTGTTTCCTAAATCTTTCTTTATGCTGGTTCTTTAAGTAAAGCCAACCTGTCCATACTTCACAGAACAGATGGGAAAGTGAGTCTCAGTAGTTAGCTACAAGCCGTCCCAGACCATCTCTTTCTCCATGCCTTGCTCTCCGTATCCGGTTCATTAGTCTGGCATCTCTGGTTTCAGATCATGGTTTCTGACTTCTCCTTTGTCTTGAGACTTTCTTCTCTGCCTTGATTCTCTGCCAGAGTCATAGCAGAAAAGCTAACCTTACCCCCTGACTCTCACATTGACTCTGGGTCTCCCCATTGTATGAGGCAAAAGAGCGGTATTTCCTGATTTTTGCTGAGTGCGTAGAGATGGGGACTGGAGGTGGGCAAGTTCAATGGTGGTGTTCTTGTTTACCATCTCTAAAGGTGCCTCTTATACATCTCCATGTGTTCTTTTCTTTAACTGCTAGGGTCATAATTCAGACTTTACTTGTTTATGTACACTAGGAGGTCTGAGGTGTTTTACATGTAAACATTCATGGAAAAATATTTTTAAAGAAAAGACAAAAACCCAAGTGATCAAAATGGAGGGTGGAGCAGGAAGAGGAACTATGGAAAATCAAGGCAGCAGAGAGTTACGTCAGTTGAATCCATCATTTATGTCTACATTTCCCAGCTTCTAAAGAAAAGGCACTTTTTGTGTCACGAGACTGCCATTTTTTTTTTCTACCTAGCATGAAATAGAGAGATTCATAAATTAAAAACAGGTTATATCTTGGTTTGAGTTCGGAGGAAAAAAAAAATTCCTAGTAGATTCACATAGGGGATTTTGAACAAGAGTAATAAAGATAATATTTTCAATCGTTGTATTTCTCCTTTCCCTCAAAATAAAAATGCTCCTACATTCCACATTTGACTATTTCTAATGTGGAAACTCTGTAAAATTTGAGAAAATGCACTGCATCTTGTTCTGCACAAGTAATTCTATACATACCAGAAAAAGAGGATTTACCGTAAAGCAAATGACACCTAAGCCTCAGAGCCCCTCATAGACCTGGGCCCTTTCAAAGATCCTGCACCCAATTTGCATTTGCAATTTATTCTGTTTTTCTTCAGGAGAGTGCCCTTAACTGTTTGTCATCGCCTCCTAAACCTGTATCTACTTCAAATATCATATCATCTAGGTGATCTCTTTAAAGTAGTTGTAGAATTTGAGGAATGACTAATAGACACATTTTATTGATGAGCCTTCTAAAATATCAGTTGTCAACTCTGGGCTGTTAACATTATCTATATGGCAGTCAGAAATAACTGAGCTCTCATACCAATATCCAAAGGAAAGCTATTCATTATTGTTGATGGAAAGTATCCAGAAACCCTCGATAATTTGGTTTTATGCACTGGCTCTTTATTAAAGGCTTACAGTAGATTCATCACTGTGTTAAATGCAGTCAAGGGCATGGTTCCCACTTTTAAAGAACTTCTAGTCAAATAGGAAAAAAAAAGGAAATAAATTACAATGTAACATCATGAGTACTATAATTGCAGTATATACAAGAAGTAATGAGAGAATTAAAGGAAAAATATGCAAATTAGGCTGAATTTTGTTGGAAGTGTTAGAAAGAGACTCATCCAATAATTGAATTAACAAATGTGGCATTTTCCTATGAAAATTGATAATTACTTCAAATTTCGCAGTCATTTTGGGTATATTTATTAAATACTCAATAGTGATCCTTTAGGATAGTAAGAGAGAAGTAGCCAATCAAAAGAGTGTAGGAGAGAATTTAGATATATGTGAATCATTTGGAAAGATAAAGGAATCTGAGGTATTTATGGCTTTAGCCATAGGATAGGGAGGAAGGTTAAGACAAAAGAGCTAACTGGGCCAGGTCACAGGATCCTGAGGGGTCCTGCCATGCTGTGTACAGATATCTGATTCACAGAGTGGAGAAGGTCATTTGAGCAAAGTATTTTCAAGTAAACAAGGGTACCACCAAGGTTTTTCTAAGTAATCTATCAACTTACATTGCATCTCCAGAGCCATGATTATGTAGGAAATCAATAATACATCTATTGAATCTTTTTGTGTTGCTTGGGTGTCCTATTTCATTGCCAGTAAATCTGGAGCTCGGATATATTCTTTGATACACAAGGACACAACCAACTTTCATCTTATGAAAGTTTCATCTTATGGTGGTCTATCTACAGACCCCTTTAGTGTCCCCACTGCTAATATAAGAATCCCAGTATTTCCAGGGACACCAGGGAAACCTTTGCATCTACTGCACTAGTCTGTTGGAATACCTTCTTGTGTCCGGAGTGCTGGTCCGTTGAAGCCGAAGCTCGGAAATATCTCTGCCATTGTTACTGTGAACTGGTTGTTCCAGGATGGTTGAGGCTCTGCCATTACATCCCCATGCCAAGGCCTGGTGTCTTCGCTAAAACGTGCACATCAAAGCATTGCAACTGTTCATTTTCTCTGCACCTGCCAGATCATAAACATGTAAGAGCTATCTATCACATGTGGTGGCTATTGCAATTAATGGAGACGATTATTTTACCACTGTAGTTCTCCAAAGAGAAAGATAGAATGATGACTTTCTTGGAGTTATATTCAGTTAAGAGTGGTTCATTCCAGAATGTTCTTCAGCATCATATTTCTTTATATTCATTTATACCATCGGTTTTCTCAGGGCACCTAGATGGTTGCGGCAGGAGAGAGTCCAGAGTTTGCTCCTTCTCCACACCCCTTAGCTGAGTGCAGAGCCTAGCATGTTGGCCTGACTCTTCCCAGGAATGTGGTAATATTTATCTGAGAAGCCTTGTTTTCCTTGCCTTGTATATGTATCTTGATTAGAAAAATCTGAGTCATTCAGAAAAACTTGCTGGTAGAACAGATAAGAGTTTGTATCCTTTATTTTTCTTGATTTCCTCATAACAGTCCCACACCTGCCCCCTACCTCTCAGCACTCTTCAAGCTTTGCATATCAGTAATTTGTCTTTCTGAAGGGGGAAAAAAAAGTGCAACCTCACCACCTAACACAGAGACCCACATACTCATTAGTTTATATCTAAGGCACACACACATAAACCTCAAGAGGTCTCGTGAGGAAAACAAAATTTGAGTAAATGTTTATAAAATATTGTGATACCATTAGAAATATGGGTTGTAACAAAACAACACTTTGAAGACTTGCGGAAGTAACACTTCCTGAAACAAATATAACAAAACACAAATTTTACCAGATTACCTTTATCTGAGCTGTACAGATAGATTCTTTAGAAAAGCAGAGTGTGGAGTTAGGAAGTTTTTTAGTCTTTCAAATTGGATCTGGAAATAATACCCCCCCCCCATATTTGCAGGTACTTCTAAATTGAAATTATTCCACCTCCATAAAAATGAAAGCCATCACACGTCTTCCTGTCTCAGCAACTTTTGCTGGGAAGTTGCCCAGACCTGAATAATATCAGATCCTGTATTTTCCTTTATAAGAAAAAAAAATTTATATGACTCAATAAAAACCTTCCCTGAAGAATAGAATTATCGTATTTCTGTGACAATCTGTTATTGTACTGTTTTCTAAATGAGTTAATTAAAATTCAAGGGATCCTGAGTTCTACATTCCCCCTCCCCCCATATTACTCTCCTGTGTTTATTACACAACTTGTTGAGTTAACCTAACCTGAAGAGTTTTTTTTTTGTATGAATCCCAGTTATGACCTTTGAATGGTAAGAACTAGGTGAGCCAGTTATAAATGATTCTAAATGTTAAAGTTTTAGAATTTTTTTAGCATTCAAAATAAGTGTTCAAATGTCCCAAGGCATTTCAAAACTAAATGATTAAACATTCTTATTCTAGAAAGATATTGCATTTAAATAAAATTCAATTCAAAGTAGAAGAAGAGGATGAGGTAAGCAGGTCATGGCATAGAGAAGTTAGGGATTTTCTCAGTGTCACCAAACACCTACTGGAGTTACATCCATTTGAATCAACTTATTACCGTTTCCAAGCCTGTTTCTCTTTAAGACTCACCAGGGTACAGAGGGTTGCTGGAGGGGACGTGGGTGGGGGATGGGCTAAAATGTTGGTGGGCATTAAGGAGGGCACTTGCTGGGATGAGCACTGCGTGTTGTATGTAAGTGATGAATCACTGGGTTCTACTCTGTAAACCAATACTACGCTGTATGTTAACTTACTTGAATTTAAATAAATAAATTAAAAAAAAAAAGTGACTGCTCTCCCCCCCCCCCCAGAAAAAAATCAGCAGGGTAGCGGTTATTGTTATATGCAGATGCTATTCATTCAGCCCTTTACAAATATCATCATTCAATTCTCAGCACAATCCTTCGAGGCAAGGCAGTCTTAATCCCCACGTTACAGATGGGGAGAATGAGGAACACAGCCTCTCTCCATAGGAGAGGTGGGATTTGAACCTGTGCAGTCTGAAGGTAGCAGCAGGGCTCTAACCCTCTGCGATGTACTGTCTTCCCACTGCGCTGGAGGTTGTTAATCACACCTGTGTTCCAGGATCATGTGGGGTATTTTAAAACTCTCTGGTCTCCATTCAGATCGATGAAGTGAGAATCTACGGAGGTTAGATCAGGGATGGGTCTGTTTCCCAAGCTTCCCAGTTGATTCCACATGCAGTCAGTTTTGAGAACCTCTGTGTCTCAGGAAAGCTTCAGCAGAGCACTGTGGGCTCGAGCAAGAACTGTGTAATCTGATGGTCCTGGGTCCAATTCTTAATTAATCTCTTCACACACTAGGATGGTAACAATGAGGGAGTTAACCTTTGTTTGCTGTGATTTTTCTCATCCATCAACTGGGAGTAATAATACACCTACTTGAGCAGTCTGCTGTGGGGTTAACATTTAGAAATTCTATCACATTTACTGGCGTGTGATAAATATTTAGTAGATGTTAGCTAAGAAGATCTTGCATCCTTTCATAGGGAAATGAATCAATCTGGAGAGGGTTTGGACTGCAATAATTTGATGGGATTTGGTAGGATAAGACAGGTTGATGATCTGGATTCTGCCTTATTCTCTCTTTTACAGTATTTTGTTTCACAGTTTTTAGGATGTCCGAAGTCATTAGGAAATCCATGAATGTTGATTCATAACTCTGACTCACATATTGCAATTATTATTTTTATATAACTTTTATATTAAAATGTTTATAACTAAAATTTGAGTATAATTTATATGCATCAAATACTGGTTAAGAAGCGGGCACATGTTATTCTGTTGAATATTTATATTGCCTCTATGAATTAGTTACATTTTTTCCAATTTTACCATGTAGGAAATTGAGACACAGTAGCTAATATGTTTTCCCATATCAGATCCATTTTTTTTTCTTTTTTTTTTTTTTTTTCCTACTCCTGTTCTGTCCTCACCCACTGTAATCCCTTTCAGGGTTTTCTTCCAATAGTATTTTAGTTCTGTAACCCATGTCTGGATTAGTCAGCATTTGCCGCTGTAATGCTGCATAACAAAAAACTAGACTCAGTGTTCTATAAAAATCATTGTTTTTGTTTTGTCATTCGTGCAGGTGCAGATTGGCAGTAGTTTATCTGAAATGGTTGGATTTGCCTGTTTGGCTCCAAGCCCAGGAGCGGTTCATGGCCGCTTCATGTGTCTCTCATTCTTCTGGGACTCTGGGTCACTTAGGATATGTTCTTATGTGATCACAGCAGAAACGATAGAGGGGCAAACACAAAACCACAATTCATAAGGCTTGGATCCAAGTTGGCCCACTTACACTTCCACTCACACGATATTGATCAAACATTGATGAGCAGGGATGTATTCTCTGCCTCTTGTAGGAGGAACTGCAAAGTCAAATCGCGAAGGGCAGAGATGCAGGGAGTGGTAAAGAATCACAGTCAATGATAAGTAATCCCCTTTAGTTCATAAGTGGCATATCTAATAGTTGAAACTGAAATCTCTCTTGGTACAGAATTGAGTGTCTTTTATGAAACCATTCACTGAGAAACTAGGACTAATAATTTTTAATTGTGGAAGGTCAAGGAAAATGACCAAATGAATCTTCTTGGGCTCTTTTCCACTCCCTTTATCTACTAAGGTTGGAATTAATAATTTTGTTTGTCTTAGTTAATTTATCGGATCCCCCAAATGTGAAGGATTACCAATCACATGTAGATAGATTATCTATCTATACAAAGTTAGATGCATACATGTTAGAAGGGATTACCTGTCTATACAACGTCAGATGTATACATGTTAGTCAGAAGCAAGCAAATGTGCACATACTCACAATTACTTTAGAGATCATAGTAATGGTAGGCTAATTCTCCTTCTCTTTAAACTTCATACCCACTAATATTATAAGCTCTACTTGAATTTTGGAAATCAAGTTTGCATTCTTCACTGCATAGATGAAGGTAATTCTATTTGCTTTCTGTGGTATTCCAATGGAGATAACGTCTCTTCTCCATTTTTGTATATATTCCAATGCATTCGTTAATGTGATGAAAACTTTTTGTAGGAGAAAAGCAAACAACTTAGCTCTAAATGAGTGGTAAAAAAAAAGAACTATGATTTATTTTAAAAAGAAAATTATTAAAAAACTCATACACACACACACATATACACATTTAGAGAAAGAGGGAGGGAGAGAGAGATGGAAATCTCCTTTTTTAATTTGGGATATGAATTTGATAAAATTGTGAAGGAAATATTGTATCTTAAAACCTGAACTTATTGTTTCCATTTAACCAAGAAATAGTTCTTTGGTAAGTTGTTTTATCCCTGATTTTGCGTGCATTTCATTCTTAAAATTTGGGGCTATAAGGGTAGAAGAAAGGGGATTTTTCTAATATATTTAGTTCCTCAAAAAAAAAAATCTCAGCATGAATGAAAAAGGCCTAGGAAATACTTTTCAGTTTCCCTTAAAACCAATATATATTAACTATATTGAACCAACAAAGGGGCTACTCCCTGATATGAAATTCATTTTCCATAGTGATTCTATCTTTTCAAATGTAGCTTGTTATGTATTTAAATGTTGGATTAAAAGTCAAACCTGTCTAAAGTTCTGTAGGTTTTCAAATCAGTAACAGAGCAGAGCATGAATGGTGTGTTTAGATTCCACAAAAGAATCAATCATTCCAGTAATAAATGTCAAAGTTTCTCATCTTTAATTCCTGTAAGAGAAGACATAGTTGAGGCTTGAGTTTACCAGATAATCTGATAGAGTGCTTTTATGTATGGCTGACTCATTTAGCTCTTATTAGAAACTCACAGCTTTATTCTAAGGGGTCAGCCGCAAAGAAGCTGCTTTAACAGAGAAAAGGCATGGTTGACCCATCAATGACTTGGACGAAATTTTCATGTTGGCATTGTTCCGCTTTTTTTTTTTTAAGATGGATAAACAGATGCATCATTCTAATTTCACGTTATGGACACCCACATTGGTTCCTGCTTGATCTCTAGACTGGATTATTTTCTCACCTCATAAAACAGTGTGTCTGATTGCCTTACAATAATAGAGCTGGGAACACCAACACAGTATGTAAAATTAAATTGAAGGGTGGTGGAGACAAGGAAAAGAAATTCAGAGGACGTATGCTGTAACTTTGCAAGATATCAGACAGAGGTGCGTGACTTTATACTCTACGAGATGCACCTCTTCAAACACTCTGTCCCATGAAACAGCCACTGCACAACCTTGGTCATACTGAGATTGACACTGCAGATATTTTTAAGCTTTTCATTGTGGAAAATTTTAAACACACATGACAGTGCAGGGACTAGTACATTGAACCCCCATGTGCCCATCACTCACGGTCAGTCTTGTTTCATATCCACTCCCACCTACTTCTGATTCAGGATATTTTAAGAAAATCCCAGATAATCATATCACTTTATCCATAAATATTTCTGTAGGTATTTCTCAAAGTTAAATACTGCTGTTAGCATAAGCATAATACTTGTCGTGGCTAACATAATCATAATAACTACTTAATGTCATAAAATATCCAGCCAGTATTCACAGTTTCCAAATTATAATCCATGTGCAGAGATGCACACATACATACTTACGGATCCCCACCCCACCTGCCAACACATACGTTTATACGTGCACATTCCTCTTGTTTGAAACACAATTCAAAAAGGTTCATTAATTAGGATTGGTTGAGAGGTCTCATCAGTATCTTTTTTTAAAAGTTTATTTATTTATTTTGAAAGAGAGAGAGAGAGAGAAAGAGAGAGAGAGAGAGCAGGGCTGGGACAGAGGGAGAGGAGAGAGAGAATCCCAAGCAGGTTCTGTGCTTTTGGTGCAGAACCTGACACGGGGCTTGATCTCACGAACCGTGAAATCATGACCTGAGCCAAAATCAGGATCGGACACTTAACTGACTGAGCCACCCAGGTACCCGTGTATCTTTCAATTTATAATTTCTTCCTCCACATTTGTTCTTTTCTTTGCAATTAATTCGTTGACAAAATTCAGTGTGTCCTATCGTCCCCCACAAGGTGGATTCTTTTGATTGCATCTCTGTGGTATCTACTCACGTTTTAGTTTGTTCTCTACATTTCCTGTAAGTTGGCAGTTAGATCTTACAGCTTGATCAGATTTCTGCTTTGTTTTGTTTTCTTTTATAAGAATATTTCTTTCAGGAGGGACATGTCTGAGCCCTTGGTTAGCTGCCATTGGTGATCATTGACTGGCTTTAGGTTTTCATGAGAGGCTGAAAACTGGTGGTTATCAAATACAATCATGTCTTCCTCATCTATTAGCTGAAATAATTCTCCAAGGACAGTCTCCCCTATTCAGTACTTTGGATAACTCTGTTATATTTTTATAGTAAATCAGTGTAAATAATTTTTTTAATTTATTGATTTTCAAAATAAGTCGCTTTCCTTGCATACTCCAAGGATCTACCAATGCCTTATCATGATCATGATCGTCTCAAGGATATAAGCACAATTGATATGTTTAATTAATTTTTTAACATTTATTTACTACTGAGAGACAGAGAGACACAGAACGTGAGCAGGGGAGGGGCAGAGAGAGGGGGAGACACAGAATCTGAAGCACCCTCCAGGCTCTGAGCTATCAGCATAGAGCCCAACACGGGGGTCGAACTCGAAAACTGCGAGATCATGACCTGAGCCGAAGTCGGTTGCCCAACCAACTGAGCCATCCAGGCACCCCAACAATTGACATGTTTAAATCCACCAGTTATTATTGATCTCAGAAATCAAATGTCTCAGCTTGGGCCAGTGGGAGTGTCTAGCTAACTCTGGATGCTTTTAACTCCACCAAAATAGTATTTGAAATGTTCCCTGCATGTCATCTGGATGACAGCATATTCCACATTCATTTTATACATTTGCTGCTTTAGACTTCAAATTGCACGTTTGCAAGGTGCCCTGGTCCCTTTTAGTGGCAGAGAGTAGTTGGGGACAAAATCTGGGTACCATGGTTGTTTACTGCCACTGGGCCAGTCATTGTTCAGAAGACCTTTCAGGGGGCAGAGCTGGGATATATGTATTTGTATTTCAGGAAATGCTGTGTGAATTTGTATTGATGTAATTCAAATTCTGGATTCCACAGTTGTCACTTCACCTCTTCCATCTTCCCTCTGTATTTTTCTTTTTCCTATTTTGAAAGTCAGTTCTTTAAGATGTCAAAAGAATCAACCATTTCCTTTATCCCACTGTTGTCACAGAATAATATTAACACCACTGACAACAATATGACTGAAAAATTTTAATATGTTTCACACTTATTTTTGTCCTCAGGACATATACTGCTTAGGATATACCTCATTAGGGATATATAGTCAATTTAGAGTTTTCACAGGCACTTGGAGTTGTTCCTCTCTCACTGTTATAACATCAGCCTGATTCACAATTAGTCCATTTGTTTCATTTTGCTTCTGCTTTTTGGGACTTTTCAAAAGTTATTTCTGTTCTAAACTTATGTAAAATATAGCAGGTTCCAGAAAAAGGTCACCATAATAACATACATAACTGTCCCTGTTACCATATTGCCTCCTTACCTTTATAGGTAAAATGTTTGTCTTAACATTATCTTTTATTTTGCTATTTAGTGTTGTTCTATGCAAATATTTATCTACCATTTCTCTCTTTACATACATACACATATCAGAATTTATCTACCACTTTTCTCTTTACATACATACATGTAGCAGAAATGGCAAAGCTTTATATGCACTTATCTCTGTCTGACTTTTTCAGGTAACCTTAAATGCTGAGCAGAATGCCAGTTTAATATACCCAGAGATACCTCACGCCATTTTCCAGCTGCATTTTCCTCATGGCTGCATTGCATGGATATTCCATAGTTTACTCAGCAGGCCCTTTTGGTGGACAATTTGGCTTCTCTCGGTATTCTATTATTACAAATACTGGTTCAGTAAATAGCCTTTTCTTAAGTTTGCTCGTGTAATTTTTGTATATATTGCCAACTCCCCTCCATAAAAGTAGTAACATTTTGCATTCTCACTAGCAATATCTGAGAGTATTTTTCCTCACAGCCTTGCCAACAGAGTCCATGGTCAAGCTTTTGATTTTTTGCCAATTTGATAAGTGAGAAATGCTAACTCAGTGAGGTATTAATTTGTATCTGTCTTATTATTAATAAGTGAGGTTTAGCATCCTTAATATGTTTAAGTTCCATTTGCATTTTTTTTCTGTGAAGGTCACTTCATATTTCTAGCACATTTCCTCTAAGGTAGCTGATACTTTTTGTCTCTGTTTTTAAAAGGCTTTAAAACATTATAAATATTAACTTTATTTATAATTTATACTACAAATATTTTCTGCAGATTGTCATTTTATTTACTTTGCATCTGATGTTTCTGCCGTGCAATTTATTATTTACTTTTATACAATTAAATGTCAATAGCTGTTTTCTTTTGGCTTCTCAGGTTTGAGTCATAGTTGGGAAAGTTTTATCACTCCATGGTTAGGAAGAGATTCACCCATGTATGAGACTGGATTTTATGAATAATTGACCACTTTATTTTACATCCATAAGCTTTAATGGTAAGAGCATAATGACAATATTACACATAGACCTCATTCTGGCTACGCTACCAGCTAGTTCTGTGAGTATGAATATACTATCTACAGAAACTGAGACTCAAATAGCTTGTCTAAAATTGGGTTAACTATAACTACCACCAGGGATTATTATCAGGATTAACTGAGAATATAAAATTCCATAGATGACTTCTTTATTATAGCAGGTTCTTCAAATTATATGTTGATTCTGAATTGCTTCTGTGTATGAATTTATCATATAAAAGAAGTGATTTGGGCTTGGTTCTTCCAAAGGTAAAATCATGTTTTGGCTCAAAATCTGTTACCACATTAAAAATCATAGCTTGATTTTGACTTGATGTCATTTGATATCATTTATATCAATTAAATTTCCATTTTTTCACTTCCTCAGTAACAAAGACGACTCTATCTGTCACTTTCGGAAGGAACAAATGAATGAATTTCAAGTAAAGATTAAAACACTCATTTTGTTTCAGTGTCTCAGAAGCATGCTCAAATTCTCAAATTTATTTTACAATATCCTTTACAACTTGATGATCCTCCTTAGTGGCTTACTACTGATCAGTTTCTTCCCATCAGCAGATCAACTTCCCCCAGTTCCTTATGCACCAGGCATTCAGGACTCCTTGCCGTTCTTGGAAACCCTTTCCACCTTTAGACATATATTCATTTCAAACCTTTCTTGAGTCCTTTTTTTGTACCAGGAGCTCTAAACTCTAAACCCTGGAGTTCACAACTGCTTCCATCATACTTTGTTCTTGATTCTCCGTTGTTGAAATGTACAACATTCTTCCTCCTTGCAGAACACTATTCAGTAATTTATAGACAGCATCTGGCTGTTATCTCTATTCGATCTACAGTGCTACATTGAATAAAGCCCTCTTTTAAAATCAGGAATTTTTTAAACTAACTTTTTATTCAAGTATAACATGCTGCGCAGAAGTACATAAATCAAAAGTATAGAGCCAAGTGAACCTTCCTAGAGTTAACAAATCTGTGTAACCAACCCAAAATCAAGTCGTAAGCCATTATGAATACTTGAGAATCTCCCTTCATGCACATTCCAGGTGAGCACTAACCTGAAGGTGACCACTAACCTGAAGGTGAGCACTAACCTGAAGGTGAGCACTAACCTGAATTAAAACACCATAGATTGTTTTTGCCTCCCTCCCTCACCCTCTTTTTTCTGAAATTTATATGAATGGAATCTTATAACTTGTGCTATTTTGCTCCTGGATCATTTTCTAGGAACATACAATTGATTAATATTTGCTTCTAGTTTTTAACTCATAGTGTTGCTGTATGAACATTTTTGTACATTATTTTTGTTAAATATATAAGTGCACTTTTGTTGGGTATATTTCTAAGAGCAAAACAATGAGTTGTGTGTGTGTGTGTGTGTGTGTGTGTGTGTGTGTGTATGGTGTTCATTTTTAGAGGATAATACCAAATAATTTTCTACAGTAGTTACAAGAATTTACAATCTGTATACAACAACAGTATTATAGTTGTAGCCATAGTTCCTGTTATTTCACATCCTTGTCAGCATTTGGTCGTTAATTGTTTTTTTTTTTTTTTTTTCCTTTTCTTTCTTTCCTCTTCCTTTTATTTATTTATTTATTTTAAGTTTTTACTGTTCAGGTATCTCATTTTGGTTTGAACACCTTTCTTATATGTTTATAGCCATCTTGGGCATTTGGCTTTATGGGTGAATTCTACCAAAAATTCAAAGAGGAATACTAATTCTTTTTAAACTCTTCCACAAAAATAGAAGAAAAGTGAACACTTCCAAATTCATTTTATGAGGCCAGCATTACCCTGATACCAAAAACAGATAAAAAAAAGACACCACATGAAAGAAAATTATAGGCCAGTATCCTTGATAAACATGCATGCAAAAACTGAATACTAGTGAACCAAATCCAACAACACATTGAAGGATCATACATCATGACCAAGTGAAATTTATCCATGTAATGCAAGGATAGTTAACATATGGAAATCAATCAGTTTGATCCAGCACATTAACAAAATGAAACAAACAATAAAAAACCCTACATGATTATCTCAATAGACATAGAAAGGGCATGTGATAATGTTGCACATCCATTCATAGCTAAAACTCTAAACAAAATAGGTATGGAAGGAATTGAGCTCAATACAATAAAGGCCGTATGAGAAGCCCACTGCTAATATTATGATCAGTGGGGAAAAATTTTATTTGTGAGGTTTGTAGAAGGCGAGGATGCCCATTCATACCACTTCTCTTCAATATAGTACAGGAAGACCCAGGCAGAGGAATTAATCAAGAAGAAATAAAAAGCACCCAAATAGGAAAGGGAGAAGTAAAATTATCTCTGTGTGTAGATGCCATGGTCATAAGTGTAGAAAACCCTAAAGACTCCTAACAGAAAACTATTAGAATTATTAAGCAAATTCGGCAAAGGTGCAGGATACAAAGTCAACATTTAAAAATCAGTTGCATTTCTATGTACAATGATTTGTCCAAAATGGAAGTTAATAAAATAATTCCATTCACAATAGCAACAAAAATAAAATACTGAAGAATAAATTTACCAAAAGAGATGAAATACTTCTATACTGAAAACTATAAAATATTGATAGAGGAAATTAAAGAAGTCACAAGTAAATGGAAAGGCATCTCATATTCATGGATTGGAATATCATTACAATGTCCATACTACACAATGTTGCTTGCCTTTTTACTTTCTTAATTGTGTCAGTCTTTTTCATTTAAATATTCTAGTATATTTTCTTCTTGAAACTACATTGTCTCTTCACATTTAAATTTAAAAGCCATCTGGAACTGATGCTGTACATAGCGTGAGGATTTCTAAAAGAATGGAATTTATATAAAAATGCAAATTTTGTAATGGCACAATTTCCTATATATACTTAACCCTTCCACTCTGATGCCTGCCAATTCTCCCATTTGGGACCCTGATGTAGAAGATAATAATTAGTCTTGGAATTTATCCACACATGAAGGATGTAGCACACATTGAGGAGAGCTTTAATGGCTTCTGCCGTTTTAAGACTCAGAAACTGCTGGATAATCATAGTTCTTAGAGTTATCAGAATAATGACAAGTGGGTCAGAGTGCCTGGGTGGCTCAGTTGGTTGAGCGTCTGACTATATAGATATTTTATATGTATATTATATATTATATGTTTATATTATATAATGTAGATTTTATATATTATATGTTTATATTATATAATATAGATATTGTATATCAATTTTTATTTTAAAGACAGAGTGTGAATGGGGGAAGAGGGGCAGAGGGAGAGAAAGAGAGTCTTCATCAAATACCTCAGCATGGAGCCTGATGAAGGGCTTGATCGCATGACCCCAGGATCATGACCTGAGCTGAAATCAAGAGTTGGACACTCAACCAACTGAGCCACTCAGGTGCTCCTATAGTATCAATTTTTTATTTACATTCTAGTTAGTTAACATATAGTGTAATAGTGGTTTCAGGAGTGGAATTTAGTGATTCATCACTTTATATAACACCCAGTGCTCATCATAACAAGTGCCCTCCTTAATACCCATCACCATTTAGCCCATCCCTCACTCAGCTCCCCTCTATCACCCCTCAGTTTGTCCTCTGTAGTTAAGAGTTCCCTTAGGAGAACTTATAGTTAAGTTTGTTTTCTTATGGTTTGCCTCCCTCTCCTTTTTTTTTCCTTTCCCTTGTGTTCATCTGTTTTGTTTCTTAAATTTGCATATGAGTGAAATAATATGGTATTTGTCTTTTTCTGACTTATTTTACGTAGTGAAATACACTCTAGCTCCATCCACATCATTGTAAATGGCAAGATTTCATTCTTTTTGATGGCTGAGTAATATTCCATTACACACACACACACACACACACACACACACATGCACACACCACACATGTAGAACACACGCATATATATACCACACCTTCTTTATCAATTCATCACTTGGTGGACATTTAGGCTTTTTCCATAATTTAGCTATTGTTGATAATGCTGCTATACACATCGGGGTGCATGTATCCCTTTGAATCAGTATGTTTGTATCTTTTGAGTAAATAGCTAGTAGTGTAATTACTGGGTCATAAGGTAGTTCTATTTTTAACTTTTTGTAGAACCATCATACCGTTCTCCAGAGTGGCTGCACCAGTTTGCATTCCCACCAACAGTGTAAGAGAGTTCATCCTTGCCAACATCTGTTGTTTCTTGTGTTAATTTTAGCCATTCTGACAGGTGTGAAGTGGTATCTCATCATGTTTTTGATTTGTATTTCTCTGATGATGAGTGTTGTTGAGCATCTTTCCATCTGTCAGCCATTTGGATGTCTTTTTTAAAAGTTTGTTTATTAATTTTGAGAGAGAGAGAGAGAGTGTGAGCCGGGGAGGGGCAGAGAGAGAGGGAGAATCTCAAGCAGGTCCTGTACTGTTAGCACAGAGCCCAGTGCAGGGCTCATACTGATGAAGCTGTAAGATCATGACCTGAGCTGAAATCAACAGTTGGATACTAAACCCACTGAGCCACCCAGGCAGCCCTAGATGTCTTGTTTGGAAAAGTGTCTTCTGCCCATTTCTTAACTGGATTTTTTTTTTTTTTTTGTATTGAGTTGGATAAGTTCTTTATAGATTTTGGATACTAGTCCATTATCAGATATATGTGATATTATGGGCAGAGCAGAAGTAGCTTGTTTATTGTCTCACCATGACTTGTGAAGATTGTTGCTAGGCTCCAGGTACCCTATTTCCCTATTCCAGCTAAAGAACCAACTCTTCTTGTTTTTCATTGTCTGATAACCTCTTCTTGACTAATTTTGTATTTCTCACCATTGCAAGACTTCGCAATACTGTTATTGTTTACAATGCCATGGCTCTTTGGAACCAGTTAGTATAGAAACTATATAGATCTTCTTGCCTCAGCAATTTCCTGATACAATTTGTTTCATGCTGACTAAGTTATTGCTCATGACAATGCATCATCCTTCATGCTTCCTGTGAACACTGGCTTCCAGTGAATTTCTCAAAGATTGTTACTGTGCTTTGTTGATGATGATCACAAAGACAAGTCTTACTCAGAGTACACAGGAAAATGTGAAAGATGATTTGTTTTGTTTGTGTATGTGTGTATGTGTGATGTGAGTTTGACCCTTTGTAAACATAGAACAACATGTCTTCCAAACAAGTCTTCTCAAACTCTTAGGCTGTATTCATAGCATTTCTAGAATATCTCTTTCAGTATACTGACACTCCTGCCTTCCACACAGTACCACCTACACGTTGGATAGGCCAGAAGCCTTTGGTAGAGTAAGAGCAGTTCAATTCATGTAAGAATTTTCTATCCTTCTCCTGGTAGAGTCCCCTGCTCCCCGCCCAACCAGGAGAGCACAAAGTTACTACATTGATCTAAGGAAGGAGAGAGCATCAGAAAATCCCCTTGGAAATGTGGAGCAAGTCTAGAAAATTCTGAGAAGAGATATGCATGACTATTCCAATAGAATGATTGACCTATGACATGGAGCCTTCAGAGGGATGACTGTAGTTACTGTCCTGGGTATTAGCACCAGAAGTAGGGAAGGAGATAGCCAACAGGAAAAGGATGCCTGCTCCCACCCTCACTGACCTCAGGACTAAAAACTGGAGGTCAGGGAGAAACCTGAATGTGGAGGGACAAGAGCCAGTGACAAGCATCCACCCCACCAGGATAGCACCAGCGGCTCCAGCCAATCCCAGGCCCTGGAGGGGGACTTAGAAATTTTTAGGAAGCCACTGTGGATACTGGTATATTGACACTGGAGGTGTCATTCCAAAATGAGGTCCAGAGATGCCCTGAGGAATGGACTCAGGCAAGCCATGCCTGCCCTGGTCTCAGGGTAGTACTGTTGACAACAGTAGACAAATCTGTGTCAGTTCTAGACCTATAATTCACTAATTACATGAATAAGGGCAAGTTCTCTCTGTCTAAAATAAAATTTTGTTTGTAGTTTGAATGATTCTTGTGACAATCAGAAACCAAAATGGAAACAAATTGGGATGGTTTATTTGGTCAACAGTAGCTGTGCTTTGGTTTTTTAAGTTTTTTAAACATTTTTTATTTATTTTTGAGAGAGAGAGAGAGAGAGAGAGAGAGAGCGAGCAGGAGAGGGCAGAGAGAGAGGAGGAGAGTGAGTCCCAAGCAGGCTCTCTGCTGTGAGCGCCAAGCCCGATGAGGGGCTTGAAATCATGAACTGTGAGATCATGACCTGAGCTGAAATCAAGAGTTGGCTACTTAACTGACTGAGGTACCCAGGCGACCCCCCCCAACTTATTTTTTTATAGTACTCTCTCCTGCCCTACCCCCACAAGAGTGTATATGCATTTTTTCATGAGACCCAAGTATGGACTTAACTATTTCTCTGGTTATCATAATTGTTCTAAGGGTAGATACCTAATCCACTCTAGGCTACTATTTTAAGCTTTCAGACATTCTCCTAACATTACTTGGCTTAGAACAAAACCCAGGAGGACTCTTCTTAAAGATTTTTCCACTTTTGTGGAGTTGGAGTTTGGAGAATCCTTTTTCTTCTGGCGGCAAAGCTGAGGAGATGTAACCCTCAAGGTCAGAGCATCTTTTCCCTCAACCCCTTGGAGAAAAATCTGTCCTCAGTCATAAAGAAAGCAATAAGCAAAATTGCAACTGAGAAATAAAAAGTCTTGTGGAATTTTATCTCTCATTTTCTGCAAACTTACTCCTTTTACTAGTTATGATTCAATACATTTCCTCCTGTTTCAGCCGGTTCAAATGAGATTTTTGTTTTGTGCCAATAAAATACATGCCCTCATGTATAAAATAGCATGATGCTGGGGCACCTGGGTGGCTCAGTTGGTTGAGCGTCTGACTTTGGCTCAGGTCACGATCTTGAGGCTCATGAGTTCGAGCCCCACGTTGGGCTCTGTGTTGACAGCTCAGAGCCTGGAGTCTGCTTCAGATTCTGTGTCCCTCTGTCTCTCTCTACCCCTCTCTCGCTCATGCCCTGTCTCTCTCCCAAGAATAAATAAAACATCAAAAGAATTTTTTTAAATAGCATGATGCCTATTTAGGTAAACTTACAAAAAATTGGTTGTAGTTATCATAGTAGTGCTGGTTGTCTGCTGAGTATTACTGTTATTATTAGTAATAGTTCTGGTACGCATATGTTCATCTATGTCCGATTATAACTGTCTGTCTGGCTGCCTTCTTCTTACTAACTCTTCCTCACACCCCCCCTCAGGTGAAGTTTTGAGATCTGTTGTCTGTTACCCAAACACAGAGCTCAATGTTGAAGAGAATAAAAACTCAGTACAAATCATTTAAAGTGATTTAGGTTCAATTTTTGAGAAATAGTAATGTTGACCAAGGTTTACCAAATATTTCAGGTCTTGGCTGTTTCAAATTTCACCATTGTTATTGCATTGTGAAATTGCATGTAGTGTCTCACCACCACAGGGACCCATGGAAGATTAGTTTATATTTATACAAACTTGAGCATGCTAACAGTGAAAAAACTTTATCAACTTTATATAGGGTGATTTTAAAATTCTATGATAACAAGGCTTGCCAGTATTTCTATATTTATTAACAACCTAGGTTATTAAATTAAATTGAATTTTAAAGGTATAAATATATTAGCAAACCCCCAATAAGACAACTAACTTTTAATAATAATTCTGGGTTATACTCTATGTATAACTGTGAAGAAGGTTTGTTTTTTAATTTTATTTTTATTTTTTCAGAATATACATCCAAATTACCATATAGTGCAACAATGATTTCAGAAGTAGATTCCTCAGTGCCCTTTACCCATTTAGCCCATCCCCCTCCCACAACCCCTCCAGCAACCCTCAGTTTGTTCTCCATATTTATGAGTCTCTTCTGTTTTGTCACCCTCCCTGTTTTCATATTATTTTTGTTTCCCTTCCCTTATGTTCATCTGTTTTATCTCTTAAAGTCCTCATATGAGTGAAGTCATATGATTTTTGCCTTTCTCTGACTGACTAATTTCACTTAGCATAACACCCTCCAGCTGCATCCATGTGGTTGCAAATGGCAAGATTTCATTCTTTTTGATTGCCAAGTAATACTCCATTGTATATGTACACACCACATCTTCTTTATCCATGCATCCATCGATGGACATTTTGGCTCTTTCCATACTTTGGCTATTGTTGATAGTGCTGCTGTAAATATTGGGGTGCATGTGTCCCTTCGAAACAGCACACCTGTATCCCTTGGATAAATGCCTAGTAGTGCAATTGCTGGGTCGTAGGGTAGTTCTATTATTAGTTTTTTGAGGAATCTCCATACTGTTTTCCAGAGTGGCTGCACCAGCTTGCATTCCTACCAACAGTGTAAAAGAGATCCTCTCTCTCTCCGCATCCTCACCAACATCTGTTGTTGCCTGAGTTCTTAATGTTACACATTCTGACAGGTGTGAGGTGGTATCTCATTGCGTTTTTGACTTGTATTTCCCTGATGATGAGTGATGTGGAGCATTTTTTCATGTGTCAGTTGGCCATCTGGATGTCTTCTTTGGAGAAGTGTCTATTCATGTCTTTAGCCCATCTTCACTGGATTATTAGTTTTATGGGTGTTGAGTTTAATAAGTTCTTTATAGACTTTGGACACTAACCCTTTATCTGATATGTCATTTGCACATATCTTCTCCCATTCCATCAGTTGCCTTTTCGTTTTGCTGATTGTTTCCTTCGCTGTGCAGAAGGTTTTTATTTTGATGAGGTCCCAGTAGTTCATTTTTGCTTTTGTTTCCCTTGCCTCTGGAGACGTGTTGAGTAAGAAGTTGTTGCGGGCAAGATCAAAGAGGTTTTTGTCTGCTTTCTTCTCGAGAATTTTGATGGCTTCCTGTCTTACATTGAGGTCTTTCATCCATTTTGAGTTTATTTTTGTGTGTGGTGTTAGAAAGTGGTCCAGGTTCATTCTTCTGCAGGTCGCTGTACAGTTTTCCCAGCACTACTTGCTGAAGAGACTGTCTTTATTCCATTGGATATTCTTTCCTGCTTTGTCAAAGATTAGTTGGCTATATGTTTGTGGGTCCATTTCTGGGTTCTCTATTCTGTTCCATTGATATGAGTGTCTGTTCTTGTGCCAGTACCATACTGTCTTGATGATTACAGCTTTGTAGGATAGCTTGAAGTCTGGGATTGTGATGCCTCCTGCTTTGGTTTTCTTTTTCAAGATTGCTTTGGCTATTCAGGGTCTTTTCTGGTTCCATACACATTTTAGGATTATTTGTTCTAGCTCTGTGAAGAATGCTGGTGTTATTTTGATAGGGATTGCATTGAATATGTAGATTGCTTTGGGTGGTATCGACATTTTCACAATATTTGTTCTTCCTATCCAGGAGCATGGAATCTTTCTCCATTTTTTTGTCTTCTTCAATTTCTTTCACAAGCTTTCTATAGTTTTCAGTGTATAGATTTTTCACCTCTTTGGTTAGATTTATTCCTAAGTATTTTATGATTTTTGGTGCAACTGTAAATGGGATTGATTCCTTGATTTCTCTTTCTGTCGCTTCATTGTTGCTGTATAGGAATGCAACTCATTTCTGTGCATTGACATATCCTGCAACTTTGCTGAATTCATGAATCAATTGTAGCAGTTTTTTGGTGGAATCTTTTGGGTTTTCCATATAGAGTATGATGTCATCTGCAAAGAGTGAAAGTTTGACCTCCTCCTGGCCGATTTGGATGCCTTTTATTTCTGTATGTTGTCTAATTGCAGAGGCTAAGATTTCCAATACTATGTTGAATAACCGTGGTGAGAGTGGACATCGCTGTCTTGTTCCTGACCTTAGGGGGAAAGTTCTCAGTTTTTCCCCATTGAGGATAATATTAGTGTTGGGTCATTTATATATGGCTTTTATGATCTTGAGGTATGCTCCTTCTATCCCTACTTTTCTGAAAGTTTTTATCAAAAAAGGATGCTGTATTTTGTCAAATGCTTTCTCTGCATCTATTGAGAGGATCATATGGTTCTTGAACTTTCTTTTATTGATGTTTTGAATCACGTTAATTGTTTTGCAGATATTGAACCAGCCCTGCATCCCAGGTATAAATCCCACTTGGTCATGGTCAATAATTTTTTTAATGTATTGTTGGATCTGGTTGACTAATACCTTGTTGAGGATTTTTGCATCCATGTTCATCAGGGAAATTGGTCTACAGTTCTCCTTTTAATGGGGTCTCTGTCTTGTTTTGGAATCAAAATGCAGAATTAAAATTAAAAAAGATTAAATTAAATTGAAATTTTAAAATATTAAAATTAAAAAATTCACACACACACATACAATCAAATAAATGGTGCTGGATCCTAGGTGTGTTTTGGTCTGGGTTTTTAAAGTGGTTTGACAGATGAGAGAAAATGGGGGGGAGGGAAGGAAATCGTTTGAGAGTTTGAAAAAATGAATACACTGAAGTAGACAAAAATGAGATGATGGGAGTAAAATAGAATTTGAAAAAATTTACACAAAATAAAGAATATAGTAGAAAAAAATTAAAGAATGAATTTTTTCTCTTTCTGTATTCAAGAAAGAGAAGAAACGAGCAAGAGAAAAAAGAGTAAAAAAAAGAAATTGTTTGAAAATTTGAAAAAGTGAATACACTGTTGTAGACTAAAATAAAATGATGGAAGTAAAATAGAATTTGAAAAAATCTACATAGAAGCAAAAAATATAGTAAAAAAAACTAAAGAAAAAAATTTAAATGAAATTGAAAGTAAAAATGATTTTTTTCTCTTTCTGCATTCAAGAAAAAAGAAGGGAAAAAGAGAAAAAAAAGGAAATCATTTGAAAATTTGAAAAAGTGAATACACTGAAGTAGACTAAAATAAAATAATGGAAGTAAAATTGAATTTGAAAAAATTTACTCAAAAGTATAAAATATAGTGAAGAATTAAAGAAAAATATTTTTAATAGAAATTGAAAATAAAAATGAATTTTTTCTCTCTCTGTATTCAAGAAAAAGAAATGAAAAAGAGAGAAAAAAAAGAAAGACAATTGAATAGATGGGCCTGCTAACAGATTGAAATAGGACTGAAATTACTTCATTTTCCCCTAGAAGTCAGACTATGAAGTGCTTTATAGTCCATAAACTAAGTAGGCGGTGAGAATTGTGTTCTGGAAGAGCAAGATTGGCCCAGTTGGGCGGGGCTCAGTGTAACAGTTCCGTTCTCCACTAGATGGTGCTGCTAGCGTAGTGGAGTGGAGTGTTATGGTGCTCATAGGTGCGTATGCCCATGCGTGGGAGCGGTGAAAATGGCGTCACCTAGCTACCCAGTCATAGTATCGGAACTCTGTTCTCCCCGATCAGCAATCCCATGCCCATCTTCTGTCTTCAGCTCTCGTCCACTTCCTGCTTTTCTACTCTCTGTGACCAGGCCCCAGGCAGTACCTCTCTCCCGATATTTGTCTCAGATGTGGCTATTTTCCCTGGCCGCTTACTTCCAAAGGACTGCAGCTTTGACCCCTTTCGCCCCTCTGCAGTTGGGTCTCACTGAGCAATGGCCAAATGCTGGCTGCACCCAGGAATACTTGCTGGACCCTGCTGCCTCTGGTGCCCCGAGACTGTGGCCAGGTGCCAGAAGTTCACGAGATAGTGTAGCGGCAGCTTTTCAGGGATTATGGAAAATCGCAACACACATCTGGCAGCAGGCTTCACCCTTAATTCACAGCACCAGTGAATGTGGCCACTTTCTGGGGTCTCCTGGGACCAGGTGGCTTCAACAGTCTCTACCAAATGTCCTTCCTGCAGTGGATCCGCTTTTCCCCTTGTGGGCCAAGAACCTCCCGGACCCCACTCTGTTTCTGGGGATTCGCCCTTCCCACCAGAACACCGCCAGGTATCAAGCTGCAGAGTTGCAGCCTTTCTGCTCCCCTTGTTTATAGTCTTAATGGAATTTAAACCCTCTTCTTTCTCCTTTCTCCCTTTTTAGTTTAGTCCCTGCGGCTGTTTCCAAGTTTCCACTTTCTCTCCAGCTTCTTTTGGGGAGGGGTGCTTTCCCCACATTCTCCCCCACCAGTCTCTGTCCTCTCTCCGCCCGCAAAAGCACCTCCCTTCCTGTGGCTTCTCGCTCCCTAAGTTCCCATCTTTGTGCCATGTACCTGCTGAATTCTGTGGCTCAGGTTGTGCAGATTGTTTTGTTAATCCTCCAATCAAATTTCTAGGTGTGTAGAATGGTTTAGTGTTGGTCTGGCTGTTATTTCATGGCCGCGAGACACAAAAAAACTTCCATGCTGTTCCGCCATCTTGGCTCCTCTAGTTTTTTGGGTTTTTTTGTTTTGTTTTGTTTTGTTTTTCCTCTTGCTCTGGGAGGAAACTTCTGCAGGGCTTTCTAGGCAGAAACAAATATGTGAATGTTGTGATTCCTATATATTTAGGAAGATGCAGGAACATGTCAGACTTCTTATTATTATAAACTGCCTTTTTTATCAGTGAAAATACATTTTGTCATTAAATGCAATCATTATTTGGTTTAAATCAGCTTTTAAGTCTCAACTTACGTAAACTTCTGCTACATCGTAATTTATCAGGATGTTGGTGAATTGAATCCCCAAAATATCAAAGGGGTTTGTAATTAATCCTGATTGTAAGAGATAAAATTCATCGTTACATGACTCTGAATCTCTTTCATTCATTTCTCTTCAATTGATCTTCAAGTAGCTAAATTAAACTGCTTTCTCGTCCCCAACATTCCCATATTATTACCTGCTTACTCATTTCACTAGGCAGAAAACAAATGGAGCACAATATATTTTAAGGCTTTCAGAAAATCCAACAATCTTCTAAAAAAATAGTACTTAAACTTTTCTTTAGAGCCAAAACTTGTGCTGCAGAGGACCACACATTGGCTCTTAGATCATTAAGGCTTAAGGTTATTTATCAGGTATGTTTTCTTTCTTGCTGTAGGGCCACAGGGACTCTAATTGTTTACCTCTGAGTCAATGGCTCTTGTGATTCTGTTTCTTCAGAAACTGGCTCTGAAGCAGAATATGGCATCCATACCTTCTTCCTTTCTTGACTGCCCCTTAAGACAAACCTAAAGGTCCTTCTGGTGAAGCAAAGGGAAGCTGGGGAATAAACCCAAGAAATAACAACAACAAAACCAAAAGGGAATTACAATGTTCCTAACATCTTATAAAACTTTGTATTATTATGAATCTTAGATCCAGAGGCCTTTCTGAGATAGTAGCTTTATGTGCAGATAGATTTCTTCTAGCCAGTTTTATTCACCCAAGTACAAGACCCATAAATTGGCCCTGCTCCTTTGGACATTTTTAGAAAAGGCATCAATAGCTCCAGTTTCTATAGTAATCCCCCCTACCATGCCATGGATTATGTAGACTCCCTCCCTCTCTGTGCACTTTCCAGGTTATAGTCTTCATATCAGGAAATCCACTCAGAAGCTTACATGGATGCTAAGCATTTAACACTGTATCCTAATTCAGGGAAATTTTTAATCATTTGTATGAAAGTTTCCCTAAAATATGAACATTAAGCAAAGTCAGTGAATGGAAATTTCCAGAAACAATGGCAAGCATGGAGAGAGGGCTCCATAGAAGCAGCTGAGACTTTCTTCCTCCATGACCTGGTGGGTCATTATTAACCAGTTTACATTGTTCTTAAAATCCTTGGAATCTTTTTAAAATGGAGATAACGGTTTCATTGATCTGGAGTGGGAACTGAGATTCTGCATTTCTAACAAGATCCTAGTTGCTGCAAATGCTACTGATCTTGAGACCACAGTTAGAGGATCAAGGATCCAGATAAAATGGGCAATAGGAAGGATCAGTGAGCCCAAGTGTTAGAATGGGGGGCAAGAGAGCCAGCTGTGGTTACCTTTTGTGTGTGTTTAAAGCAAATGTCCCTTTTTGCTTCCCACATGACGGGGAAGTCTTCCTATAATGACTGATGAATTATCCCCTGCTGACTATCATTTAGCAGGTGAGATAACTTTTTATCAAGATGCCATACAGAATATTCATTTATTGGATGAGAAAAAAAAATTCTTTCTCTCATACTGTTTTTTAAAAATGTGACTGCTAATGATCTAAAACTTTTGAACTTTTAAAATAGATCTAAACAGTTTAATACCCTAAAACAATTCTTTTTATTTAAATTGGCAAAAATTGATTTTGCCACAAACCTAAACTGAACCAAAATGAGACTTTGTTTTGTTTTCCTTTATTTTGCTTAGTGTGAGTATTCACGTCCCTTGATGCAGAAACAGTAATGCATATGGTTATGCTACTCTATCTATAAAAGGGCATTGCCTAATCACTGGCATGTGCCTTCATATGTCTTTTATAAAAATTTGAAAAATTCTGGATTCTGAAAACCATCTGTATCCAAGGGATTTCCATGAGAGTAAGACCTGTATCTACTGTGTGTAAAAATGAGATGCCCTGGGGTGCTTGGGTGGCTCAGTCTCTTAATTATGAGTCTGACTCTTGATTTTGGCTCAGGTCATGAGCTCCCACTTCATGAGATCAAGCCCTGTGATGGACACTGTGCTGACTGCAGAGCCTACTTGGGGTTCTCTCTCTCCGTCCCTGCTCTCCGTCCTCTCTGCCCCTCCCCTGCTTCTGTACTCTTTGTCACTCACTCTCTCTCTCAAAATAAATAAGTAAACATTAAAAAAAAATGAGATGCCCAAATGCTTAATTTAAGGTCTCTAGGACCCTCATACTTAACACAATTTGTGACTTATCTAAATAAACATTTCTGTTAGTTTTGACTACAAGAAGTAAAAAAATTAATTGGCTTCTGGTTTCCTAAACTATTTAGTTGTTCTAAAATAAATTTGGAAAAGTCAGGTTTTACATTATAAAATTTAAAGATGCTACAAGAGAATTTTCAGTGATTTTGGTGAAAATAATGAGTTTACACTAAACCTGTTCCCAGTGAATATCAATCACTGCTGTCCCCTGCAGCAAATATTGGTCTATTGGTCTCCACTTTACATTCGTCAATATTTAACTACTCATTTAATAGGTTTTGATATTTGTCTCCACAGTAATCAATACTTATTTAATATTTAAAAATGGAGCAAAAGAACTAAAAAAGCACATTGCAAAAGATTGTTTCGCTTCTCAACTATTCACCTCCAATGAAATTGTTGTCCTTTAATTCAGTTTTTTCCTTAATTATTGTCAGTTTTCAAATTTAATTTCATGATTGTTAAATCCTTGAATTTTCCAAATTTCTTATTATGTTTGGGATTTTGCCACACTCATCTTCATTGTAGGGGGGAGGGTACAGAAAAATACTGATATTCAAGAGATTTTTTTTGTCGTTAACCATAGTGTGTAAAATCCTGATTAGAAGTAGTAATACTGATGATGACTATTGTTATCGACATGGCCAGTAACACTGAAGGAGTCTTGAATTTACATTAAATATTATTGTTCTCAGTATAAATGACGTGTTGAATATAAAAATAGTGCTATTTGTGTAAGTTCACAAATAACATATATAAATGTGCACATATATACACACAAATTTGTCAAACAATTTGCCTAGATTTTAGAGTTATAAATTATGATTACTTTATTTTTATTTTTAAAGCTAATTTTGAGAGAGAGAAGGAGAGAAAAAAAGAGAAGGGTGAAGGACAGAGGGATGGAGAAAGAGAGAATCCCAAGCTGGCTCTGTACTGCCAGCATGGAGCCCAATGCGGGGCTCAAACCCACGAACCCCAAGATCATGACCTGAGCCAAAATCAAGAGTTGAACACTTAACCAGCTGAGCCACCCAGATGCCCCTATGGTTACTTTATTTTAAAGTAAAAGAGGCCAAGTAAATAAAATCCTATTGAGTGGTTTTTAATCAGGTATCGTTTATAACTCAGATTTCAATCAATAGCAATTGTATTGTAAAATCTTATATAACAGCAATATTTCACCCTAGTAAAAATTAATGAAATAAGAATGACACCAAGAATTACTGCTAATGTCTAAGGAATAGTAATGGCCACTTTTTATCTATAAATACTTCATAATATCAGTCACTGATTATCATATGTTATTCAAAATCACAGTCCTAGAGTTCCATAGACAAGATCTGAAAACCCATGTAGAACAATTGTCCTTTATTTCTGATAACTGAAAGAACAGGTCGTGTCACAGTACAGGGAGTGGACAGTGACTTGAAAGAAACGATAAAACTCACGTACAACCTCACCAAGATCATCAGTAAGGCTGATGGCAACGTTGTTTAAGTCATACTTTCTTCTGTCATCATCAGATCACACCTGCAGTATTGGATTTAGTTACATCCATGCATCTTGAGAGGTAGAGACAACAAACTGGGGAATAATGGAAAGGAAACTCAGAATGCTTGCCTGGAGGTATAAATGGTTATGAGTGACAGTACTATATTTACAATATTGTTTCCAGTCCATAAGTCTTTAAAGTGATTGGAGTCCAAGACTCATGAATTTCTTTAGCAGCTTTGGCATTTTGCAGGATCCCAGAACTAATATTCTGCTGTCCCTGTGCTAGCCACTCAGCTACCCCTTTTCAAGTATTATTGTGTTAATGGTGACTTTTTTTTCTTACTTTTACTATTCTGCTGAATACCATGCTGTCAGTTTTTCTTTATCTATCTTGGCTAGCTCCTGACACTTCTGATCAAGAATCCTCAAGAGGAATTTCCCAACACCGCTGTCTTTTCAGTCTTCCAAAATATTATCTTCCTCTATTTTTATTTTTCTCTTTTGAGAAATGTAGAATGAGCTCCTAAGAACACTGGAAGAACTCTACCAGATTTAGATCAAGCACCTTCCTTGTTGGCTAAACTGGTACTCAGATCAGTGCCTATAAAGTTTAACAGGGTGCCTCAATCATTAACCATTTGCCAAATGAATGAATGTAAGCATACATCATTATCTTACTCCTAAATGAAGATGAGTTCCTTCCCAAGATACTCCTTTATGTCCTAGATTTTGTTGCATTATTGGTACTCCTCTTTTTTTTTTTTTTTCCTAAGCTTGTGTGGAGGCTTCTGGGCATAACCATCGCTCATCTATCACCATTCCTTCCAATGGGAATTCAAAGTTTCGATGAAAAATTAATTCTCCATGTCATCTTTGTTATTGCAGAGCTCCAAATCTAGACATTCAGATTAGTCCACAGTCCTTTTGTTGGATATGTAAAAAGTGTTTAAAGGCAATGAGAGAAGGTCCAAAGGGAAAGAAGACCAAGGAGGGGTATGGTAACTGTTTGGTTGGATTTTTAAAGACGTGTCTTATGCAAGAGGAATTAAACTTAAGAGTCTAGAAGTAGGGAATCAAGGCTTTTCATCTTAGGTGGAAGCTTCAAGGTCAGAGATTTCTGATAAATTTAATAAGGAAATTGCTAATAGGTTAAAGCTCTCCAAAGATTATGTGTGAAATTCCAATAGAAAGATCATTGTGGTAACATAGATTTTTATAAAATCTCCCACATAAAATAGAACAAATATTAAAAGTAAAACTTGAATGATATTTTCTATAAGGTTAAATAAAAAAAATTGCCAGGAATCTCATACAAGGGTGCATTTGGCCAGAATGCTTACTAGCAACAAGTTCTGCATAATATTAGCAGCTGTGTGGTTGTACTATTAGACATAAAGGAAGTTAAGAAGAAGTGATACTGTAAGCCAATAAAAATCACCCATGTAGGAGAGAACTACATGCAGAGTGGGAAGAACATTTTGAGAACTGGCACAAAGTACAAGTTGCAGATTAAGTACAAAAAGACAGAGGGGAACTACTGGACAGATACAGCATGATCTGAACATTAGAACAAATATTGCAGTTGATTTAAGAAGAAAGTATAGGAAAGCCAGCAGCTCAAAATAGCGGCCCCCTCTCCTGATAAGGAAGAGATGGAGGAGATAAAATGAGAGAGAGAACAAAGTGTTGCTCCTCAGACAGACACCCCTGAAAGTTGCTGGGATAATAGCGCATTATCCTGAAAATTTATAATTCATAGGAATTTAACATTTATTGTACTTCTGTGACGTATATTTCTGAGTTACCAAATAGGTCTAGTGAATGAAGAACATTTTTCTATAGAAAAGGATTTGAAGTAATGCATTCAGAAGAAATGAAGAATTATACTGTAGAATTATAGAATTAGAAAATCACAGTTTTACAACCCTTAATTAAATACCATCAATAGTGTGCTGGAGTTTGTTATGTCAACATGGCTAAGGCCAAGAATTACACTTACTAGAGTTCCCTTTTTGTAGGGGTGCACATTAGAGTTTTGATTCAAAGAGGTCATTTGCCCAACATTTAGAAGGCAATTTGAAGCAAAAACTATACATTTCAGAGGGTTCAGTGTAAGTAGACATGGCGACAGACCAATGCGATGTGTCTGGCCGACCACCCATATCCTCATTCTCCTTTGCTGTGCATTCAGCTTATTTTCCTAAGTGCTGGCCTGGGGATCAACTGTGACCCCAGTCTCACCAAAAGATGTTGAGCTGCCGATCATAGATGTGGATGCTGGAGAAGCATGGTGTCTCAGAGAGTCCACCTGCCTCTCTCAAAGGCCCCTTTTGATCCAGCTTCAGTGTCTGTCCACACTTGGCTTCTCTGACATTCCTGTTGCAAAATTTCATGAAGATGGGTTACCAATTGTTTCTTTCATCCTGACACATCCCTTCCAGACTCTGGCCTTTCTGGCTTTCCCCTCATTTGCACAGGTCAAATCCTTTGCCTGTCATTAGTACCGTAATAGAAAGGGTGGCTTGGTGTTTTGACTGAATTGTGATTGATCCCAGATGATAAAATCAATAAATGTAGAGGTGATTAGGGAAATTACAATATAAGGGATCAGGCAGTCCAGACTTGAATTCCTTGCTCATTTATACATCAAGTAAACTGAGACAATAAAAATTTACAAATCTTCTGATGTGATATAGTATGAGTTGACAGACTACCTGTTCAGGCCAAAGGAAAATAATGAGCTGAAATCTAATCAGGTCCTTAGATTTAACTTTCTATGTTCAGTAGATAACAGAGAATAGTAAGACAAGGAGAATGGGTGATTGCTACCACAAGAAAAATCACCCAAGTCTAGAATATAGACATTCTGCAAGATAACTGCTGAATTACTTTAAGCAAGTCAATGTCATAACCAAAAGAGACAGAGAGAGAGAGAGACAGAGGGAGAGAGGAGAGGGGAGAGAGGAGACAGAGACAGAGATAGACAGAGACTGGTATAGATTAAAAAGAACCTAAAGATACTTAAGACACATAACAACAAACATAATGAGCAGTACGTAGTTGGATTCCGATTAAGATAAATTGATTATTAAAAAGACATTTCTAGGTAGTCAGGGCGATTTATGTGAACAAATATTAGATGATTTTGAGAAGTCATGATTAATTGTATTTTTCATAATAGTGCCATGTGGTTTGGTAAGGAAATTCTACAGTGGTTTTAGATGTATAGTGAAATACTTAGGAATGAAATGCCATGACATCTAGGATTTTGTTGAAAATGCATAAGCAAACATGGGGGTGGGGATGCAAACAATTATGTTACATGTGGGTGGTTGTTGAAGCTAGATGAAGGATTCATAGGGATTTTGTTTTGATCTCTTTTTTTTAATGTTTGTAATTTTTCTAGTAAAAGAAAATTGAGGGAGCATTGCAAGAGATATTGAGTTTCCTGTCATTAAATTTTTCTAAGGAGTTACTTAGATATTCCAGCCTATACCTTTTAAATACAATATTGCTTAATGCTGAAGAATGTAGACTTTAGAATCGATCTGAGTTTAAATCACAGCCCATCCCTTCATTTTCTTTCTCTACTACAATATATCTCTCTTTTTTAAAAAAATGTTCATTTATTTTTGGGAGAGAGAGTGTATGGAGGAGGGGCAGAGATGGAGGGAGACAGAGAATCCAAAGCAGGCTCCAGGCCATGAGCTGTCAACACAGAGCCCAACGCAGGGCTCGAACCCACGAACCGTGAAATCATGACCTGAGCCGTTGGTCATGGCTTGTTGGAGTGGGTGAGTGTTCAGGTTGCTTCCAGACAAATGTATGATTGCATCATGTCCTCTGGTCTACCTTCCGGAGATTACCACTTCATCAAGGGCTCTAGAGCAGACCAATCAAGACATGATTTTTACATGTTTAATTTTCTAGAAATTGATTTTTAGTGTTCTGGAAATTTTTAATCGATCTATAAAATTTTACTTTCCTAGAAAGCACCTTTAAAAAAAAAGTTTTAAAAAGCAGATGGAAGTAATTTTAATACTATATCTTATTTCACTATATCCATAAAATTATCTTTTCATTCTGTAACAAATACAAGAATGAGATATTTTCTTTTTTTTCTTCCCTGCCGAATTTTTGTAATCTTATATGTATGATACATTCACAGATACCTCAATTTGGGCGAGGCACATTTCACATGCTTAGTTGCCAGATTTGCCTGGAAGCTAATGTATGAGATGGTACAGCTCTAGAGAGTAATCTGTTAACCCATGTTGTTTCAACAATGGTAATTTGTATATAAATGAGCAAAATGTTAAAATCAGAAATTAATTCCATCTTGTTATGTCATGGGAAAATATGAATCATAAAATTGTGTTCAGTTTGGAAACATGTCCTTAGAGGCTTGATTTAGTATACAAAATAATTAATAAATAAAGGAACAATAAGATAATAGCAATCATTCATTTATTGAACAGTCACTAAACTAAGGCATGCTAGGCAGTTCCATTTACTACTTAAACATTTCTGATACCGCAGTAGTGTTGTGTCCCCATTTTACAGCTAAGGGAGTGGAGGTCTAATGAGGCTTTGTAATTTGTGGAGGTTACACTTGTGGCAAGATGTGGGCAAGCTGGAATCTGAACTTATATTTGACGGACTCTAATTCCCAGAGAGCTTCCTCTGTGACTAGAGTAGGCAAAAAAAATTATCTTGTTTAGATTAGGATACAAAAAAGGGGAAAAAAGGTAGAAAGGGATATTGTAGATACTGAGCAAATGATGACGCTGAAGACAAAGGATAGAAGTTAAGGACCAGAGATTTTCTTGCATCACTTTGAGGTTCCCATCTATTGCACAGAAGATATTTTTCCATCTAAAAATTCTCTTCAGTCCATGTTTATGTGTGGAGGAACATCTGTAATTACGGAATTTACTCTGTCTTAGTTAAATTTAGAATGGCTTAATGGATGGCTCTCTCTAAAGCCTATTACTGTATATCTAAGGTCATCACAATATTAATGGTTTCTTAAAAAGGAACTGTCTAAGACTACTAATAAGTACCATGTGTTATGCATATTTTATGCCAGTCACTTAAAATTTATAATGTATGTTGCTAAAACATTTATTCAATATTGATAGCTTTTTTTATGCCACTTCTAATGCGTATTACAAATATATTAAATGGCTAAAATGCATACACCCTTTCTATCAACATTCACTTACTGTTAATGCTTTCTAAAACATTCATGGAATAATAATAACCACTCACATTCGAAATTATTTATATCCCTCCTATAGTGAGCTGCTCATGCACCAAAGGCAACATGTTAATACATTAAAATTACTGTACAACAATTGCAGAGAAGAAAAGAAAAAGATAAGGTGGTAGTCTCCATAAATTAAAATGATAGCTTTTAGATTGGACATGATTTCTATCCGATGGTACCCATTTGGTAATCGAGGTACCAGTTATACAGGCAGAGGGTACACTGGCTTGTGTTATCTGAATCCTTGGGTGTTCTTCTTGTCTGTTCTTGTGATGACCACACCAATGCCATAAAAACAAGTAGACTGACCATCAGTTTCCCACACCCCTCCCTCCCCCCAGTAATAGATGCTTGGGTGAAAGTTAATAATGTTGCCAAAATGAAATCAGTGATTTGGAAGTATTTATTAAGTTATTCCAAAAACCATTGTTGGAAGACTAATCATAAGCCACAAAATGGCTAGGTTCTTGTGCTACAAAGGGGAATAGGATCTGGCCACAGTGTCTGGGGGAGATCACAGTGATGAAGAGAGACCTGAAGTCAAAATAAAGCAGTAGTTAGTATCATAGTTGTAAAGATCTAATAAACTCTGTAACACAGAACTAATGGAATGTAGAGAAGAAAGAGACCAAACTTTGGTAAGGAAACAGAGGCGCAATGCAGAAAAGAGCTGATAATTGGGCTGGGTCTTGAAAATGAATTAATAAATTTTTGTCTTTGTTCAAGAATGGCAACTCTTGAGTATAGTTGAAGCAGAGAGGGTAAGAAAAGAAACTAACTGGAGATAAAACTGGATGGTTAGCCTGGTGCCAGGAAGAAAATAATTTTATGTGCCCCACTAAGTCTTCTAGCCTACTGGCAAGGGAGTGAAATTCACGGTTTTGAAATATATTACTAACATCTTGGAGCTCTGTGTTCATATTTATGGTAACTGGTAATATGGAGGAGAAACGTGTTAGAGGGAGGACAGACCAAGTGCACTGAGAAGTAATAGAAGATAAATGAGATGTATTCCACAGATGTATATGATGTAGACACACACATTTTGACCCAGGTATTCGTCTTTTTAATAAGGAGTCATGAAAACATTACTTTGGAAATAAAAGAGAAATCAATTTCAACTGCTGGATCAGGAAAATTAAGTTTGTTTTTGTTTTGTTTTGTCTGAACAATGCTCATTGCTTTTTATAATGTCGACAATAACAGAAATGAGAAAGATAAAGAATGCAGGCTATTCATGGTACAGGAGAGCCTACCTGTGCTGAGAGCAGTTATATTTCTATGCCAAAGATGTTGACATTTTATTTATCACAATCCTGCCCAAACGCGAATCCACTTTGGATTAATTGCTTCCAAAACTGTATTTTAAATGTTGAAGCTGTAGTGAAATAATTAACTATGTGACCATTTATCATATCATGTTCTAATGCCAAAGGGACATTATGAGCAATGAGTATTTATCGATGTTCTAATTGTAACTGAGCAGCGATGCCCCTGTTTATTATTATTATTTTTAAACAGAATTTTAACACCTGGCATCCATAAAAAAATTTCCTTTTAATGCTTTCAGCACTGGGATCAGGTTGGCATTGAGAGCCCAAGGATTGCAGTGAATTAACCACCTTTGTGATGAAAGGTGAAGGGGTTGTGGAACTCCCACCTTCCCTAAATATAGGACAGGTTTCCCAACCTCAGTGTTATTAAGATTTTGACATGAATCATTGTTGGATGTTTAGCGGCATCTGTGATCTCTACCTCCTGTATGTGTAGCATTCACTTATAGATCTGACAACCAAAAAATGTCTCTAGACATTGCCCAGTATTGCCAGCGATGTAAGGTAACGTTAAGACATCCCTCACTTGAGGGGCACCTGGGTGGCTCAGTTGGTTAAGCATCCAACTCTTGATTTCAGTTTAGGTCATGATCTCAGGGTTTAGCCATGTGGGGCTCTGAGCTGACAGTGTGGAGCCTGCTTGTGATTCTTTCTCTCTCCCTCTGTCTCTGCACCTCCTCCTCTCACACTTGCCCTCTCTCTCTCTCTCTCTCTCAAAATAAATAGACGTTAAAAAAAGACATCCCTTACTTGAAAGTTGCACCAGGTTATTTCCAAAACCGGGATAATTGTTACCTATAGTGATGAGGAGGAGAAGGTGAATGAAAGATTTTGTATTTAGGGTACTTTAAATGTATTTTTTAGTTTAATTTTTAAGCTGGGTGGCAGGTATATAGTGTTTCTTCATATTTTGGACCTTTTTGCATGCTTTCAGTAGTTAATAGTCTCAGAAAAAATGAGTACCTGAAAATAAGCTTATGAAAAGAGGCCCATCATGAATTGATCTTTGCATGCCTTTCTAGTATTATTTATTATTATTATTTCTTGATGCTCATCCTCCATTCACGGCGAATTATGTATGGTTCTTTGAGTATATAACTCTCTCTTTTCTGTATGGTTCACCTAAGGCCAACATCCTTTCCATTCATGTTACGCCTCCTAATTTTTCAGCCTCAACTCAGAGCCCTCATACTCTAACATGTTTTCCTTCAAGTCTTTAGTCTGGATAATGACAGTGTTCTGATTTCTCGTAGCACCATTTCTCTGTCTCTGTGAATTCTTAAAACAATAGTTATTAACTCATTGGCACATTACATAGCTGGTGGAGGTTGGCACGGGGGCTCTGCTTAATATAGGTATTGAGGAACCCAGGTGCTGGAGGCTGCAGTTGGAGCTGTGCCCTTACAATCACTGTGGCAGGAAAAAAGGGACATGGTGGATTCTGGCCTGGCTTGTTGAACTTCTAACCAGAAATGATCAAAACAAGTCTATTCACATTCATTGACCAAAGCATCTCAAATGGCCTCTGCTAATTTCAAAGGGAATGGGAAAGTACAATCCTCACAATGTGGTTACAAGGTGAGAATGGGTGTGTGTGAAGTGTGTGAGGAGTCCTAATGACTACAACTCTCATAACACTTTTCATGTTGTATTGCAGTGAATCATTTACTCTCCTGTGCAGAAGTCTTGTGTTAATCATCTTGGTGTGTCTACCACCTTATCACATTCAAAAGAATATTTGTTGCTTTGATAAGTAAACAGGATCTCCCTAAATTATGCTTTTAGATTGGTCATGCAGAACATAATATTTGTGAGTGACTATCAGGATCGCGTTATTGGCTTGCTTTCCAAACATATCCTGCTTGATTGACTATAGGGTTATCAATCTATCAATTTTCAGAGCAGACCGTATTTAGTTTATTCTTCCCACAAAGGAAGGGGGAATCTCAGCACCTCTTCACTTTTATGTACCTGCCAGATGTTTGCTGGAAAGTGATAAGTCACATCTGTCTATTGGAGTGGTTTGTCTATGATCTAAGGGTAGGAGAGTCCATTTCTTTAGTTTTCTTGGCATAGATATTCACCGTAAAAATCCACACTTCACAGGGTTTTTCTAAGGTGATGGTTACTCATTTAAAATCTTAAGGATCTATTCCTTCTTGAAAATGGTTTACATGTTTAGCATCAAAAGAGTGATTTTGCTAGAAATCTAATTTTTTTCTAAGACTATTTCTTTTTTTTTTTAATTTTTTTTCAACGTTTATTTATTTTTGGGGCAGAGAGAGACAAAGCATGAACGGGCTAGGGGCAGAGAGAGAGGGAGACATAGAATTGGAAACAGGCTCCAGGCTCTGAGCCATCAGCCCAGAGCCCGACGCGGGGCTCTAACCCACGGACCGCGAGGTCATGACCTGAGCCGAAGTCGGACGCTTAACCGACTGTGCCACCCAGGCGCCCCTAAGACTATTTCTTAAACTATATTTCTTCTTATGCATTTTTTTCTTTTTTAAAAATAATTTTTAGTATGTTGAGAGGTGCTAGAAATGCATCATGTATTTGCTTTTTCTTTCTCCTTTGTGGTCATCTGTACTCTTGGATTGCACTATTTTAATATTTTAGGGAATTTGTGAAAGTTGAACTAAGCACTCTTGTCACAGGTAACTGATCTGATATGCAACATCCCATTAAAAACACATAATAAGCATCAATTTGATCTAAATATTGGAAGTTAAATTCATCACCCACTTACAAAAAGCATAATATAGTTGCTTCGTAAACTCTCTCAGTAGGTACTGAGACACTTTAGTACAACCCTATGGATCTAGCATCAAAGCCATACCTTAAAAACATAATCAGGATTAGCGCCTGTGCATCATCTTCAGGGCTCCCCCTTGTGGTGCGGGCCATCATCACCCAGACTGTGTGAGCAGTGGGTTTGTTTTCTCCATAGACTGTCGATTGATCCTTTTAAGACACAGCTTAGGAATATTACAATCACAACAATCCTTTGCTTAAAATCCTCCAATGACTGCCCCTTTTCGCTCAGCAGGAAAACCAGTCCTCAGCATGGCACACAGGGTCCTACATTAATTACCTGGCTCTTGGCCTACTTCCCTACTTCCTTCCATTCTCAGTCCCTTGTCTGTTATTTTATCGATATTTCATTGTAATTAATGAAAGTTCTCTGTCTGAAAAAACTCCTTTATAAACTTAATTGTAACTACTTTTCCCATTTTTCAAGAAGGGAAAGTCTACCTTAAAGAATCACAATTCTTCTCTTAAATTTCCCATCCAAACTTGACTTTGTAAACTTACATATGGATTCCCAGATGCAGAAAAGTTATTTTCCCAAAATGAAAAGATTGTTTCTCTTGGCTTAGTTTATAGGCATGTAACTACAGAGGGATTATGAAGGGTTGCTCTAACATGGGGTCATCAGTGTGGAGGGAGGATAAAATGCTGAAACCTACATCTGCAAGAAATCTCTCAATATTAATTCCTTGCTTAGTTTCCCCAGAGGCTTAACCACCGGGAAAAAGAGACCTAAAAACTTCTTGTAAGGAAGATAAAGATTTTGCTGGCATAGTAATACCACATTAACTTAAACATATCTTTTAGAATATGATACCTAGTTAGCAATATTTGGTAAAGTGTCATTAAAATTGCACATTTGAAATCAATATCTACTATTATCATATAGAATTTTCCAAATATGAAATCTATTAAGCATTTCTAAAAAGGTAGAATTTCATTAACTTTTAATTCATCATTAACTAATTTCATTATTCACATTCACTTTTAATTCATTCTTAACTAATTTCTCTTCTGTATTGAATAAGCACAGACGTGTTTTGACTGTCGTTGTTTTTAAAGATATTAATTCAGTCATCCAGTGTAGTATTTTAACAGTTTTGATAAGAAATTTATATGTTCACCTCCCATCACTGATCTTTTCTTGATTGGAGTTTTTCAAGTGTTTCTTTTATACTCAGATTTCTAGCTCATGCAAAGTAAATTGTAATAATCACATTGAAATATATCAGGATTTAAATTATAATTTCAGTGACTTTGAGTTCTGAAAATGAAGATAAAAGAAAGAAACTGGCTTAAGAAGTAAACATTTAGAATTAATATGTATTTCCTATTGTTCCAGGGTTATAGTAACTCTCATAGTAAAAATCGTGTTTGACCCATTATTTTGAATCTGTAAAAAATGCTAAATTATTCTTTTAACAAAAAAAATTTAACAGAAAATTCCAGCAGGGGAATTAGGCCAGGCATTTGTAAAGACCACCTCACCCTTTTTGTTTAATACAGCCATTCAGTACTTAAAATGGTAACATCATTCAGTGCCAGAATCTCTAACTTTGTATCAGGAAATGAAATTAGAAATTTCCAAGGCTCTGTGATCCACAACCCAGACTCTCTCTACCATCACCTACAAGGTAATTATATTGCAAATTTCTAAGAGTCTACAAAACAAAATTCCTTTTATTTTATTTTTATTTTATTTTATTTTATTTTATTTTATTTTATTTTATTTTATTTTTTATATTTACTTTTTACAAAATTCATTTTAAATAACTCAATTATAGAATAACTTTTAAGGGAGCTTTAAAATCATGCAGAATAATAGATTAAAAACTGCCATGAATGTGACCAAACAAAAAGACCTTCTTTGTTCTTGACCCCTCCAGTAAGACTTGGCCATTTTAATCTGAACACTATGAGGCTGATTCCAGTACCTCATCTATCAGTATGTTACAGCTTTTCCTTCTCTTACTCAAGAGTAGCTCAGTTTTCTTGCTCACCCACTACCTCCTCCCAATACTCCCCCATGTATAATTTCATTCCTTGTTTTACCTTCCCCCTTCCCCTGCATTTCAGTGAAAACGGTTGTTGTTTTCCTCCCCCCACCCCCCAGAGTTGACTTAAAATTAAAGAAAAGACATTACACTTCTCTAAATTCATTCATTCTTTGGGGCACCTGGTTGGCTCAGTCACTTAAGTGTCAGACTCTGGCTCAGGTCATGATCTCATGATTCATGAGTTCGAGCCCTGCGTGGGGTTCTGTGATAATAGTGGAGGGACTGCTTGGGTTTCTCTCTTTCTCCCTCTCTCTCTGCCCATCCCCTGCTTAGGCTTTCTCTCTCTTAAAAGATAAATAAATAAACTTAAAAAAAATAGCAAAGATTGGGGCACCTGGGTGGTTCATTCGGTTAAGCATCCAGCTCTTGATTTCAGCTCAGGTCATGATCTCATAGTTCGTGAGTTTGAGCCCTACGTCGGACTCTCTGCAGTCAGCATGGAGCCTGCGTTGGATCCTCTGCCCCCCTCCTTCTCTGAGCCTCCTCTGGTCACACTCACTCTCTCACAAAAACATTAAAAAATATTTTTTTCTTTTCTAAAGTGTATTTATTTATTTTGAGAGAGAGAGAGAGAGAGAGAATGAAAATTTGGAACAGACTCAGCACTGTCAGTGCAGAGCCCAGCCTGGGGCTGGAACTCACAAACAGTGAGGTCATGACCTGAGCCGAAACCAAGAGTCCAGCACTTAACCACCTGAACCACCCAGGTGCCCCTAAAAAAAAGAATAAAAAATTTAAAATCATTCATTCTTCGATAAGATATTTCTTGAAATTCTAATATGTATTAGACATGGTTTAGATGTTGTGCCTTTTTTGACAAAATCTATACCTGGAATAAAAAGCTAATAAATACTGAATATTTGTCTGTAAAAAGTGAATTTTAATTTAAAATGGAAATGACAGTATGAAGAAAGGAATGAAAGATGTATAGGAAAACCCAGATTCATACTCCACTTTTCTCAGTGCATATAGTTTTAATTAATAAGTGATCACTGTTTGGGCTACATACTGGTACAGGCACTATCTGTTTACTATTCAAAGTGATAGAATACGGTAGATATTACCATGTTTATCTCAAATTGTGGAGAAACTTTGGCTTATTGCCCAACATGGAGGTAAAGCTGAGTTTTTGAATCTTGGTCACTGGAGCCCAATTCCTGTTTTCTCTGCCTTCTTTATCTCTGCAACATTACAAAAAGAACTTTTGTTCCTAAATATGTAGACAGTCTCTTTAGGCTCTTCGTTGAAGAAGGGGCCAGGAGAGAATAGAAACGGACATCATTATGTATTCAGCTGTAGCAGGCCAGATAAATGAACTGCAGTTGCCCACCTGAGACAGCAGTGCCCTAGATTTAGTGATTTAGCACAAAACAGAACAACTAGTCAAGAAAATGATGTGGTTAGAGTATGTGATGAGACAGTAATAAGAGGAATTTGAGCTGTCATGACCCTTTCACTACCTAAAAGCTATGATTACTTTCCCAAATGCTATGCCAGTAATGTATAAGAACCAAGGTAGGGAATAAAGCCTAAACTCCTCAAACGTGACACATTGTAGAGTATTTCCAGTTATACAGTGGTCTTAACACCTTTCTGATCTGAATTTCATCTAGGATAGGGTTCAACAAGAGACCATGCCCAACCATGAAAAACATTGGTATTTTGTTTTGGGGGGGTTTTTTTGGTCATTATTTTGAGAATGACATTTGTACAATATCGCTTACAGCTGTTTCTCATGCGCTATTTTTGACAGGAGTTTTTAAGTCTCTTTAGGCAGAGGAAACAAAGCTGCTTCCATTGACAAGGAAGGCTCAATGGGGGGGGGGGGGGAGAGGGGCAGATTTTCAGTTTTGCCTGTGTCCAGCCAAATGTCTCTATTTTAAGTTCAAAGTCTCATTGTTCCTCAACGGTGTCCTAACTTGAACATGAATGAGTTGGTGAGCCTGGGCATTCAATGGATGGTCAATAAACACATAATTTATTTATAACTACCTAAAACTGGAAACAACATAAATATCCCCCCATTTGGTGAATGGCAGAATAGTTTGTGGTTCATTCATAAAATCAAACATCACTCAGTAATAAAAGAACCAACTACTAACACACGTAATATGATGAATTGATCTTAATGCCTTATGCTAAGTAAAAGAAAGGCTGCATAATGTGTGAATCTATTTATATGATGTTCTGGAAAAGTAAAGCTCTTGTAAGAACAGAAAACAGGTCACTTGTCAGGGGCTGGAGGTAGGGGGAGAGATATGCTCTAAAAAATGGTTACAAAGGAATTGGGGTGGAGAGGGTACATAAAACTGCTCTATCCTTTATTTAAAAAATACAGTTTCCAAATGAGATATTTCTACATAGCCAATGAGATGGCTAAAATTAAAATGACTGTCAATACCAGTTGTTATTGAGGAACAAGTAGAACTCTGAGACATTTCTATGACTAATGTTTTTCTATTAGTAATAAAAAAAAAATCATACAACCGCCAAGAAAACTGCGTGGCAGTTTCTGATAAAATTAAACATAGTCATCACATGCCCCAGAATTTTCAATCTTAGAGCCAATCCAAGAAAAATGAAAACATATGCATATACAAGAACTTAAACAACAATCTTTCCTAACAGCTTTATTCATTATAGCCCCATACTGGAAACAATGCACATGTCCATCAGTGAGTGAATGGATAATCAAATTGTGGTGTATTCAGTGAATGAAATACTACTCAGGAATATAAATGTACAAACTAATGACAAATACAACATGAATGACCCTCAAAATATTATGCTGATCAAAACAAGGCAGCCATAAAAGAGTCATGCTCTTTTAATCTGAAACGTTATTTCTACTTGAAACTGTAGATAAGAAAAAAATTAAATTATAATTATAGAAGGCATATCTGTGGTTTCTTAGTTGTGGATGGGTTGGGAATTGAATGGAAAGGGAAATAAGGAAAACTTTTTGAATGACAGAAATCCATTTATCCAACTCATTACATCTCCTTAAACTGGATTTAGTTTATTTTATGTAAATTGCACTTCAATGAAGTTGATTTGGAAAACATATTACCTATATAGTGTGAGTATCCCCATAATGAGTATTATAAATATTGTTTACTGGTTGATGTTATAGCTGGGGGACTTGTTAGAAGCAAATACTTTAACAGTTCAAGAAGATCACTTCTGACTTTGGTGATTTATGGTGTGGAAAGTCTACTAAAAATTATCCCCCAAAGAAAAATCATAATAATACACTGTGGAAATAAGAGGCAGACTCAAGCAGATGTGACAATGAGAAGTATATTACTCCCAAGAACTTGAGATAATAAATATGAAAGAAACCATTAGTAGAAGGAATAAATAAAATAAACTACAAAACATCACTACCAAAAACAAGACAAAAAAATCGGCTTCCTTAGGGAAAAAATAGTACTAATAAAAATAGTAATTTAAATAAATTTAAAGAATGATTAGGAGAGCATAAATAAGAGGTTAGGTAGGTATAATTCAAGAGAATCAGTGATTTGGAAGATATAATGAGGAAATTGCCCGATCAGTATTCAGCATAGAGAAATTAAGCATTAAAATTACAAAAAAAGAATTAATAAACACATGGAGAAAAATAATATTTTCCAACGTCTGTATGAAAGAAATTACTAAACAAGGGAAAAGAGAAAGTAAGTAGTATAAAGGGATATTACTAGATTGTACTCTATAATTAAAGCATGGATATATCCACAAGACAGAGATGCTATACTAACATCCAAAAAGTATTCAGTATTAAGCATATTATCTTAGATAAAGAGGCCTTTTCATAATTACTTTTTAAAGTCTGTCCATTAAGAAAATACAACAATCTGAAATGTGTGTGCAACTAGTAGCAAAACTTGAAATACATGAAGCATAAACTGATAAAACTAAAAGAAATAACAAGACAAATCTGCAAACATTTAAAGTTTCCTCTCATAACTTGCTAGAACATGTAGAGAGAAAGGATACATAAGACTTGAAATACTATGGCAACCAAATTAATCTGTAAAACAGTTTTATACAAAACCTTTAAAACTGCGGATTTTTTTCCTTCCGATCTATGAAGAGCGTTCATCACAAAAGACTGGAAATGTTTAGAAATGTCTTGAAAAATTTAAAAGCATTGTGTTAATTTCCATGAGGGTTTTCTCATGGGAATTAACAGAGTACAATGAGAATAGATCTCTCCTAAAATCCCTATTTGCAGTTTAGTCAACAAACTTGTAAATGACCCACAGACTAATGAAACCCAAAGAAAATTAGAAATATTTGAACTGCATAAACACTAAAGCACAATATTTAAGAATCTGTGGGGTATATTTAAAGCAGTGTTTAGTGAGAAGTTTAGAGATTTTAATGCCTATTTTAGAAAAAAAGATGTTTTTACAGTAAAAAAAAGGTAGAAAAATGAGCAAATTAAACCCAAGGTAGGTAGATGATAGGAAAATCTAATAAAATAAATTGAAATAAAAACAGCATGCAATTATATTTTTAAGAAGCTATGCATTATTTTTTAAAGATTAATAAGAGTGATAAAAGCTTAGTGTTCCAGTATTAACATTCTGATTAAAAATGACCCCCAAATTTAAGAAGAGAAAATGACCAGTTATCATGCTACTGATGGTGTGAGTAAGGAATTTGGACCAGGGAAAGTAAGGAAGATTTGCTTTCCTTCCACTTCCACTTATTTGTTGGGATGGCTCCAAAGTTGGGAGACAGAATCATCTGCAAGATTGCTCATCCATGTGTCACTCATATTTGGAAGACCCAAACATAAAATTCCGTCTGAGAAAGTTAATGATAAGGAGTCTCGGTTTGGACTGTCCTTAGTATATGTGCCTTTTCTTTTAGCAGGTCATGCTATGATCTGAGTGAAACAGAACAGGAAAAGAAACCTGAAGGGAAAAATTATAACCACACAAAAAGGCAGTTGGGAAGTTTATAAATGACAATCAGCAGAGTTATTCATGGCTGAGATTCCACAGAGCTCTAACAGGAGCAATTTATAGATAATGAATCTGATCTTGATTCTGTGCAGAATGTTTGGATATGTTTATTCTTCTAGAAGGCTTTTAAAGGGAGAAACCTTAACTAAAAGTCATTTTCCGGCTGCATATCACAATCACTCACAAAGAATATATTTTTCTTTTCTTGGAGACACGGATGGTAAAATCTGGCCAAGAGCTTATGTCCCTCACCTGTAAATGTGGTCCAGACAGAAACCTGAATTGCAAAAGGAATATATTCTATACTTTTGTGCAGGAAGATGGAGAAGAGAAGAAAGGAGAAATTCAAAAGAAAGGTAAAGGAACAGGTTATAAAAATTGTGAAAAATGAAGAAAGAGTGAACATAACATTATGTTGTAATCAAACGTAAATGAAGACCGGATTTGAAAATTCCCTGAGCAGACAAAACCAGTTAGTCATACAAGCGAAGCTTAATTTAGCTTATTTTGCAAGACAAATGAGATTAACTTGACCTGGGTCACCTCTTGCTTATGCCTCTGAAATCCTAAGTGAAACTTAAATAGTTACCCAAAATTGATATGAGGTAACCAGTAACCAATTCCTTTTCTTTTAAGGAAAATCTAGTAATTTTTTAATGTTTACTATTTTTGAGAGAGAGACAGAGACAGAGACCAAGCAGGAAAGGAGCAGAGAGAGAGGGAGGCACAGAATCGGAAGCAGGCTCCAGGCTCTGAGCTGTCAGCACAGAGCCCGATGCGGGGCTCAAACTCACAGACCTCAAGATCATGAGTTGAGCCGTAGTGGGCCACCCAACTGACTGAGCCACCCAGGGGCCCCAGGAAAATCTAGTATTGTAACCAAGCACTGTAAAGAATAAACACTCACTGCCTTCACACTTTATAAAGTACCTCTGAGCATCATTTCATGATTTGGTTTGCATGTTCCTGGCTTGCAAACTGTCTTTTTGGTGTATACTCAATGAACTTTTACTAATTAATACTTCAGTGATTCCTTGGTTTTTCTTCTTTTTTTGATGGACTTTTGATAATTATAATTTGGAAAATATAGAGCTAGTTTTTGAAAGTAGCATGTATTTGACAACTATCCATATACTGATAGTATTTTGTTTTTGTTCCCTTTGTTAAAGAAATAAGGAAAGGATTGTTAACAGATATTCAAGTTCCTTAATAGTAGGACATTAAACCAAAGACAATGAAGGTTTTGTTTCCAAGTCTTGATACTCTTCTGGAATGTGAGTTCCACAGAACTAAAACTCAAATTTGCTCAGCTAATTCTCCATAATAAATGCATAGACACTGTGTTTGTTGATGTCATATTTATTTTAAAGAAAATGTGAAGCCAGTAACTGGAATTCTTTATCTGCTAGATTATCTAGTTAGTTAATTACATTATAGTAGATGTAATTTATTCCTGAATTCTGCTTGATTATCTGGCTGGTTAATTACATTACAGTAGATGTAATTTATTCCTGGAAATGTGGCTATTTGTAGTGATCATAGAATTTTATACTTCTTTTTATCATCCATGTTTTATTCATTAATTTATTTATTTTGTAAATATTTTATTTCTTACCATGTGGTAGATGTTGCTCTATGTTCAAGGGATAAATTATGTAAATAAAAGATATAAATAAATAACAGATGAATAAATAATGATAAAAATAAATAAAAGATAGAAATATTAATAAAGGGGCTCCTGGTGGCTCAGTTGGTTAAGCATCTGACTTTGGCTCAGGTCTTGATCTTGTGGTTCGTGGGTTCAAGCCCCACGTTGGGCTCTGTGCTGACAGCTCAGAGCCTGGAATCTGCTTTGGCTTCTGTATTTACCCCTCTCCCTCTGCCTCTCCCCTGCTCACGCTCTGTCTCTATCTCAAAAATAAATAAACATTAAAATTCTTTTAAAAATATTAATACAATAATATTTAATATTAGTAAAATAGTAAGTAAGATTAGAAATTTCTGGCTTCATGTGTCTTATATTCTGATACAATAGCATTATTTTACGTCAGAATTGTGAGGAGGTGCTTTTGGCGTGGAGTATACAGAATATATTTGCCAGCATGCCTTACAATAAGACTTTAAAATATAGAATATCAACTTAGCGTTGAATTATTTCCTTCAATTTAGAAACACTGTTTAATTCCACTCATCAGTTTGTGTAACTCTTTCTGTTGATTTACACCAAGTCAGTACTTATATTTCCCTCTGGAATAAGCATGTGCTCTTAACTAAGAGGTTAGTCTAGAAGTCTCAAATACTTAGAACATTCAGGGATTTATTTATTTATTTATTTATTTATTCTTTGAAAACTATCACTTTTCAAAAAATAATAATCATGCTTTCTTTTTTAAATGTAGCACTTTGTCATTTTCAAAAGCAACTTGACTCAATAATTTCTAGCAAGAAGAGGGATCATTAGATTTTAGAAATTGACACTGTTGAATTTCCAAAATCATAACAGGTTAAAAAGAGAAAAGGTAATTGGGGCACCTGAGTGGCTCAGTCAGTTAAGTGTCAGACTCTTAAATTCAGCTCACGTCACGATCCCGGGGTTGTGGGATGAAGCTTCACATTTCACATCAGGCTCCACACTGAGCGTGGAAGCCTGCTTAAGGTTTCCTGTCTCTCTCTCTCTCTCTCTCTCTCTCTCTCTCTCTGTCTCTCTCTCTCTCTCTGCCCTCCTCCCAGCTCACACACTCTCTCTCTCTCAAATATAAATTAGAAAAAAAATAGGTAATCACCTAGTATATGTAAGTTTGCAGAAGAGTGTTTCTACATTTTCAGAAAGAAAACTTTTAATATAGATGTTTTCATGAGAATAAGATGGCTTTGTAGCTTTCTGTCATTTGAGCAGATAAGGATTGTTTCCCTTTCCCTTATGACTCTAGACAGAGTATCATTGTCTTCAGATTACCAAAAACATTTTTTTAATTTAAAACATATTTTGTCATTTATGTAGGAAGGTTAAGCCTCGCCTCTCAGGGGAACACTTAAAAAAATTATGTTTATTTATTTTTGAGAAAGAAACAGAGTGTGAGTGGTTGAGGGACAGAGAGGGAAGGAGACACAGAATCTGAAGCACAGAGCTGTCAGCACAGAGCCCAATGCAGGGCTTGAATGCAGGAACCATGAGAATCATGACCTGAGCCCAAGTTGGACACTTAACCTACTGAGCCACCCAGGCGCTCCTAGCCTCTCAGGGGGACTTTTAACACTTCCTTAGCATGTTGTTCATATCCTAGTGTAGAATTTATCAGATCTCCTGTTCACTACATTAGAAAGCCCTTTGAAGGCTGGGATAACGTGTCTTTCTCATCCTTGTATCTTCAGTGTCATATGAGATCTGAAAGGATTTAAAATTTGTTCTTTATGTTAGTCAACTCATCAGTTTTATACTCAGTAGTTGAAACCTTAACACTTTGGCTTTTCCTTACTATGTTTTCTCAGGGGTATGAAGGAAAGTTTTAAATTAAATTTCAACATATTTATGTAAAATATTTTTATTTAGTCATTTTTATTCTAGCATTTTTTTCTTACATTATTATGTTTTTTACCCAACCTGTTTTCATGAAGTATAAATTTTTGGGCCACACGTAGGCCAATAAAGTAAATAACATTTGTATCCGTTAGCCAACCTATGGTTGCAATTCAACCATGACCAATGGAGTTGCATCTCAATTGTCTCTTTTTCCATTAAAATTATGACCATTAAATTTAATATGTGATTTGTTAAACTATATCTTACCCTCATACACATTAATTAATTAAACTAAAACCAATTTTAACTTCAGCACTATTTATATATTTATGTAATTTTATTTATAATAATGGCTGTGTGTAACTACTGGCTTACAAAATTTTTAAAAATCTAAAATGCAGATTTTTTCATGAACCAGTGTTGGTCAGCACATCACTGAAGGAATTAAAAATTAGGTTAATGAGTTTAGGATTTTTATAATTTATATGATATATATGATAGCTAAATTTTTTTATAATTGTAGGATAAAAGATTATAGGATTTAAAAAATTATAGGATAAAAGAATATGAGACATAAAGAAATAAATAACACAGCTAACATTTTTTATAATGTATTAAGTATTTTTTGATTCTCACTAAGGCTCTGATTAAGTATTGCTATTATTAGCTCCATTTTTTTTGACAAATGATTATTTTAAAAATTCAAATAATATAGAAATATAGAGTAAATCTGAGACTCCCATAACACCTTATTCCCCCATATCTTTCCTGAGAAACATTGTATCCTTCCAGATTTCTCTCTTCTCTTCTTATTTGCTTCTTTTCTTATAATAATTATTTTTTCTTGTTAAAATAATTGTTCTTTTTAGTAGAAGTATGATGAAATTTATACAGCCATTTTTTGATCCATTCAGCCTCATTATTACAAACAAAGCTGCAAAAAACAGCTCCATTGGGTATAGCTAGACATCGCCTTCGATATCTTGAGCTGTTCTATAAGAATTTCCATGTTTAAATACCTTGATGATGAACTAGCCCATAAAATTCTATTTGCTTTTGTAATGTTGACTCTTGCTGACATAGCATGCAAAAAGGATGTGGTACCAATCATGTGTAAGTGTGTCCATTTCCCTGTACCTGCAATAACACAGCACTGGCTCATACTGGCTTGTGAGAGCTAATTCTGCATCTCTTCTCAACTCCATGTGCAGTGATATCACAGTGGTAGCTTGAAATATGCCATTTTGATGGTATTTGTACCATAGAAATTGACAAATACTATAAATGAAGGTTAATTTTTTCCTTCAGAGAGTCTACTTACTAGTGCATCACTGCCTATACTCTAATACTAGCTATTACCTTTTTTTTTTTTTTAACATTTTTATTTATTTTTGGGACAGAGAGAGACAGAGCATGAATGGGGGAGGGGCAGAGAGAGAGGGAGACACAGAATCAGAAACAGGCTTCAGGCTCTGAGCCATTAGCCCAGAGCCTGACGCGGGGCTCGAACTCACGGACCGCGAGATCGTGACCTGGCTGAAGTCGGACGCTTAACCGACTGCGCCACCCAGGCGCCCCTAGCTATTACCTTTTAAATATTTACTATACCTTGTGTATAAATATTATTTACCTTTTTTATAAAATTATTTGTACTTTTAGTGGATTATTATGATCAGCCTGTAGCATTGCTAAGGAAAGGGAGATCAACTTAGAATATATAAACAGATACAGGTGTGTGTTAGGCATAAAATAAATATTAGTTTATCATTCTTACCCCACCCCACTCTTTCCTTGTCTAAGGAACATAGGGAGTTTGTGGTTAAAAACAAGTCACAGAAATCAACCCTTATGTAACTTATATCCCCATTGTTATAACACTCCCCTTTATTTATGAAAGGTATATTTAAAAAACCCATATCAGATAAAGGTTATAACTTTAATTTGGCGCTCCCAAAAGAAATTCTGTAAAATATTGTCCATCTGGTCACTGTCCCCAAAGGGATCCTTCTCATGCACACTGGGGATAAGGGACATTGATATAAATTGCTCGGTTATACCATCATCAGTGATACTTGGCACCACAGAGAGCAGGTAGGCAAATGGCTGACGAAATTTCTCAATTTTCCCTGGTTACTATGTCTTGTATAAATGTTGTCCAGTCTCAGATGGGTGTTTTCATCTGTTTGTCTTCTCATAGCAAATTCCTAGTCCAGGTGACTTTTGGTGGTGATATTTTGCATAGGACTCAGGGTGGTGATGGAGAAGGCTAAAAATGTTTTTAGATGTTGAAGGAAGGGGAAATCTTAGCATCTGAGGGAAAGTTCTCAAGTAAAACTAGCAGCAGTGCTATTTTTTGGTGTATTTAAAAGGTACCAGCACTGAGAAACTGTAGCATTCACTGAATTATTTTTCTTAATTTTAAAAGTAACAGAAAAGACCAATTCTGTTTTTCTTTAAATTCTTGAAGTTTGGCATTCTCTCTCTCTCTCTCTCTCTCTCCCTCTCTCTGCTTCTGTTGGCGTTCTCTCTCTCTCTCTCTCTCTCTCTCTCTCTCTCTCTCTCCCTCTCTCTGCTTCTGAAATCATGCTTTCTCCTACAAGGATAATAGCTTGCCTCTCTGGGAAGTCTTATGGTTTGCAAAATAATAATTCTGATAAAGCTTTCTGACAGGTACATACATGGGAAACATGGCTCAGCAAACTCTCGCTCCCTTACCTTTTCTTTTTCTTGCTTCTTCCCCCTAGTCAGAGAAAAGTTGTTTGAGGAATCCTGAAAAGCTGCCTGGATTCATTCCTGCCCTCTATTCTTTTTGTCCCCACATTCACTTCCTCAGAGAGTGCAGCCATGTTCATTATTTTTATTCTGAAGACTCCCACATGATCTCCACACAACTTTCACTTAAATATACCACTCTATTGTGAACTCACTCCTGGACATTTCTATTTGAATGTTTTTTTTTTAAATTATATCATGTTATATGTTCATATTCATGCTTAACATGCTTTCCACTAAAAAAAAAAATCACCTCTTGTTATGGTCTGATTATTTGTGTCCCCACAAAATTAATATGAACTCCTAACACCCAAAGTTAAATGGTCATAGGAGGTGGGACCTTCAAGCAGTGACTAGGCCATGAGAGTAGAACCCTCATGAATGGGATTAGTGCTCTTACTGAAGAGGTGACAGAGCTATCCCTTGTCCCTTACATCATGTAAGGACTCAAAGACAGGTACCAGCTATGAAACACGGAGACGACCCTCAGCAGAACTTGGTGCTGGGTGCTTTGATCTTGGACTTCCAGCTCCAGGAATACAAGAAATAAATTGTTGATAAGCCACACAGACTGTGGTATTTTGTTATAGCAGCCCAAACAGACTGAAAGGCCCTCCTAATACTATCTCTGTGAATGAGATCATTTTTTCCCAGTTACCATGGTAACCTCTTGTTCCCTTGTATGTATTAAGTTGCCATATTCCGTGAGCTTTTAATTATTTTTTTCCACTTGTCTCTTTCATGTTTATTTCCACTATGGTTGGAAAATCTGGTATCCCCTCAATTGGACTGCTGTCATAGTCTTCTAGTTTTTCTCTTTAAACCTTCCCATTGCTTAACCTTGACTTCCATATTGGTACTCACTTGTTCAAAATACTTACTGAATTCCTTTTAACCACTGATTATCTTGCCATGTTCTCAGAAATTTGGCCACACTATAAATGTTCATCGTATTTCTTTCCATTCCATAAAATGTTTCTAGTCCGATACCTAGCCTTTTTAGTTTACTTCCTCGTGCTCATGATCCATGATTATTTCTGTGTTCTTTTTAAAAATTAATGAGTTAATTAATTAATGTATTTATCATTTTATTTCTATTTTTAACTTTTATTTCTATTTATTTTTAAAATTTTATTTTTTAATTACTATTTGTTTAAATTCCTAACTCTGGGTCATCATTTTGTTGTTCCTCTCTCTTGGAATGCCTTCTGATTCCTCATCTACTTACCCAAATTTTATCTATTCTTGATAATCATAGAATCATTATACAAGTAGAACTAAAACTTACCTAGCCTTGAAACATGACAGACGTAGGCTTCAGAAATGGTTAGTCTTACTCAAAGTCACACATTGAAGCTATGGCAGAAATGAAGCCAGAGCCCAAGTTTTCCTTTGCATAAGTTTTCTGTATAACAGTGTGTTGCTGAAGTCAACAGTTAATGCTCCCAAATTTCTCACTAAGTTTATTTTGACCTACTTCAAACTTCTGCATTCTGAGACACTCATGAATTGAATGCCATTTTTGGTATTTTTTTTAAATATAATACTTTCATCTGTCATGTTGGCTTTCCCTTCCAGCTTTAGATTATGGGTGCAATTTTTAAAATGATTTAATACATAAATTCTATTTCTTCATCTAAGTCATTGATCAACATGTTTGAGTAAACGAAGGTTAAAGGACCAACACCCAGAACACTCTTTTGAAATTCAGTTTCCTTTTATCTTTACATTTTGAGTAAATTATTTTCTACCAGGTGTAGAGGAATCTAACAGAACTCTTAGTACCCTTTGAATATATATATATATATATATATATATATATATATATATATATATGTGTGTGTGTGTGTGTGTTCGTTCTTACAAAGAAATATATATAAATTTTAAAGATACTTTGTGTCTTTTACTACTATTTATCACTTTGGTAAATAATTTTGAAAGGAAAATAAAGTGAATATGGCAGGGCTTGGCGTTGATGATGCACCTTTGTGGTGTGTGATGATCAGTGTGTTTGATATATTCCATTTGTAATCTGATCAGGCTTTTGCCATGATTCACTGATTGCTAAGCTTAATGAGTTTTTCTTTTTTTTCTTTTTTTTGCTTGGTTTTAAGTTTTGAAATCTGTCTTGGACTTTTCTCTTAATATTCTGCTAATTTTCACAATCCAAGCACTTGAGTAATGAATATGGCCTCAGTCTAATGACAAATTCTGGAATCAACACTGTACCTGATCAAAGGATATTTAAGGAACATCGACCCAGTAACTCAATGAGTCAGTGACAAGTCAAATTAACTCCTAGCTCTGACTCATTTCATCCCCAAACCACGTGTAACAATGCCTTACAATGCCTTGTAATATGTCTTCAGTAATACAGTTTTCTTAATTCTTTGGAAAGTATATGCCACCAATTTCCAGTGTGTGTGTGTGTGTGTGTGTGTGTGTGTGTATGTATGAAATTCCTTACCCAGAAACCTACTTAGATGACTAGATCCTCTTAGTTGGGTATGATGTCTCAGGCCTATGAATTCTTTGAAGACTAGAATGCTGTTTGACTCCTAATCTAGTAGCAAGAACGCTATTCCAGCTGATGAACTTTTTGGACCCTGTTTGACCTTCCAGCTAGCCTGCCTCACTGATTCTCTGCTTCTTGTATATCCCAGAACTCCGCATTGTTATGCTCTCCACACTTGCTTATTATCCTTGCTGAATTTCCTAGACATTTCCTGCCTGCTTAGACTGGCACCTATCGCTTATCATCATAATCTCCAGACACTGGGTTCTGGTTCACTGGCTAGGTGGGGGAGACCTGTCTCAGAAATTCACTCCTTTGCTGAGACCCTGTCACTTGCTTTGCTGTTGCCAGATTTTGTGGCTACTGCCTTCCTGCCTGGAATGTCAGTCTGTCACCTGAGTCCAGACAGCCCTGACAATTCTCTGCTTGCCGAGATATCCTGATCGACACCAAGTGCGTCTGCACAGCTGACTCCTTTGCTTTTGCATTTTGGTTGCCAGTCTTTTTTTTTTTTTCCTGATGAGTTTTTCTAGTTTCTGTACTCCAGTACTTTGGTTAGTTCCAGAACTGTTGTTTCTGAGCCCTACTTTTATATATTGTCTCCCACATGGTGCTAAAATTAAGTAGAGGGTGTATATTTATGTGTGTGCGTGTGTGTGTGTATGTGTGTGTGTGTGTATGTGTGTATCCTGTTCCTCAAGATCCTTCTCAATTGCCACCATTGCCAAACCTCACTCTTCCATTATTATAGAGGGTTTTTTTTTAGATCCTTTTCATGGACCTTAAAGCAACTCTGCTTTTTATGTGTTGGTCTCCTCTGTTGGACTATGTAGTATTCTCGGACAAAACCCACATGGTTGTTCATTCACATAAACATTTATTAAGCACTTGCCACATGCCAGGCACCATGGTTCTGACAACACAGATAAACAGGGTACACAATTTTATGGTTTTAGTAAACTCAGGATAACGGGATTTTATTACTAGTGTAAGCATTCTAGTTTAAATATTCTACAAAAGTTTATTGAATGAATGAATGAATGTTTGCTGACTAATTGACTATAGATTTTAAAATCTGCTTTCTGAAATAATTATGTGCTCTCGTGCATGCTTCCTAAGAAATAAATGACACTAATTGAGCTAAAACAAAAACTTAGAATCACTGTTGAAGTCATTTTATGGTCTCAGATATGGAAGGTTCTTTGTCCTGAGTAATATAAGACTCTGAGGCGGAGTCAACAAAGCCAACAAACTTTTCCTGTAAAAGGCCAGATCGTAAACATTTTCACATTTGTGGTCCATATGGTCTCTGCCATGACTACTCAGCTCTGATGTTGTAGCACAAAAGCAGTTACAGGCAATATATGAGCAGATGGGCATGGCTACATTCCAATGAAATTTTATTTAAGGATACTGAAATTTGAATATTATGTAATTTTCATGGGTCATGAAATATTCCGATTTTTTTTTTCTCAACCATTTAAAAAACGTTCGTGACTTGCCGGCCTTGCAGAACCAGGTGGTAAGTGGGATTCGTCCACTGGGCCCTAGTTTAGGCTTCGTCTAGGTTTTACTTCTTTACTTTTTCCCAGAACACTTGTATTAAGATTAAACCTGGGGGCGCCTGGGTGGCGCAGTCGGTTAAGCGTCCGACTTCAGCCAGGTCACGATCTCACGGTCCGTGAGTTCGAGCCCCGCGTCGGTCTCTGGGCTGATGGCTCAGAGCCTGGAGCCTGTTTCCGATTCTGTGTCTCCCTCTCTCTCTGCCCCTCCCCCATTCATGCTCTGTCTCTCTCTGTCCCAAAAATAAATAAACGTTGAAAAAAAAAAATTAAAAAAAAAAAAAAAGATTAAACCTGGGCTTCCTGATATAAAACACTTTTGGAATGTTTGCAAATAAAAATAGCTCAGGTCCAGCTTAGATCTTTAATATGCGAAAGGAAATGGAAGAGTGGCTGCAATGTCACCTAATGTAAACAAAGCAGAATGTCACAGCACACTGTAATGCTAGGCATACTTACGACCTGGTTGGAATCAGAGGTCTGTATTGGTTACTTTCTAGATTACTTTTCATCTTCAGATCCCGTGATTCCTTTCATTGACAGTTTAGTAGAGGGGACCTAATAAGGTTCAATAATGTACCTTTTTGTGGTTAGGTTAGTAGTATGTCTGGGCAGTTCTTGCTTAAAAGAAGCCCCTCATTAGTGTCCTAACAGCATAAGAGTTGAAGCAGGTATGTATGATCCTGGGGGCTTGGATCAGCCTTTGTTTTAATTTACTCCAGTCTATGCTAGTGTTAAAAAACATGATATTTGTCAGTCCCATTTATTCTAGCTGGGTCAACTAAATCAGTTAAGCTGTTCTTGTATCTCAGAGTTCAGTAGAATGGCCCATGTCCTGTCACCCAGTTCAGGGGTGACCTCTTTTCTTCCCTCCCTCCCTCCCTCCCTCACTCACTCCCTCTTCCTTCCTTCCTTCCTTCCTTCCTTCCTTCCTTCCTTCCCTTTTCTTTCTTCCTTCCTTTTCTATATTTCCTTCTTCCCTCCTTCTTTTCTTTCTTTCTTTCTTTCTTTCTTTCTTTCTTTCTTTCTTTCTTTCCTTTTTCTCTTTCTCCTTCTCCTTCTCTCTCTCTCATGTTGTCTACTCCTTTACTGTTATATTCCCTGGTATCACCAGCAAAACCAAGTAGAGTCTGAATTTGCTTTTCTCAAAAAGGTACTACCTCATGCCAAGGCAGATGACGATGGACAGGGCTTCATCTGGAGCCATGACTACCATCCACATCCTGTCTCCAGTGCCCACCTTCAACCATCCCAGCCTACAGTGTGTTGGGGAGGATCACCCCTGAAATCTATGGCCCCCCAGGGCTTCTCTGGAATCTAGATGCCCTCTTCCAAGGGGTGCCACCCAATAAGAGCATCTATGATGTGTGGGTTAGCCACTCACGGCATCTGGCTGCTTCCACCCCAGGCTGGCTACTCTCCTGGTACAGCCTGTAAGGCTCCCAGGGCAGAGTTTGTTTTTCTGTCCTACCTCTTCCTTCCATGATTGGCTTGTTGGGGAACCAAGGCCAAGAGGACCAAGAGGTGTCTGTGGCCACAAGGATGTCATCTTTACAGTGCTTCTCCCTGAGACCACCTTCAACTCCAGACAGATTATAAGAAATAGGTTTCCTGAAATGATTTTAAAAGCTATGATTTTGAGAGGCCAGTTACAAGGTCATTTATTTTCTTCCCTCTTTTTCCTTGAATATCTCTCCATTTTGCTCTATCGTTCATGAATTCTTTCTGTTGTGGCCAGTCCGAGATTTCTCTCTCCCTCTTGCCAACTGAAGAATAAAGATGCGGCATTAAAGGACTATAGTATTGAACCAAATCAGAAGTTCAGTAAACTTTTTCTGCAAAGGGCCAGACAATACACATTTTAGGCTTGGCGGACATATGGTCTCTGTTCCAATAGGTGAACTGTACTGTAGCATGAAAGCAGCCATTGGTAATGTGAACAAAGGAGCATATGTGTGTTTCAATATATTTCCAAAACCAGGCAACAGGCAGGATCTGACTTCCAGACCATAAGTTGCTGGCCTCTGAACCAAAGTATGTGTTATGTCTATTGAATATTTTGATATTCTGTATTCTTAAAACTGAAATATATTCTTTGTCTTAAAATATCAAATAAAGTTTTAATGTCTCTCTCTCTGTCTCTCTCTCTGTCTCTCTCTCTCTCCATCCATCCATCCATTCATCTATCTGAGAAAGCCTTTATATTAACTGAGGAAATACCCCTTTAAGTTCCTGCACTGTATCTCATACCTGGTTCACAGAGACTGCTTGGGCAGCAGACATTCCCGTACATATTTCTTTGCAGAAGTATTTGTAATAAACTGTGACTTTAACCATTTGCATGAGTAGAAGACAAGATGGATCACAGTTATAATGTGGCAATCATTTCATTTGCAATATTCACAGATTTTTTTTCCCTTTAGCTGGTGCCATAGTGTTTATGCCTTATCCTGTGCTGGCTGAATTGGGCGGCGTGTTCCTTCTTTCCAGACTGTAGTTTTGAGTTGATAAAGTCTGTGGATCAATGGCAGATTTACACATGCTGTTTGTCCACCTGGTGCTTATTTCAGAACTGCTTCTCTCAAAGTGGACACTTGATAGCAAATGTGTTTATTCATTCTGTTCTAGACAGATCCCCTGATGCTATCTTTCTAATGTCTGTAAATAATTCTTTGGTCTAACAGCAGTGGAAGCCTAAGGCATTTTTCATGTAGCCATTAGCTTCTTTGCAGTCTGGACCAGTTCTCTTCTAGAGTCAATCACGGATACTAAGGAAGTGCCTATCTTGGAAATAGGTACAGATGTTTGAGTCCCTATTGTATTCCAGTTCTGCAGTTAGATTTTTCATTTTTATTTATCACTCAATCGTCATAAACAACCTTATGAGATAGATGATATTAACCCTAGACTAAACGTTACAAAATAGAGTTACAGAGAATATAATGAAGTCTCCTCAAGGTTTCATTTGTAGCAAATGGGCAAAATTATAGCATTGTATTGATGAGCTAACTCTGCACCAGAGAGATAGATACTAGAATGCTGGTGTCAGTTGCCTCTTACCAGCTCTGTGACATCTGCAAGTTATTTTACCTCTCAAAGCCCATTTCTCCATGTGAAAATGTACGCGGCTGTTTTTGTTTTCACCAGATAATAACACATTGCATGCAAAGAACTTAGCAGAGTATCTAGTTCAAGAGAATGTGCTGGATAAATGTTCGTGACTATTATTAAAGTAAAAGATCCCAAATGTAAATCCCCTTTCTCAGAACTTCATAGCTCTTAATCTTTCATGTAGGTAAATGTTAGGTGTTTTATCTTGATCAAATTTTTCATTCACATTCATAAAATCTAATCAAAACGAAAGAAAGTAAGGAATCCTTTAGTTCAGGGTCCAATTACAAATGCCTACACAGCAGGCAGGAAACAGAATAGAATCAAGTTGGTTGGGTGTATGTTTGGTCGATATTCTGTGAGTAGTGGGCACTGGGGCACACATACCTTTTGTATACAAAAGGGCCGTGGCTTACTTCCAACAAATTGTTGGCAAATAGGAATGTGGGTCCAGATTTGTCAGCTGATTCCAGTTTTCAAGACCAAGCAGAGGTTTATACTTTCATGTGAACTATGCCAGTTTTAAGATGTTGGCCCTCAAACTTTTACAAGAATTGTGGATAGGCAAAACACATCTTCTGGGGTGCCTGGGAAGCTCAGTCGGTTAAGCATCTAACTCTTGATTTTGGCTTAGATCATGATGTCATGGTTCCTGAGATCAAGCCTTGTGTTGGGGCTCCGCACTGATGATGCAGAGCCTGCTTGGGATTCTCTCTTTCTCCCTCTCTGTCTGCTCCTCCCTCACCCATGTGCTCTCTCTCCGTCTCTCAAAGTAAATAAATAAATGTAAAAAACCCACATCTTCCAAGTGGAGTTGGTGCTTGGACCATCAGCATGTGGTCTATAATAGACCAACCCTGATATTTGACCAATGAGGAATCTGAAATTAAAAAGTCCAAATGACTGCCAGTGTCACACTGGGTGTTGATTGTCATCCCATGGTCACATAGTGAGAAATATGGTAGGAGCAGGACTACTAAAAGCAAGGCTTCTTTTTACTCCCACACCCTGTTACTGATGTTCTTTTTGACTTGAGCAGTTTCATTTAGGTAATTCCTCCCCAAATCAGTCAAGAGGCTATGTAAGTAGTAAATATTCCTTTCTAGTATTAAAGTCAAGGATTATTCTAGGAGTGGCTTTTAATCTTTCCTTGTTTGTTGGTTTTGGCCCAGGATTTTCACATCAAATGTGACACAATTTACACCATTTAATTTCAACATTTCTTTTCCTAAATGTAGAAAGTTTCATATCTATAAGACTTATTTTATTTTTTCTTATTCAAAATTAGTTTTGAAGAGAAATAACGAGGATCATACTTCATAACATTGCCATAGAGTTGCAACTCTCCAAAATAATTGTTAAAATAGTGCTTAGATTAGATTGAACATTTACTTGCATTTAAGAAAATAAAAGATCACTTTTCACCCATTTCTCTCAAAAGGTACAAACTTACAGTATGAAGATAAATAATTCCTGGGGATGCAATGTGTATCATGGTGGCTACAGCTAACAATATTGCATATTTGCAAGTTGCTTACAAAGGAAAGAAGGAAAGGAAAAAAGGGAAATAGAATAAATAGAATATAGAGAGAAGTCTGGGGCTCACATGGCAGCCCCACCAGGCACCCTGCTAAGCACTTTAGAAGCACTATCAGATTTTACTCTCCTCAGTGTTCTGTGAAGATAGATGCACAGAGATAGGGAACTGAGGCTGTGCAATCATGCCATGTGGCAAAGACTCCAGGTTAGTAAGTGGAGCAAAACCCAAGTCTGTTGCTATTTGAGCTTCAAAGTCAATAACATTTGTATGGCAGTTGAGAGACTAGTGGTGTGCTCCTATTTAAATGAAGAGAAAAACAAAAACAAAAACAAAAACAGGAGAAAGCCATAAGTATAACACCACACACTGTGGTCTCCTTTCTGCAGTCCTTGTTTCTTGACCCAGCCTGTCGTCTTGTGTTTTGGCTCCTTTGAAAACCTTGCTGAAGTCTCTGGCCCCTGTTTTCACAGTTCGAATTCCATTTTCGGAGAGCTTCCTGTGTATTTACCACTCTCTTGAACACGATAGCTGACATACATGTCAGACTTCTCTGGACTATCTGGGCTTTATGTGGCCTTATCTCCTCCAGCCTTTTATTCTGTCATTTCCCAGCACCTCCCCTGAATTCTCTTTCCCCTTGTGGTATGCCAACAATCCGTTTGACTCTGGCAGTCACCACTGCCCTGCACAATTACCTGCTGCATCCCTAAATAAGGGAAGGGAAAGGAAAGATCTTTTTAAGAAAATAATTCCTCTGCTGTGTGCACTGATATCTTCCCATTTTCCCACTACTTCGCCACATTTTCCTGCCTTATCATGGGGAGATATGTAGAGTGTGAAATTGATTCAGGGACTGTAGAGTACCATTAGCTCTTTCTTCCTGGCCCATTGCTCTAGGATACCAGGGCCTTTTGGGCAAACTTTCAGAAGTCTAGAGAAAGCCATATCATGATACAAGCTCCAGAAAATAAAAGATCTCCCGTAGGGCTCCCAAGTAGATTACATCACATAAATAGAATGCTTTTATTAGCACATTTGTTAAGTATAATCCTGCCTCCTGCTTGGTACTAGCTGTCCTCTCTGGAAAACTTTTCTGACAAGCATTTTAACTGAGTGACAATTTTTCATCTATAGCAATTCCTCAAAGGGATACTTTCTCAATCTGTTATTTAAAAGCAAAGAGCAGGGTGCCTGGCTGGCTCAGTTAAGTGTCCAACTCTTGATTTCAGCTCAGGTCGTCATCTCGCTGTTTATGGCATTGATCCCCACATCAGGCTCTGCACTGACAGCATGGAGCCTGCTTATTATAGTCTCTCTCCCACTCTCTATGCTCCTCCCCCACTCGCTAAAAAAATAAACAAATAAAAGCAGAGAGCAAAATCATCTTTTATCATGTTATCCTCTTTTATTCTTTCATAGTACTTATTACCTGGATATGCTTTTAAATCTATCTCTCTACCTGTCTATCTATCTATCTATCTCTAATTTCATGTATGCCCAATCTCTATGAAAGCAAGAACTTTTCTATCTTGTTTACCACTGTTTCTTCGAGTCTAGAACAGCACATGACATATACTAAGACCTCAATAAAATTTTGTTAAATGAATTAATTAGCTTTGTGTCATCCTTTAATTAGTCATTAGTTTTAGTCTGATATTAGTATTCTGTTTGCAAAAGTGGGGTATCAAAGGCTCAGAGGGTATTGCATTAGATACAATGTAAAAAATAGAAACTCTCCTTTTAATAGATGAGACTTGATTAAATACTGGATTATAAAACAACAAAACAAGCAAACAAATGAGCAAACAAAAAGCAAGTTTAAAAGGTATTTCTTGGGGCACCTGGGGGGCTCAGTCAGTTAAGCATCTGAGTTCAGCTCAGGTCATGATCTCACAGGTCCATTGCTGGGTTCGAGCCCCACCAACGGGCTCTGTGCTGACAGCTCGGAGCCTAGAGTCTGCTTCAGATTCTGGGTCTCACTCTCTCTCTGCCCTCCCCCACTCGTGCGCTGTCTGTCTCTCTCTCTCTCAAAAATAAATAAACATTGAAAAACATTTTTAAAAAAGATATTTATTGGGGACAAGTCTGGATGTTTTATATGTACTACATATTATATGATAATACTAACCTAATTTTTTTTTGCTGTGGTAATGATATTGTGGTTGTTCAGGAGAATGTCTTAATTTTAGGATGTGAATGATGAAGTATCCAAGAGTGAAATTTTACGTATATATGTATATATTATATACATATATACATATATATCTCAGAAACAGAGTATGCAAATGAGACAGGACGTTAATAATTGGTGAAATCTAGTGAAGTAATGTTACAAGTGTTCATCTTACAACTGTTTCAACTACTCTGTTTGTTAAAATATGACAAGCTAAGTATGTGAAAGGAAATACCTTTAAAAATTTTCCTATATCAAGTAAGTAGTTAAACTTTTGCCTGAAGTTTACTTTTCAATTTTTGTATTTATAGGATCTGTTTGTTGACATAAAAACGCTGGAAAACGATTAATAGTATTTTCTTGTATTTGATAACATTTAAAATTTTATGCCCAACCTTAAAATGGCAAGGTGAAAAGCAACAAAGTTTGTAGATAGCTGCCTATGACTCTCGCTTACTAATGTCACATCTCCATTTTAGTCCCTCTCTTAAAATTTTATAGATATACTTGAATTGTTGAAAGTTCTCCCATTGAGTCTAAAGGAGATGGGATTTGATCAGCTTTATGAAAAGTCTTTTCTTCTGAGTTATCATAGCACATAAATGAAGTGTGTCATCACCAAGGGCAGTTATTTACAAGAAGCTAAAATAGATTTTCTATCTCCAAATTTATACACTTTCTGTACTCTAAAATAATTCAATTCAATGAACTTGGAAACCGTGGTAGACAGATATTAAATAACTAAGAACAATAAAATGAAAATGCATCTCACCTTTCCTATGTTTTTATGAGCATCTTTCAACAATGGAGACACTATATATAGTATTTGCCTCTGGGTCTTAATGTTCAAATGCATAGAAGTAATTTTGAAGATTGCTAGCTTTGTATGCAGATAGCTACTTATTGATTAGTGGCTTTGCTCATTACAGGGAAAACCGATTATCTATTATAGTGGCTTAAGAAAATAAAACAAAGGGACAGTTAATGATGTGTAGTCATGCATTTCACAAAAAAGTTCTACTTGGAACTTTGAAAAAGTGCATGTTGTTATTTTATACCAGCTAGTCATTTTTAACCAGGAAACAATTGGCACTGAAATGTATTTTCATTACTGGGGTTTGGATAGATCCACTAATCTTGCTCCTAAGTATAATTTAATACTTTTTAACGAGGTGTTTTGTACTAGAGAACATGGTAAATAGGAGATGTTGCTACAAATGCTATTTTACTTTGTCGGTTTCATTTAATTTTTTTCTATGAAAAATCAAAGGCTAAAAATCATAGGTTCTTACTTCACTAATCCTGTTTACAACCTATGGGATTTTGTATGTTTTAGGAAAACAAATTAGAGAGTTTTTGATGAATTCCAGTGTAAAAATTATTATGATACTGTTTACAAATTAGTTAAATAATAACAAGAGAATAGATTGTTGAAGAATTATATCTTACTAACAATTGTTCCTCCTCCAGGCTCTTCTTTATTGACCAGAAATAGTAAATACTGTGCTGTCACTTTTATTTTCTCTTGGATCACACTGCTATCTCAGTGTGTTGTTGAGCACAAAATCCTTCCTTTATCTGTGAAATTTGCCCCATGAACAAACTCCTCTTTCTTTGTCTCAACTATTGCTCTCCGTTGCTGAAGAGTTACTCAGTCATAAACTTAGAAATCATATACATTTATTCACTGGTATTTTTCAGTTTATAGTGGTCAACATGTGTGAAAGTAAAGATTAATCCCCTGCTTTGGGTATTCATTGGGGATAAAAATGTCAACTAACATTTATAAGGCAAATCAGTACCTAATATAATCTTAGTTGATCCTCATTACAGCCTTGAGAAATGGGTGTTTTGAGCCCAAATTTGATAGAGTTAAAAAAAAGTACACACAACAACTCACATTACGAAGATAAAGCCAGCTGTCCAAAATCAGTCACCTGGTAGACATTGTATTTAGAACTTGAAACCGGATCTTCTGACTCCAAGCTGGCTGCTCTTTCTAATACAACAAACTGCCTCTCATAAAGTAAGATGAAATATCATTGAACAATCTTTGGTCAGCTCCAAGCCCCTTCCCTGAAAATAACATCAAGCCACTGAGGGGAACAGATGGATAGCTTTTAGCATCCTCAGAGCTCAAGACTGTTATCCTTAACTCTCCTGTGCTTTTGTAGGGCAACTTGAATCAGGAAATTGGAATGTTTGTGTTTATAGAATTGTAGGGACTGGGATATGGAAGGCATGATATTGTTTAATTGGAGAATGGAGGTATACTTCAGTAGGGTCTGTGGGTGAGCATGTGGAGATATATCCAAGAAAGGTACTGGCCCCCTGGTGGTTTGCAAAAACTCAAGACAGAAAATGAAAAAAAAAAAAAGTCAGGTTACTGATAGTATCAGGTGAGAGCTAGAAAAATGGGAGAAGCACATTATAAAATAGAGCTAAAACTCTACAAAGAGAAAAGCAGAAACAAACAAACAAACAAACAAAGCAAGACTAACCAGATGGTCAATGCCATATGTCAGTCTGCTGAGTTATTCTGACAGCCACCTGAGTTGACAGATGAAATAGACAAAGTGGGTAGCAGGTAACCAGGAAAAGAAGGGCTCCGGTGTCATTACTAAAAGAAGCCAAGGGTGGTTTTGTAATCTCTGGCACCAGTCAGTGTCAAAATGAGTAAATGATGAAGGTTTAGGGACAGAGGGAGCTCTTGAAAGGTTCATCATTGTGCCAGTGTTTTCCCAATTCAGCACAGCTTCAAGCCAGCAAATAGGTGTGAAAATACCACGGCTGGCCTTCAAGGCAGCCTTCCCTCTCCTGGTCATTCCCATGCTTTCTCCTAGTGATGAATCATGAATCTTACTTAGTACTCAGTGACTTACTTAGACTCTGCCCTACCCTTCCCTTCATTGTTTTCATTCTTCTTTCATTATGTTTTTACTTCTCAAACATTTTTTTTAAATCTCCAATTATAAACCAAAGCTAATGCAAAATGAAATAAAATTAAATTACAAGGAAAATAGTAATTTACTCATCCCACATGTAAATATCCCCTCAGTGTCAGCTTGCTCTGCAGGTCGCTACATGCTCACTTAATTTTTTTTTTTAATTTTTTGAATGTTTATTTATTTTTGAGAGAAAGGGAGAGACAGAGCATGAGCAGGAGAGGGGCAGAGAGAGAGAGCAAGACACAGAATCCCAAGCAGGCTCCAGGCTCTGAGCTGTCAGCACAGACCCCAACATGGGGCTCGAACCCACGAACCATGAGACCATGACCTAAGCTGAAGTCGGACGCTTAACCAACTGAGCCACCCAGGCGCCCCTCACTTAATTTCTGTACTTATCTTGTCCCAGTCCTGTAACAGTTTGTGGACTGGTCACAATCCAGGGACCACACTTTGAGAAACACCTGTTGGCTCGGGGCCTTTACTGTTTTACTCTACTATAATTAAATATGATTGATCTCTGTATATTTTATTAATGTTCTAGATGTAAAATTCACTTATATTTTGTTTTAATTTTCACAAGTCTCATTGTTTTTAAACCATTTGTAAGGTAATGTTAAAGTGGTTCATTCAGGGTTCCCTTGAACTACAATTTGGTTTTCTAAGAGAGAGAGATAGAAAATGATGGTTGTGTTAGCCTAAAATCTTATTACTCCTTCTCCAATGATTCCAGGGTCACCAGTGTATCCACAAAAGCCTTGCTCTTCAATGTTGATGATTTCTACAGACTGTCTGGTTAGCTTCTGATCAATTCAAAATATTATGAACTCATCTTCCTATAGAAAGTCTGGGTTGCAGCAGTGGGTAATAATTGAGAAATCTCCATGAGAAAGATGCTGTAAAATAAAATGTTCTGAGTTGTTCATGCTTCCACTGCTTATTTACCTATTGGCTGACTTTCAGGAAGTTGTAGAAATGAACAAATTGTCTTCTGTCCCACTGATTGCATGTTATGCAGGATTTCCAATCAATCTGTGTTTATTTTGTTATGTGATACCCTTATGCCCAAACTGGAGTTTCTTCAACCCAGTTGGCCTTTATCCCAACAATCTCAGTATCAGCAGCAATGTCGTAAGTTACTAACAAGGATTTTACATCTGTTTTTTGGACAAATAAATAGAGGTGCAAGAGTGCAATAATACTAATCATAAACATGTATGTAGCATTTTGTATAGACCAGAAACTATTATACATGTATCTCCATGTACCAACACATTTTGTCCATCTAACAACCCTTTGAAGTATGCAGTGGTTTTGTCCCCATTTTCCATTGTTTTTATTATCACCTCCATTTTACTGTGTTGTTAAGGTGAGTCCATGTTGTCTATGAGGATAGGGCAGTCTTCTCCTGTAGGTCCTGTTCCCCTTGTGATGTCATTACAAATGGGATGTACAAAAGACAGTAAAGAAACCCAAGAAGCTCTGGTGAATTAGGCCAAAGAAATGGTTCTGTCACATTCATAAAGCAGATTAAACGTGCCCGTGATTCCAGTTCACCAGGTAGAACTTTTCGAGGCAGCGAGCCAAGAGATCTCTTCCTTATTCTATCTCTGCCTTCCTTTTAACCCGGTTCAGAAGCAATGTTTCCTTGACATTACAAAAAAAATAAAATCCACTCTATTAACCAGATCTCTGTGGATTCCCCGGTGTTTAAAACAATTAAACAGCCCTGAGATGTCTGTCTCTTTTTACTTTAAATATACTTGTACTCATCTGAACACTCTTGATTTTCTTATCAAAAGGGCCATTCTTGGGGCGCCTGAGTGGCTCAGTCGGTTGAGCGTCCGACTTCAGCTCAGGTCATGATCTCACGGTCTGTGAGTTCAAGCCCCTCGTCAGGCTCTGTGCTGACAGCTCAGAGCCTGGAGCCTGTTTCGGATTCTGTGTCTCCCCCTCTGTCTCTCTCTGTCTCAAAAATAAATAAAAACATTAAAAAAAATTTTAAAAAGTGCCATTCTTGCCTCTGTCCCTTTCAAGCATGTTGTGTGCTGCTAGCCCATGGGGGTGTCAGTGGGTTAATGCCATGAAGCAGAGCCAGGTTAGTGGTGCAGTGAGTATATATTGACGATGGCACTATATAAGCTATTAGTTTCTTCACTGCAACATTTTCTGAAAGCCTTTTTTTTTTTTTAATTTTGCTGTCATTCATCATCACTTTCATAAGCCACAACCTGAAACATATTATGGTGGCACTTTCACAACTGAAAATGGACATTTGAACAACCTCACGTTGGTTCTTTTTTTCTTTTTTTCTTTTATCTATGCACATTTAGTAATCATATGTTCTTCTTTTGGAAACCTGATCTGATCTAATATCCAGTGTTACTGGAAAACATTCTAAGACTCTCTACATCTTAGAATCACAGATACTACTTGGGCTCATTGTGCCTTCTCCAGTGTCAAACATTAACAGACATGCACTAAATGAAAGACAGTTGAATGACCTATTGATCTATTATTTATTAAATAATTTTAAAAACATAATTTATTGTTAAATTGGCTAACACAGAGTGTGTAAACTGCTCTTGGTTTTGGGGTAGATTCCCATAGTTCATCGCTTACATTCAACACCCAGTGCTCATCCCAACAAGTGCCCTCCTCAATCCCCATTACCCATTTTCCCCTCTCCCGCATTCCCCCCATCCACCCTCAGTTTGTTCTCTGTGTTTAAGAGTCTCTTATGGTTTGCCTCCCTCCCTCTGTTTGTAACTATTTTTTTCACCTTCCCTTTCTTCTGTTAGTTTCTCAAGATCCTCATATGAGTGAAAACCTATGATATCTATCCTTCTCTCACTGACTTACTTCACTCAGCATAATATCTTCCAGTTCCATCCACATTGCTGCAAATGGCACGATTTCATTCTTTCTCATTGCCAAGTAGTATTTATTCCATTGTATATATAAACCACATCTTCTTTATCCATTCATCTGTTGATGGACATTTAGGCTCTTTCCATAATTTGGCTATTGTTGAAAGCGCTGCTATAAACATTGGAGTATGTGTGCCCCTATGAATGAGCACTCCTGTATCACTTGGATAAATTCTTAGTAGTGCTTTTCCTGGGTTGTAGGGTAGCTCCATTTTTTTTTTTTTTTTTTGAGGAACCTCCACACGGTTTTCCAGAGCAGCTGCACCAGGTTGCATTCCCACCAACAGTGGAAGAGGGTTCCCGTTTCTCCACATCCTGACCAGCATCTGTAGTTTCCTGATTTGTTCGTTTTAGCCACTCTGACCAGCATGAGGTGGTATCAGTGTGGCTTTGATTTGTATTTCCCGGATTATGACTGACGTTGAGCATCTTTTAATGTGTCTGTTGACCATCTGGATGTCTTCTTTGGAAATGTGTCTATTCATATCTTCTGCCTGTTTCTTCACTGGATTGTTTGTTTTTTTTGGTGTTCAGTTTGGTAAGTTTTTTATAGATTTTGGATACTAGCACTTTGTCTGATATATCATTTGCAAATATCTTTTCCCATTCCATCAGTTGCCTTTTAGTTTTGTTGATTGTTTCCTTTGCTGTGCAGAAGTTTTAATCTTGATGAGGTCCCGATAGTTCATTTTGCTTTTAATTCCCTTGTCTTTGGAGATGTGCCGAGCAAGAAATTGCTGCGGCTGAGGTCAAAGAGGTTGTTGCCTGCTTTCTCCTCTAGGGTTTTGATGGTTTCCTGTCTCACCTTTAGGTCTTTCATCCATTTTGAGTTTATTTTTGTGTATGGTGTAAGAAAGTGATCTAGTTTCATTCTTCTGTGTAAAGAACTTTTTTAAAATTTTTTAAATGTTTATTTACTTTCGAGAGACAGAGACAGTGACAGAGCATGAACAGGGCAGAGAGAGAGGAAGATAGAAAATCCAAAGCAGGCTCTGAGCTGTCAGCACAGAGCCTGATGTGGGGTTTGAACTCACAGACTGTAAGATCATTACCTGAGCTGAAGTTGGATACTTAACTGACTGGGCCACCCCGGCACTCTCCATATCAATCTATCTGTTACTAAAAGTCTTCTACAGAAAGTGCATTATACTTTAAAAATAAATAGTTTACTTCTAGATAAGAAAACAGGAATGGATTGAAGTACCTAAATTTTCTTTCAATATTAAATATAGAGACCCCTGTTAAATTATTGCAACCCTATTCATACGTAATTTCCTTAGTGCATGCATGGACTTCATTCTTCCTCTAGAGACATTAGCATGGTTTATTCCTTCACCTCTTGGGTAAGGGCTTCTTGCTCTTCAGAATTCACTACCCATCCTGACAATTTTAACTGGTACCCTACGGTATCAACCCCATTTTCTCTCTTTAAGAAGGAAGGAAGTCATAGATGAGTCAGTTCCACTTCCAGTGTTAAAGAAAATCCTTGACAGATTCTGTATCATTTTTAGACCCTATATTCTCAGGCTTCACTGGTTATGTAGTTCACACTTAGAAAAATCCAAGAGATCATTTTAAGCTGCTGCTTATGGATTGATAGGCGTGCAGGCACACGTACACACACACGCACACACATGCTAAAAATAGTAAAATGCAGAACAGATTTGTGTACTGCTGCCTACCTATTTGTTCTTCACAGCTTTGCATTATAATGATGTGGATCATTGCTAAGCTGATGGCCCCCAAACTAATGAGAATGACTTGCATAACATGGTTAATATTTACCTTGTAAGAATCTGTGATATCACTAGACACAAAACATGGCTGGTCATTTCTACAAGCATGGCGCATATTTCTATTTATGGTCCTCTGGAGAATCTTGCTTTTCTCCACCCCTTTTTATTTTACCCTATCTATAGTATCATAGTTTCAGAAGAAGAAAATAAACCACACTCCATTGCCTCACACAAAAGCATATTTTTATTGAATCTGTCAAGTGACTCTAGGCATCACAAAATATCTGAGTGCACATTTCACGAATACTGCAAAGATGACTATGTCTCATATATGTACACTAGATCCCGATTGCTCCTCTTTTCATAAAACTTGGATTTGTCTAAATTCTTTATATGAAAAGGTTATAGTAAATGCTATACCTGTGACTTAGTTCTAAGTGAAGTCAAGGAGGCATCCAACACAAAAGAGTGACCAATTTTAAGTCTATAGACTATAAGCAAAATTTCCTAGTTTTGAATTTTGTGACACCACCTGCTGTAGCCTATCTGTGCTTCAATTTGTAAAATGGGGCTAATGGTGGTAGTACCTATTTTATTAGGTTACGATAAGGATTAAATTGGTGTGTGTGAAGTGATCAGGCAGTGCCTGACATATAGCATTTGTTCTAGAAATAATAACTATTATTGCCATTGGGTAGGCATTAATTCAAAGTACATTTGGATCTAAGAGGAAAAAGATGTCAAACTAGATTAGCTGCCTACGTGGGAAAAAATGGAAATTTAAGGATGAACAAGTATCAAGAAGATAAATCTCTTCACTTAAGCAAAAGTGGTAATGAGATTTGTGTTATTTCATTTATTCATTTTATACTTTCATTCACTGTTCTAGGAGCTGGAGTTAGGGTAATGAGATGAGAGATAATATTGTTGATGCTACATTTTAGTGGTAGGAGACAGGAGAAGAATAATGCATTTGATAGTGATAATGGCATGCAATACTAGGTTGATAGGAGAGAGTGACTGATAGAAGAAGTTTTAGAAACAGCCTGTGAGGAACTGGCGTTTGAGCCAAAAACTGAAGTTAAGTGGGTGAGCCCTGCTAAGAGCTGGAGGAAGAGAAATCCTTTTAGATGGACCTTTGGACTTTTATAGGAAATAAAAAGGTAATTTGGCTGAAGCATGGTAAGCCAAGAGGAGAGTGATGGAGATGGGATTGGAGACAGACCCAGAGGCTAGGTCAAGTAGGATCTCATGTGCCAGAATAAGATGTTAGGACTCTTCTGAGTGCATCAAGAAGCAATCAGAAGGTTATATGTAGAAACTGGCATGACCTGCATATACATTAAAATTACTCTGACTGTTGTGAGGAAAATGGATTGGGGTAGGTGTGCTACGTGGCAAGAGTGAAAGCAGTTTCCCACGTGGCAAGCAGTGAAACTGATTAGGAAGCAGTTGAAGAAGTCAAGGGCAGAATATTCTACCATGGTGAGAGTGTAGCTGGAGAAAGTGGGGAGCTTTCAGTTTTATCAGAAGTACAATTGATTCGATCAGCTGGCAGATTTGATGCAGGTGAAGAGGAAAGATGGTTCTAACAACTACATGCATGGCTTCATGGATGTTTTAGATTACAAGACCTTTATGGGAAAGTTACCGGCCAATATTTGGCCAGATCATCATTTCTTGATCCTATCCATTGATGTAAGCCCTTCCCATCTTTGGTCTTAGCCCATCCATTTCTGTTAAGATTTCCTTTACCTCCCAGCTGGATAGGGCTGGAATTAACCTCTGGAAGACTCCTGTTCATGTGACTTGTGCAAATTCTGGCATCCATCTGATCACATAAAAAATATTTTCCTTGACTTTACCAGATACACCTAGTTTACAGAATTAGATTTCACTTTTACTCTTAGGATAGTAGTTAAAATCCTTCTCTGTTACCAGCAAGGTCACTTATCTCAATTATGATTCTTTAAACTAAACAGCTTATCTCAAATAATATTCCCTTTGGTAGCATTCTATGTCTTGATCTATTTTGTTTTGGGCTCGCTTACACCTCCTTTACAATCTGTTCAGAATACTCCTACCATTTTATTTGTCACTTCACCATGAATTTTCCCTTTGGCTTTGTCCCATGGTACTCCTTTTCTATGACATGTGTTGGCTTTACGTATCAATTTTGACTCAAATATATCTCTTGATATCCCTTATATTACACTTAAGTATTAAGGACTTTATGTAAATAGTCCACCTGAGCCTAATTGTAAACTATCTCTGCCCAAAGAGCACAAGTGCCAATTTTCCCACTGGCTGTTTTCTAGACTTGTAGGTGGGACTTGGAAAAACAAATACCTGACATGATTCTTAATCTACTTAAATAAAGCTTTGGAAATAAAAATTTGCCTAATACTTGCTAATACCTTGTCCACTGGAGTGGACTCCCATCTCCCTAATAACCCACTTGTTTGCAAAGGTACAAACCAGAAGTGAAGAAAAGGAGTTAACAGTATCATCATTGTTCTTATTTCAAGATCCATCTCTCTGGCTGGTAAAATTTCATTCCTCCCACAAAATTAAATACCAGTACTAGTTCAGGTGGAAGGTAAGTTTGCCGTCTGGACATTTTAATTTGTGTTACTGAATTTTCCCTTAAGAACCAAGGACTATAGCCTATTTTCTCTAGCCTGAGTTCTGACTCCTTTTTTTTTTCCTTACTAGCCTACCTCACTAAGAGTCCAGCCCATCTTTTGGTTTACCTAGTCTAAGTATGAGCTCTTAAATATCCACCTGTTACCTAAATGTAACCTGTATGTGTTAAAATAGCCTTATTAGCAACACCACAAAGTGCTGCATGGCCTCAAATCTTCCATCAGGTACACTTGATGTCCAGTGAAATATTGTTTAGAGAAAAAGGAAGGCTGTCACTAACAAGGGCACTGGTGCACACCTTGCTTCTTCAAGGTGCAAATGGGCAAAACGGTTTTAATATGACAATACTGCAGGTTTATATTCCACCAAGTTGAAACCAACCACAAAGACTAGAATGGGGGGGGGGCGGGAAATGAGTGTAGTGGCACAAATCACGACAAGCCAATGTAGCATAAGTGGAAGGGTTAATAATGTAAGAGATATGGGAATCATAGCTACCTTCAAAAACCCAAGCTACTATAGTTTTAATTTGGAACTGCTGAAGCACTGAATTAGGTCTTTTATAACTCATGCTTTTACTCAACATTTTAAAACATATATTGGATCTATTAATGAGCTGTGCCTATTTCCTATTGACATAAAAATAAAGACATCATCAAATAAAGGAGGTTGAATCTAGGAGAGAAAGGCATACACTTGCTTAGAAAACCAAAACAAATTCAAAAGGATCTACCTTTGCCAGTTGGCATGGGATAGTCCCATTTTCTAAAGAACACTCAAACTGTCAAGAGACTTACTCCTCTGCGGCACTGAGGTAAACAGTGCAGATTACACACTCTCAGCCAACAGAATCAACAGAACTGTCTTGTCCTGGTGCTCACTAGGACACTAATCAACCACTCCCTCCACCACATCATATTTTTTAAATTTAAATTCAAGTTAGTTAACATGCAGTGTTGTCATGGCCTCAGGAGTAGAACCCAGTGATTTATCTATTACATATGACACCCAGTACTCATCCCCAAAAGTGCCCTCCTTAATGCCCATCACCCATTTAAACTATGCCCCCACCCACTTCCCCTCCAGCAACCCATAGGTTGTTCCCTGTATTTAAGAGTCTTAAAGTTTGCCTCCTTCTGTGTTTTTATCTTATGTTTCTTACCCTTCCCCTATGTTCATCTGTTGTGTTTCCAATTCCACATAAGATGAAATCATATGTTATGTCTTTCTCTGACTGACTTATTTCACTTAGCATAATAACCCTCTAGTTCCATCCACATTGTTGCAAATGACAAGATTTCATTCTTTTTCATCACTGAATGAGTATTCCATTGCGTGTGTGTATATCTCTGTGTGTGTATTTATCACGTAAATATTCCATGGAATATTTAATGAGTATTCCATTGTGTGCGTGTGTGTGTGTGTGTGTGTATACACACACATCACATCTTCTTTATCCATTCATCAGTCAATAGGCCATGGCCATTTGGGTTCTTTCCATAATTTGGCTATTGTTTATGGCACTGCTATAAACATTGGGGTGCATGTGCCCCTTCAAATCGCCATTTTTGTATCCTTTGGATAAATACCTAGTAGTACAATTGCTGGGTTTAGGGCAGTTCTATTTTTAATTTTTTGAGTAACTTCCATACTGTTTTCTGCAATGGCTGTACCAGTTTGCATTCCCACCAACAGTGCAAAAGGGTTCCCCTTTCCCCGCCTCCTCACCAACATCTGTTGTTTCTGAGTTGCTAACTTTAGCCATTCTGACAGGTGTGAGGTGGTATCTCATTGTGGTTTTGATTTGTATTTCCCTGATGTTGACATGTCTTCGGAGGCAAGGGAAATAAAAACAAAACAATGAACTATTAGGACCTCATCAAGATTAAAAGCTTCTGCACAGCAAAGGAAACAATCAACAAAAACTCAAAGGCAACTATGGAATGGGAGAAGATGCAAATGACATATCAGATAGAGGGTTAGTATCCAAAATCTATAAAGAACTTACCAACTTAATATCCAAAACACCAAATAATCCAGTGAAGAAATGGGCAGAAAGCATGAATAGACACTTTTCCAAAGAAGACATCTAGATGGCTAACAGATACGTGAAAAGATGCTCAAAATCAAACCACATAAATTTTAAAAAGATATTCATTATCAAGGCAGTACTTATGTTTAGTTTGTCCTTTCTCTTTTGAATTATTTGCCCAAATAAAACATGGTCTTTAGACCATTGATTTGTAATTTTCTCAACTTAAAAAGATCTTTGTTTTCATTTGTGTAGGGAGGAGAACAATGCCACACTTGAGCGAATGGAGTGGAGGCACCCTGCTTCCTGGCTCAGACAGAAAATACTTACATTTTATCCTTACGTAGCATCAACTTCTCAATAAATAATTGTGGCTTGTTGATTATGGGACAATAGATATGTAATCTTTGTTCTTAGACCAAAACATTTTGCATTATCAAAATCCCGTAGATAATGGAATAAGCAGAAATTCAGAGAAGGCTTGAACCTAGTACAGGTAAAATACCGAGACATTGGGGCATTGACCTTGGACTTACCAGCCTTAGCAGTGAGTACTCAGGAATGAATGTACACTTGCACCTGTTTTAGGCAAGTTGCCAGAGTTACCAAGAACAGTTAGAAAGGAAGCAACACACTGAAAACAGCAAAAAGAATGTTTCTCAGTCTTGGCAGACAGCCAAGAGTCTTAGGGCGTCAGGAAGCTAAAATGACTGCTGCGAGTTCAAATTTTCTCATTTATGTGATCATTTCAGTATATAAAATGAAGTCAGGGGCGCCTGGGTGGCACAGTCGGTTAAGTGTCCGACTTAATAAAAATAAAAAAAATGAAGTCAAATAAAAAAATAAAAGCGTCCGACTTAAATAAAAAAAAAAAATGAAGTCAAAGCAGGCAGATAAGCACCAATAGCAACAACAAAAATTCACATCCTTCAGTGTAACTGTTACATTTTTCTGGCAATCATTGTCTTTTTGGGAACCCACAGACTCACTTAGAACCTTCCTATCAACATGTTCCCACAAACTATAGGGCTAATGTCAATCTGACAATACCTCAGACTCTAAATTCTGTATATACCAAAAATAAGCTGATTATTACAGAATTGCTAAATGTCAGGTTTCTAGATTTTAACATTGATAGTCCCATTAACTATTGGTTCCTTTTGGGTCAAGTTAGGGTTGAGAAGTGTATGATGGTAAGTTAATAGAAATTAGGGCATATTTCTTCTCCAGTTCTTGGCTGTGATATAATTTTATTGCTGAAATTCTTGGAATTTTTTTTTTAATTTTTTGTTTTTCAACGTTTATTTATTTTTGGGACAGAGAGAGACAGAGCATGAACGGGGGAGGGGCAGAGAGAGAGGGAGACACAGAATCGGAAACAGGCTCCAGGCTCCGAGCCATCAGCCCAGAGCCTGACGCGGGGCTCGAACTCCCGGACCGCGAGATTGTGACCTGGCTGAAGTCGGACGCTTAACCGACTGTGCCACCCAGGCTGAAATTCTTGGAATTTTATAAGTCACTTCACATTGGAGTCAGTGCTACCTTTCACACGAAATAATAGTGTTTCTTCTTTTAAAATTGTTACCTTTACTAATATTGTGTCGATGCATTTTGTACTGACTTACAGAAATGCTTTCCTTCTGGTCATTTGACTTTCCATAGCCTACAAAGCTATCACCAACTTAGCATAACTGGAGGAGAAAAAAAATGGAAATATGAAATGACTTTCCAAAAGCTGTCACAATAAGCCAGAATCAGAATTTGCTTTTGTCAGAAGTTTAGTCATCTTTTCCTTGGTTGGCCTTTGAACTTTGCAGATGGCATTTCATCTGAAAGCAGGTGACTGGTGCCAGGGCATGAGGAAGACTGACAGAGCACTCACAGGAAGTAGTGGAAGTGGATCTCATAACGTATTTTAATCTTATAATCTCTCTTACTAACTGTAATTTATCTTTTTTCTTTAGTAAAAGATGCTTCTAAGAACATTTTAAGTGACTGGGTACATTGACACAAAGTCTTTATATATGATAGAAGGACAACATCAACATAGCAGGTTCTAGACATTTGACTGCCTATCCAAATTTTTTACAACAGTCTAGAGCTTTAGGTTAACTACAAGTGCAGCAGTATAAAATTGTTTTGCTCTTAAAAAGCATGTTTAAGAATCAGGCAGAAGTAATTCATATTATTAAGGCTACATTAAGTGAAAAACTATAAGGTATTCACAGTTTAAGCCTTAAGCTTATTGTATAAAAATTAAATTGGTTTCAGATCGAGTAAATTATATCCATTTTTTTCTCAGTTCTCCACTAAAATCTACTCTGAGTATAAAAGTCCAATGGAAGGAGTACTTCATAATTATTGACCCTTCCCCACATGGACACACAGAGTGGGTGTTTTTAAGTTATATTTGATTATATTAATATAATATATATTTTACTGAATTTGTAGTATATAAATAATTCATATATGTACATTATGAAATTCAAAAATCTGTATATAAAGATTCTAGCTAGGGGAAAAAACATTAAAACACCAATGAATATACCCAAAGCACAGCAAAAATTAAAAATATATTAATTATGCTTCATGTTATATTTCTAAAACCAAACTAACCTTTGCTCCAGAGAGAAATTTTAACTTGAATAAAACTCTAAACATTTATTAATAAATAAAACTCCTCTTACATTTCTATGCATTTCAGGTTTCATAGAAAAGATTTAAGGTTTGGTGAGACTTTTCCACCATTAGCCCTTATAATCAAGTCACAGTATAGTTTACTTCTAATACATGAATGCCGTTACACATCAGAAATAGGAAGCTACTTCATGAAGCCTTTTCTGCGTTGTAGCTGACTATATTTGGTCTTAACTCCAATTCCCCAGATGCAGATGAGATGAGGATTCAGATGCAAGTGTTTATTGTAGAAGCACTTATGTGAAAAACTTTACAGGGGAGAAAACAGGGCAAGAAAGGAAAGAAGCCAAATCGGTGTGAGATTACAAAGCCTAGTCTCAGCCTGTTCCCCAGGGCTGCTCTGAAATGTACATTGACCTTGGAATATGATCCTAATGGAGCAAGGGAGCTGGATTTTCATATATTTGCATTTATGCACTAGAATGAAGTAAAGTCCAAGGACTTCTGTGGAAAAAAAAGATGTAGTTGCAGTAGCCAAAGAACAATATCACGAAGCAGGGTTACAGTGCAGGCCATCAGAAGAAATTTACATGGAAGCTGGAGGTAAAACTCCAAGAGGAATGTAAGAGTACCGCATAGGGGATGAACAGTAGCCGCTGTACATTTGGTGCAAGTGGTCCCATTTTCCTCAAAGTTATACTGTTTCCAAAATGAAAAAGTCATACATTTGAGATTATGTATAATTGTCACCAGACTTTATCGGAAAATATAAAGAGACAATGAACAGCATTCCAATAAAGTAATCTTTATCAAATCAAAGATTCAGACTTTATTTTCTCTAAGATCTCCTTACAGACGTTGTCTATACCAGTGATCCTCTACATAGGTGGCCTGTGGACGCATTCTAGTTCCTGAACTGTTAGTACCATTCTGTGAAAAGATAAACAGGGATGGAAAGCTAGCATTTAGGAACAATTTTAGCAACTGCTTGTAGAATCATTTTGTATATCAGTTGAATCAAATGACAATGAAAATAGGACTCACATTTTGCATGTTTTGGGTTCTTTATTTCATTTGTTTCTCTCTGTTGTATTTTATAGAAACAATGTTCTGCAGTAGATCAGAAAACGGAAAGCTTGTCCTTCAATACAGATAATTAGTTTATAAGGCAGTTTGAGGCTCCCTCTTCTATACAATCCCCCTTAATTTCTCATTCCTATTCTTTCTGAAACTCCTTTACAGTTTGCTTCTTACCTGCTTCCTGTATTCATTTCCAGGGCTACCATAACAAAGGCCCCAAACACTGTGATTTGAAAAAAACAGACGTATTCTTTCACAGTTCTTGAGCCTAGAAGTCTGATATTAGTATGTCAGTTTAGCCCAGCTCCCTCTGTAGGTTCTGGAGGAGGGGGAAGTCCCTCCTTGCCTCCTCTCAGCTTCTGGTGGCCCCAGGCATTAGTTGGTTTGTAGCAGCTTAATTCCAATCTCTACCTTCGTCTTCACATGACCCCCTTCTCGGTGTATGTCTTTCTGTATCCTTTCTTCTTCTTACTGGATTTAAGCCCACTCTAGTATGATTTCATCTTGATCCTTAACTTATTATATTTTCCAAGACTCTATTTCCAAGTGAAGTTCCATTTGGGGGGACGCTATCCAATCCGTTCTCCCAACTCCCCACATTGTGCCGTCTGCATTTCTACACCAGCCTTCACATTGCTAAATCTAACCGTCAATTCTCCATCCTCTTACTTGACTTACATGTTATGACACTACAGTCATGGTTTCGCAAGATAGTTCTGTTTTGAAACTGCTGCCCACCCTGGGGCTTATGTTTACTCTCAAAAGGGTCTTACTGTGGATAACAAATTGTATGGTTCCACTAACTTTAAGCAGGATCTTCCATAACTTATCATCCCTTCTTCGTATATTTTATTACCTTGATTTCCAGGTCAACATGATAGTTTGGTGTTTCTCCTGCCTCACTGATTTTATTATTCTCAGGTCCATTGTTGACTTCCCCCCTTCTCCCTAGCTTCTTTAAGTTGGTTTACCTCAGTGTTCAGTTCTTAGTCTTCTTCTCTTCTCTTAAGTTCTCTCTCTCATTCTCTCTCTCCTCTCCCCACTCCTACTGCCAGTAATGTCATGATTCCTAAGATTTAAATATCCCTAAAACAGACTACTCTAAAATGTATATATTCTGATTAACTTCTCTTAAACTTTGGATTTGTAAATATAACTGATTATGCAATATCCCCACGTGGCGACTAACAGAAAATTCAATCATTGTAAAGAAACTGAATGTCTGACTCTCCCAAAAAATTCTGTTGAACTTAGGGCATCTTCCATTTCAGTAGTGAAGTGAGGCATAAATTCTCTACCAAAAAGGATGGTCAAGATAGACCTCATTGAGATTATATTTGAACAAAGACTTGAAGAGTATGAGAGAGCACTAGGTAGGAAGTGTCCTAAGCAAGGAAACAACTAGTACTAAGGCCTGAGTGAAAAGCATACCGTGTGTGTGCTTGGAACAGCAAAGAGGTCAATATGGCTGGAAATGAAAGGACAGAGACCAGAGTAGCAAGGGGAGGCAAGGGCAGATCATGTACAGCCTTTTGGGATGTTATAAGGATTTTGACTTTTACTCAGAAACATTGTAGCATTTTTTAGAAGTCTGTTTTCTTGGGGAAGGGTATACTTTTTATACAGGGTACAACATGTACAGAAAAAATTTAAAAGTCATATTCCTAGTAATCAATATTTTCATATACCGAATAACCTGTGTAGCCATCACTCATATCGAAACAAAATATTATTATCAGTATCCCATCAGCTCTACTCAGGACCTATTTCAATTATTGGCCTCATTCCATGTCTCCAAAAGTAAAAACAATCCCGGTTTCCAACGTCATAGATACATGGATGAATACAGACTAATCGAATAGTGCTATGTTATATATAATATAAATAATCTAGATAAATGAAGTCCATTGTCTATACTTCTAAGGGTCTGACTCTTTTAGCTTAGTGTAGCCAGACTTGGTGGGAATCAAGAATATTTCTCAGAACAGCTAGTAGAGCAGTTAATGAAAGAAGAAAAATTTCTGGGCGGCATGGAAATATTTCACACCCTGATAGTGGCAGATGTGAAGTGATAGTATATATCTTTCAGTTAATAACTATTTTCTAATATGCGTACAGAGCATTTGCTCCATGATAGTGTGTACATACGTTGTCCTGGCCCAACCAGCTGCACCGTCACGGGACTGCAACCACACAACATGAATGTTCAACGCTGCTTTGTAATGCAGGCTGCCAGCAAAACTATTTTACCTAGAAACAGCCATGGCCATTGAGGGCCCTCAAATTAAGGTGTTCAGTTACACTAACGGATTTTCAAGTTGTACTGTTTCCTTTAATAAAACATAGATGAAACTGCAGTTTGTCTAAATGTTGTCATTTTGTAAAACCATCAGGATTTTTTCAATTAAAAGTTTTCCTTACAACCTGCCGTTCCTTTCTATCAGTTTTGACTACAGAAGTTTGATTGACAAAACTTTTGGATTTCTTGCAAAACAATATTTTATTGACTCATTGGGTTAAGAGGCTTAAATTTTGAGTGTAGGTGACTGAAGCATTACAGAGAAATGAAAACCAGCTCAGTTGTGGATGTGATCTATTAACAGATGTATTTAAGTTTAATTTAAATTAATTAAAAGACTGCTATACATATAATTACCCTTAAAAATCAGAACTAGCTATCACTTAAGATTTAGATTGATTCTGATTAATGGATAATGAGGAGAGAGTTGATTTTTGAGACTATAGTTCCTCACGTTAATTTGTGCTGGGAACATAAAGGTTTATTCTCCCTTATCTCTAAGCCTCTATAGCAATGGGTTAAAAGGTGAAAAAAAAGTGTCATCACCAACTGGATTTTGTCTGCAAGGCAAAAAATAATGTTTAAATTACATTTTTCATTTATTCAACAAACGTGATGTAAATGTATGCTCTGCACAAGATGCTGTGCTGTCTGTGGTGGGCACAGCTTCTGGCCTCCCCTAGGATGCGTCTCGTGGGAGTGACTGATAAGTAAGTCAGTATACAAATTGAAATTCGATATGCTGTAGGAGTGCAGAAGATGGAGCAATCAATTCTGACTTAAGGGATGAGGAATTGGATCTTAAAAGATGAGTGGGATCTCAAATGGGGGAAATAAAGGAAAAGCATTCTAGAGGGCGGGACATCTACAAAGACAAGAAGTAGTTAGACATTTTCAGGGAAAGGAAAATGATACTCTGTGACTCATGAAATGCATAGAAGTGTAGGAAGAAATTTGTTCCTACAGAGAAGTTAGGCCATATCATGAAAGGCATGACGCTTCCCTAGTGTTAGTCTTCCACTTGTGACCACCTGTTCTATGTCTGCCTTTTCTAGTGTGTCTATCTTAGGAGTGGCCGGTTTTTGTCTCTCTTAACACCAGAGCCTAGCATAGAGCCTTGCACATATTCTACAATTAATGAATATTTATTAAGTGAATGAGTTAATGTCATGTGAAAGATTTTCATGGTTACTCTTCATGTCATGTAAGGTATCCAACTGCACAAGAAGACACAAATACTGGTGAAGAAAGACGTGAAATAACTCAAGTCACGCTTTGAAATCAGCGTGTAAAACTTTAACATAGATTTTATAGGAGAAACTGGAGGTAGGAGATCAGTTGGAAGCTATTGGAATACTCAGTTGAGAAATTCTGAGTGGGTAAGATGGGAGTTGAGAAGACCATCTGAATTAAGAATTGCTAACAAAAGTGGAATCAGTAGGATTGGGAATGTAGTTAGATGTGAGGGTGAGGAGTTACACACTAACCGTGACACCGCAAGTAGCATTAATTGAAGATAGAAACATTGACAAGACCTTAATAACGAGAACAAACTTCACTTTTCTAATATGGGTCTTTCTTAAGCACTTTCTCTTTCAATGTCATGGCCATCTAATACAAAATAGGAAGTTGTACTCCACTAAATATTACCATGAACTTGATATCTCCTTATGTCAGTGCTTCTTAAAGTATAATCCTTGAACCACTAACATCCAGATACCCTGCGAGGTTATTGGAAATACTAACTCTCAGGCCTCAGATCCACTAAGTTAAAAACTCTGGGGTGAAGCCCACCAATCAGTGTTTTCATCCCTACAGATAATTCTGGTATTTGCTCAAGTCTGAAAACCACTGCTCCCTAGCATTCTACTTAACCATTCTCTGGAAACTGAAATCTGTTCAGGGAATGGCTTACCTGAGTCAGTTTCTTAAACATCTGTGAGCTTAAAAACCATTACTATGATTCTTAAAATTGCATAATGTTGGACCCTAAATTCAGCAATTTGATTTGCTGTTTTGGACATTAAATTGAAACATTGAATTCTGTAAGTAATTCTCATGAAGATGAGCTCAGAAGTTTTTCAGCTTGATTATTTTAATCTTTATTTAGAGATAATGTATAAAAATGTTATACCTTTGTTTTACATTGTCAATGACTCTCTTAATACCTAAAATTCTTTTTTTTTCGGCCATTAACACTATTTTGCCATTTATCAATACTGCTACACTACACTTTTGTTGTTGTTGACGTTAATATTTGCAGGCTGTATTACTTTCCAGACTTTTACTTTCAGTTTCTGAAAGTAAAACTGTAGGTGTGTTTTGGATGACAAAGGAGAGCTTTATTTTATTTTTCTATATGAGAGTTTGTTTTCTAACTTAGGAATTTAAACCATTTATATTTACTGAGATTCCTAATGTACTTATCTTAATACTGTTTTACCTTCTATTTACAGTACTTTGTACTGTTCCCTTTGGATTCCATTTCAAATTTCAGTTGGATTAGTCATGTTTCTTTTCTACTGGCTTTCAGTTAACATTTTTTTTAAAGAGCTTTTGTTGAGTTGATTTACATACAGTAAACTATACATTTTCTTAAAAGAATGCAATTTGATAAGTTTGACATATTTATATGCTCAGGAAGCCACCATGAATAGCAAGATAACAAATAAATTTATCATCCTCAGTAGTTTTCTCAATGCTCTTGATAGTCCTTCCCTCCCCTTTGCCCTATACACCCCAAAAAACACAGATCTCTTTCCAATCACTATAGATTAGTTCAGATTTTATGGAATTTTATAAATATGGGCTCATACAGACCATGTTTTTTTTTCTGTCTGTTTTTTGGCTGCTTTCATTCACCATAGGTATTTTGAGATTCACACATATTGCACTTAACAATACTTTACCTTTTTTTTCCCTGAAAAGCATCTCAATATGTATATTTATGGCATTTGTTTTTCCATTCATTTGCTGATGGACAATTAGATTATTTCATTTTTTTTCTATTACAGATAAAGGCACTCTGAGTATTTATGTACAAATCTTTGTAAGGAAATTTGTTTTTGATTATTTTGCTTACGAACTTGGGAATCGAATGGTTGGATCCTAGGACAAATGTATGTTTAACTTTTTAAGAAACTGCCAAAATGCTTTACAAAGTAGTTCTACCAATTTACCTTGTCATCAGCAGTGTGTGAGAGTTCCAATTGATCCACACACTTGTCAACATCTAATAGGGCCATTCTTTTTAATTTTAGCCATTCTAAAAAAAATAGCCATTGGTAGGTATCTCATTGTGGTTTTAATTTGGACATTAGTTTCCTTAATGACTAATGATGCTCTTCTTTATGTACATAAATTCTGACCTCTGTAATTTCCCTTCTCTCTAAAGAACTTCTTTTAACATTTCTAGCAAGGTAGGTCTACTGGCATCAAATTCCCTCAGTTTTTGTTTGTCTGAGAACAACTTTATTTCTCCTTCCATTTTTGAATGATAACATTGCAAGGTACAGAATTCTAGATTGGTGAGTTTTTTCCTTCCTCTCAAAACTTTAAATAATTTTACTTGTCTCTGTTCTTCCTTGCATGGTTTCCAAGGAGAAGTCAGATGTAATTCTTACTTTACAGGTAAGGTGTCTTCTTCCTTTGACTTCTTTCAGTAAATTTTATGTATCTTTGATTTTCTATAGTTTGACAATATTATGTTTAGGTGTAGCTTTTTGTGGAATTATCCTACTTGGTATCCTCTGTGCTTCCTGGATCTGTTTTGTTTTTTAATTTATTTTTTTAATTTACATCCAGGTTAGTTAGCATATAGTGCAACAGTGATTTCGGGAGTAGATTCCTTGGTGCCCCTTACTCATTTAGCCCATCCCCCCTCCCACAACCCCTCCAGGAACCCTCTGTTTGTTTTCCATATTTAAGAGTCTCTTATGTTTTGTCTCCCTCCCTGTTTTTATATTCTTTTTGCTTCCTTTCCCTTATGTTTATCTGTTTTGTATCTAAAGTCCTCACCTGAGTGAGGTCATATGATATTTGTCTTTCTCTGACTGACTAATTTCACTTAGCATAATACCTTCTAGTCCATCCCCATAATTGCAAATGGCAAGATTTTATTCTTTTTGACTGCTGAGTAATGTGTGTGTGTGTGTGTGTGTGTGTGTGTGTGTGTGTGTGTGTTTGTGTGTATGTATGTGTATATATATGTATATACATCTCTATATACATATCTATATAGAGATGTATATACATATATATCTTCTTTATCCATTCATCCATTGATGGACATTTGGGGTCTTTTCATACTTTGGCTATTGTTGATAGTGCTACTATAAACATTGTGGTGCATGTGTCCCTTCAAAACAGCATACCTGTATCCCTTGGATAAATGCCTAGTAGTGCAATTGCTGGGTTGTAGGGTAGTTCTGTTTTTAATTCTTTGAGGAACCTCTATACTGATGGACCCACAGACATATGGCCAACTAATCTTTGACAAAGCAGGAAAGAATATCCAATGGAATAAAGACAGTGTCTTCAGCAAGTGGTGCTGGGAAAACTGGACAGTGACATGCAGAAAAATGAACCTGGACCACTATTTTACACCATACACAAAAGTAAACTCAAAATGGAGGAAAAACCTAAATGTAAGACAGGAAGCCATCAAAATACTGGATCTGATTTTTTAGTATTTGACAGTAATTTGGGGAAAATTCTCACCCACTATTGCTTCAAATATTTTCTTCTGTTATTTTCTCTATTTTCCCCTTCTGGTATTCCTATTATATTGTGTATGTTACAACTTTTGTAGTTGTTCCACAGTCCTTGGATGTTCTGGGTTTTTTGGTCCATTCTTTTCTCTCTTTGTTTATCAGTTGTAGAGGTTTTAATTGAAATTTCCTCAAGCTCATAGATCTTTTCTCAGCTGCGTCCAGTCTTCTAATAAACCCATCAAAGTTATTCTTTATTTCTATTACTGAATTTTGATCCCTAGCTTTTCTTTTTATTTCTTGTTTTAGAATTTCTGTCTCTCTGTAGATATCGCTCACCTGTTCTTGCATGTTATCTTCTTTATCCATTAAAGCCCTCAGCATATTAATCATTGTTTTATTTTTTTATTATTTTTTAATGTTTATTTATTTTTGAGAGACAGAGACAGAGCACGAGCAGGAAAGATGCAGAGAGAGAGGGAGACACAGAATCTGAAACAGGCTCCAGGCTCTGAGCTGTCAGCACAGAGCCCAACGCAGGGCTTGAACCCACAAACCATGAGATCATGACCTGAGCTGTTAAGTCGGACACTTAACCAACTGAGCCCCAATCACTGTTATTTTAAATTCCTAGTCTGATAATTCCAATGTCTGTGCCATGTCTGTTTCTGATCCTTGCTCCATCTCTTCAAATTGTTGTGTGTGTTTTTTTTTGTTTGTTTTATGTTATTTTTTGCCTTTTGGTATGCCTTGTGATGTTTTGTTGATAGTCATTTGTGGTGTACTGGCTAAAGGGAATTGCTATAATAGGACTTCAATAATATGGTGAGAAGTACAGGGAGAAGGAAGCATTCTATAGTTCCATAATTAGGTCTCAGCCTTTTAGTGAACCTATGCCTCTGGACTTGTTCGTCACAAGTGTCTTAGTGTTTTTCCCCCCACGTAGGTGGGACAGAATGGCCAGAGTGGGCTGGGGTTGGATATTTTCCTTCTGTGAAAGACTAGAGTCAGCTAGAGTTGAACATTTCCCTCCCCCATGTCAGTTAGGCGCTGATTGTACTACAACAGGTTCATATAATTACGGCAATCATTTGGTTAAGTAGTTTCCCCTAACATCAGGCTTTGTTAAGAGTGCTCTGGTGTTTTTCAAAATCGTTACTTTTCCTCTTTCTCTGCTGGAAGCACAAAGGGACTTTTCTGTATCTACTGTGACACCTGGCCAAACTCCTGGAGATAAATCTCAAAATATTGTGGAGTCCACCTTTGACCTGGTCCCTCTGGACTTTTTAACTCTTAGACCTGTCCACACTGAGCCTCCAGTGATTCATTTCAGGTTTTCCTACCCCAGACCAGCACTGGATTCTGAGGCAGTTTCTTCTCATGAGTCTCTGCTCCTGTAAGTTGTAACTCCTTCTTTATCCTATAAGCTTAGCTAAAGGTTTGTCCATTTGTTCACATTATTTTGTCAGATTTATACATAATTATTCAATTTTTATTACTCCTACAAATGTTTTTTAACTTCAAATCCCATTGTTTATTTCTGGTATATAAGAAAGCAATTAACTTTTATATATTTTATTTTTTATTTTGTATACTTGCATATTCTAGGAGTGTTTTTCTTTAATTATAAATTTGTTAGAGCTTTCTACATAGATAAGTCGTCTGTGAATAACAACAGTTTTATTTCATTCCTTACAAATTATATACCTTTATTTCTTTTTCACATCTTATTGCATTAATTACGATTCTCAGTATGATGTTGAATGGGAGTATTGAGGAAGGATACCTGTTTTTTAGTCTCAGAAGGAAAGTGCCAGTTTTTCCATTTTGTATAGTGTTAAGTTGTTGGCTTCTTGTAAATGTTCTTGAACAGGTTGAAGAAATTCCCTCTATTTCTAGCTTGCTAAGATTTTTTATCGTGACTAGGTTTGCCTTTTGTCAAATGCTACATTAACTACTGTGGTCATATGATTTCCTTAAAAAATAGGGACTTGCATTGATCCTATATAGTGGATTACATCAACTGATTTTGAATGTTAAACCAGACTTGCATATTTAGAAAAAATCCCACTTGTTTATGGTAATTCTTTTTACAAATTAAAAATTGGATTTGTTATTATTGCGTTGAGTTCTGTATCTATATTCATGAAAGATGTTGCTCTATAGTATGCCTCTTTTTTCCTACGTCTCTGGACTGTGACCTTCGTGATGTTTCTTTAGCAGTATATAGGCTTCCCTCCCCTGTCCCCTGCTCAGTTTCCCTAGCTTCAGCATCCCAAATATATTTTCCTGAAGACTCGAGCTCTGTTTATTTTAGGTTTTCTGTGTGTTTATTTTCTGCACATGAGAGTGGGAGGCCGGAGGGATTGGCGGGAGGAGAATTCCTTTCCTCTTAGATGGAACAAAGCTCTGGAAAAGTCTTTTCTCCCCTGGAGAGTAACTTTGCGATGGAAAAGGCTGTGAGCATATTTCAAAATGATTACTCCTCCTTCTTCCTGCCAAGACAATTAGGGAACCTTTTTCAGATTCCCATATCTATGCAGTATAGTTACCGGAAATAAATCGCAAGAAAGTCTGAAGTCCTCCTTGACAGCAGCTATTAAGCAGTTTTTCACTCCCAGCTAGTCCATGTTCAGCCTCCAACATTTCATCAAAATTACCACTTAAGCCAGCTTACAACTACAGGACTTCTGTCCTAGTTAACAGTATTCACCTGTGTCTCTCTGGATATACGTCTCCAGATTTTGGTTGTGGCCATTTGTCTGCATCCTCAGTTCTCTGATCCAAGAAAAGCCATGGATTTTCACTTTGCCCAGCTTTTTTTCTTTTGTGAGGCTGGGAGTGACAACTTCCAGACTCTACACGTCAGCTGTGAAGCTAGAATTCTCTCTCTGGTGCATTTTTAATCTCAGGCATTGTTTTTTCATCTCTCAAAGTTCAAGTTGAATGGCTTCTATAGAATCCGTGTCTCTTTTTAACTTTTTGAACATATAGAATCCAATGTAGAACATTTTGAGCATATGGCATACAACTATAATAACCATTGAATGTCATTGTCTACTGATTTAAGAGCCATGGCATTTCTGGGTTGGTGTTGATGAATTGACTTTTCTCTTTATGATAGGTCATATCTTCCTGGCCTTTCCCACCCCTGATCATTTTTGGTTGAGTGGAAGCTATTATGAATCATACTTTGTTATATGATGGACATTTTAGTATTTCTATAAACTTGAGAAATTTTCTAGATACACTTAAGTTACTTGGAAAAAAATTAATATTTTGGGGTCTTGTTTTTAAGGTTTGTAAGGTGAGAGCAGACCAGTTAGTAAGTGGATAAGCAGCAGTCTACAGATAATTATTTCAATCTCATGTGAACACAGGGCACTGTTACAGATAAACATTTCAGGCGATTTCTACATGCACATCTTGACTAAGGCTTAGCTGACTACTAATGGGAGAACCTAGGTAGAACTGTGGAGTTCTCTCCGTGTAGCATTCTCTTCTTAGTACTTGACTTCTCCAGACACTAGTTTCATGTCGTCAACTAAAAGATTGTACCAGGCTCTGCCTGCATTCCCCTTCCCTGGATGCAGCTTAAAACTCTCTCAAGGCAGTAAGCTGGGGAAGTCTTAGGACTCACCTTGTTTTTTTAAAAGACCAGGAAGCACTCTCCTTAGTTGCCTTATATCTAGTGTCTTGAAAACTATTGTTGTATACATATTGTCCATTTGTTTGTTCCAGGTAGGACAAATCTAAATCCTGTTATGCTATCTTGGCTGCAAACCAAAGTCCCTTTAATAATATTCTAGAATATACTAGAATTATACATACACACACATACACACACACTTATATACATATCCATTTTGTATAAATATAAATGTATATGTATTCATTCTATTGTGTGTATGTTTCCCTGTTTCTCTCTACATAGGTATATATCCACTCTGTCCATGGCAAATAGTAGCTTGGATCAATTTCCTCTGTGATATTCATTAAGAGGATAACGTAAATATGTGAAATATGAAAACTATGTGTGCATATAACAGAAATGCTTCTCCTCGTGTCTTGAAACAAAATAAAACAAAAAATAATTTGCCTCATTCAATAATAGGATTGCTAAAATGCCTTGTGTTCTTGGGGTTCACTAAGCAGCATTCTAACAGCACAGAGGCATGTAACTTCAGTGAGAATATAGGTCTAGATGGGTTGTTTCTCTTCCTGCTACTGCCCAGACTTTGGCACAATATCCATTCACAATGTATTTTCCCCTGTCACCAACCTAGGTTTCATTTAGATTATTTATCATTTTAGTCTCTGGAATAAAAAATACCTTATCTGCTTCATCATTTCTAGGATAAAAAATATAGATATGACCAGGAGGGTTATATTTGGAGTCCTTATATACATCTCTTAACACTACATCCCTTGTATACATGGGATACACGTATACATCCCTAACACTGAAATCTAATTGCATCACTGTGTTACCATTTCTAGTCAATAGAAATTTATTTCTTTCAGGGGAACCCTGATAAATGAAACTCCAAAGGCTTTTTAATTTTTTTTACGTTTATTCATTTTTGAGAGACAGAGAGAGATGGAACACGAGTGGAGGAGAGGCAGAGAGAGGGAGACACTAAATCTGAAGCAGGCTGCAGGCTCTGAGCTGTCAGCCCAGAGCTCAGTGCGGAGCTTGAACGCATGAACCACAAGATCATGACCTGAGACAAAGTTGGATGCTTAACTGACTGAGCCACCCAGGGAACCCCAGAGACTTTTTAAACTCAATTTAGTTTCCTAAATAGATTTTTAAAAATTATTATTTTGCTCCTAAAGAGTTTTTATCTCCTAAAAGTGGAATATGTAACTTACAGCAACTTCTCTGATGAGATAGAAAGTTAGAACTTTAAATCATTGAATAGGGGCGCCTGGGTGGCGCAGTCGGTTAAGCGTCCGACTTCAGCCAGGTCACGATCTCGCGGTCCGGGAGTTCGAGCCCCGCGTCGGGCTCTGGGCTGATGGCTCAGAGCCTGGAGCCTGTTTCCGATTCTGTTGTCTCCCTCTCTCTCTGCCCCTCCCCCGTTCATGCTCTGTCTCTCTCTGTCGCAAAAATAAATAAATGTTGAAAAAAAAATTAAATCATTGAATAGGGATTTTTCCACGTGTTACTTGAGCCACGTTGAGATTTAAGTATATCTAACCACTTAATATTAAACTGAGATGATTTTTAATAGAATATCTATTTTCCACTTATGGATAAATAAAAATTTAACCAAAATATTAGGAGAAAATTAGGTAGGAAGCTCAGCATTGTGTCCTTTTTAAAATATTGGTCTCTTGGCCCCATTTTACTCATAAGAGAGGGGGTACAGATTATGGCCAAAGGAGTTTTAACATGAATGAAAAATCTTTCTTGACCACATAAAGGACAACATTGCTTTCCATTATCCACAGAGCGTAGACTGCTTACATATACTAATTATTTTATATATCTTTATTTTATATATCTATTTAGGGCCGAGGTCCTCAACTATATAAAACCCAACATATGTTTATATAACAAGTACTGTGGGAAATTGTATTTGATATCATTTATACCTTTACAAATCAAGGTAATTAATTGTGATATAAAGAAGTAAAAGAAATATACTTTATACTGTATTAATATGTATTTTAACATGTAAATACTCAGGTACAACTATACCAGAGCATGTAATGAATTATTCAGATGCTCAAATATAGGTAGGATCACGATGAATATCATAGTTTATACAGACTTAGGTTCTTAGGTTAGAGACTTAGGTTCCAGATTTTGGTAATCATAAGTAGGTATTTCACTTACATGCATGCCCTTAGAGACTTTTGAAATTCACGCAGAATGCAAACTAATTGTTTATTATTCTATTTGTCCCTTACATTATGGAATATCTAACATTCCTGGAACCTGACCACTATATGCAAATTATATCTTCTAATCATGTGGGCATAAAAATGTCTCCAAATGTTTGGACAAAAGTCTCAAACAGTGTACCATCACCTCTGAGAAATAGTGCTCTTGGAGTTTACTTTTGTAAGGACAGCTTGAAGTACAACACTGTTACCATAGCAGGAACAGGTAACCTGGGTACCTTACTGCTAGTGAACATAATTTGGAGCACATGAAGGAGAGGAACAAGAGAAAGACCTGAGTCTTGAGAAACAATTAGAAAGACTAAGCATTGAGGAAAAGAGTTGATGGGAACTTGGGCCTACTCAGATGGCCCCAAGAACAGTTATTTTGATTTTAGCTACACTCATAGGCTGGTAAGACTAGAAATTCTCCAATTACATTTATGTAGACAATTATCCATTATTTATATCTTGAAGAAGGATTTGTGTGTTTATGTTCATGCATGTATAAATATAAAGTTATAAATGCATAGACCTACTATTTAATTCAACCAAATTCTATTGGGATCTTGCTCAGTGTCTGTTACCATGGTATATAAATGGAAGCAAATGAAACCCTATTCTCAAACCCTGTTGTATATACATACACACAATACAAAATTAGTTCCCTTCAGTAGGAATAACATGATTGGGAACTCCCTTTAACATCTTAAACAAAACAAAGCAGAACAAAACAAAACAAAACAGGAAGGAGGCTTGTCACCTGCAGTAAAGTTTTTTTAAAAAAATGACTAATAATGTTTTCCCATATTGCCATTTTATTAAATATGAGGGAAATATTGGTTTCCAAATAAAATGTAGCTCTAAGGAACAAAACATCCGATATTAGCATAGTCATTTATTTAGTATATTGTTTTCTATTCATGTTGTTGCTAGAAGAATTTAGTACTCCGGAGAAATCAGGTATTTGTAGTGGTCTCATATAGCATTCCAAAGAAGCAATTCTATTTCCTGTTAGCTATATTTCATAAATCAAAGAAAGCATTAGAGACCATTTCACTTGGAGTGACGTAGTAGCTGTCAATATGCGATGATTTGAGAATTGATGTGTTCCCTACCATATTGTTTCTTTAGATGATTCCATCATAATCTCAAACATTCATGTTGATTATTCATAAGGTCTTCCCACTCAAAGCTAAACAGTTCTGAAGGTGATATTAAATAGATGTTTAATTTTTTTTTCTTAAGCTGATTTAGCAGACTTAATTGTCTGACAGAATCCAGAGAGAATAGCATAGAAAAATTCAGACAGCATTTGCTAGTGACAGAGAAAACAGGAGGGAATAAAAAATCCTAAATAGGAGGTCCAAAGTGAGAGGGCAGACCACTTAAATATTAATTAACAAGCATGTATTTAACACCTGCTTTGTGCCAGGCACATTTGTGGCCTCCGGAGTTATAATAGTGAAAAAGATAGACTCTACACTTGTTGTACAGAAGCTTAAAATAAATCTAGGACAGGAGTTATGATATGAGGAGGTGGGGTTGGAATTCTAGCTAGGTTGGAGATTGGTGAGGGAAGAACTTTCTAGAAGTGAACTTTTGAGTATGTGTTTAAATAAAGTGAGGGCCCTTAGCTTTGCAGGTGTCTGGGGGAAAGTCCATTCCAGGCAAATGAAAGAGCAGGTGCAAAGGCTCTGAGACAGAGATTTAGTTGATATATTTAATGAACAACAAGGAAGACCAAATGACTACATATAGGATAATGAGAAAGAAAGGAAAAAAAATAAAGCAGTAGAGGTAAAGTTAGAGAGTAATAGGGGACTGATCATGAAGTATGATCTTGTATTCATAATAAGTACTTTGACTCTCACATGGGGTGGTTTTTGCACAGGAGTGTCATGATCTCATTTACATTAAACCAGAGAAGATGCTCACAGAGGAGTTATTAAGAAATGGTCAGCTTTTGAGTATATTTTCAAAATAGATTTAACAGGATTATTGAAAGACCAGAAATGAGCTGTGAGAGAATAGTACAGGATGACATCAAGATTCTTGCTTGATTTCTGAAGGAACGGAGTTATCACTAAATGAAACAAAGAAAATTCTGGTGGAGATCGCCAAGGAATATCCTGCATTCACTTTTGGATAAGTTAAGCTTGACCCACCTATTTCATGTCCAAACAGACATGTCAAAAGAGCAGTTGCACATACAGGTGTAAAGTTCAAGGCAGTAACCCTTCCTGCAGATACAAATTTGTCATGTATACAGTTTAAAGCCACAAAATGGAATTAGATCTAGGGAAATTCCATAGATCACCAGTATATATAGAAAAGAAAAGAAGTCCAACATCAGATGTTGGGAAGATGAAGGAGATTCAGCGAAAGGCCCAGAGGAATTACTAGAAAGATGACTAAAAAACAGGCAAGTGGGTGTCCAGGAAGCCAAAGGAGGATGATATTTTAAGGCAGAATGAGCAATGAACTGTGTCCAGTGCCCTGACAGGTCTGTAGAGATGGCCATGTGGGAGGAGGGTAGGATCAGTTTAAGCACATTAGATCCTGGAAGTTTAAGGATCAGAGGGGCCACTGACAAACCTCATCTAGTATGTGGTATTCCCAAGGATTGATCAGGAAAACCTAGATATCTTTGACTTTATTCTTTTACTTTCATTTCCAAATAACCCCCATGTCCTGTTAATTCTTCCTGAACATTAGCTTTTGACTCTTTGTTTTGCCCCATTTAATTAATCTCCCTGTCAGCAATCTGAATCATACCTCTATCTTCAGACTACACAGCCCCCTAAATGGTATAGTTTGTCTTGTGGGCCAGATAGGGCCAACTTCTCTACCAGAGTGAACCCAGTTCTTGGGGTCCATGATACTTTTAGGGTTCCATGAAAATGTTTTCATTTCTTTTAAAGTCAGAAGGAAAAGAGCTATTAGATCAAAGAAAATTTTTATATTGTAATGCTAGTATATTTGTCTTTATACCAATGTACTTGTAACATATTACATATATTTATAAACAAAGGGACCATAAAGAAAAAAGTGCCCAGGGCCCCTGAAAGTCATGATGTGCCCCTGGAGCTATACACATTCTTCCCTGCAGCAAGGCAGTATTGGAGCAAAGCTTTATTCAAGGTATTTCTGTTCTTCAAGTGCTTCCTTGGAAAAAATACCTCCTACAGAGTAAGAGCAAACTCTTTAGCCTAAATGACCTACCTCAATCTTTCATAAAAGTGACATTCAATATTTGCTGATATTCCTGCCTACTCCTCCTGTCACAGTCTCTGTGCCTTAACTACACCAATTGCTTTTCTGTTGTTTTTCTCCTCTCCAGTGCTAGTCCCCTGCCTGATTTGATCTTTTCACCTCCTCTTATACCTCAGGGTACAACAATGTGACTGTCGTTGACAGTAGTGCATCATATACTTGAAATTTGCTAAGAGGGTAGATCTTAAGTCTTGTCATCACAAATTTTTTAAAAATTGATAACTTTGAGATCATGGATATGTTAATTAGCTTGATTGTGGTATATACTTTGCAATGTATACATACATCAAATCAAGTTGGACACCTTAAATAGATATACATTTTAATTGTCAATTTTACTTCTGTAAAAGTGGAGAAAAATCATAATTTGATATCCTTAAAACCAATATATTTTAAGTATTCCTTCAACCCATTTTAGTTTTAGTGAAGATATGAGAAATGTATCTTCTATGAACAAAATCATGTATTTGTGTTCAATATAAGGGTTTATTACATACAAAAATACCCTTTTTCACCACCTAAAAATTAATGAACAAATGAAAAATGTTTTAAATATTAGTGGTTCCTGTATTAAAAAGGAATGACAACTGTTCTTTCTGCTTTAATATGACCCGGGGGCATTTGGTCAAGGGAGAATCCTGAGGGACTATACCTGCCTCGAGCATAGTGAGTGCTGGCCTGATAAGAAACCATCTTTCTTTAAAGCATTGTGGCAAAAGATGATTTTGCAAACTACTTATTTACCTTTTGTGTTTTTTATACACATATTGATTTATTGTTAAATCAATTAAACTATTCCCCCACCCCTCTCATTTTTACAGTGAGTTGCTAAAAGGTAATATTTATTGGAGGTTAACATATAAAAAAGACACCATGAATTTTAAGGAATGGTCCCACCTGAAACATTATACTAAAACATTTGAAGGTTGGTTTAAATAAATAGTCACTGGAGTTGAATATCACTTCAGCTTACTGCATTATTTCGATCTCAATAATCTTTATGGTTCCCACACCAGGACTGTGTAGATTTCATATGCAAAATAATTCATTACTGATAAAGAGGGGTGGTTTTTTTTTTTTGTTTGGTTTGTTGGTTGGTTGGTTGGTTTTTATTTTTTCATGAAAAGAGACTTCTCAAATGACCTCCTCAGAAGGAGGTTTTAAAAACTACCTTAGAAACATTCAATGTCATGGAATTCTAATAAAATAAATGTTAATTTACGACTTGAACTTGCTACATTTAAATTTAGAAGAGATAACATTCAAACCAGGAGAAATAAACAATAAGACAGAATAACACAGCAATATGAAAATGATGATTTATAATTCTACATGGTTAAAGCTGGAAATACATATTGTGCAGAATATGGCTGGACTTTAGAAAACCAAAGGGATTTTACACAAACAGAATTAAACTAGGTAGAGGAATTTGTATTATTTTCCTTTCCCCTTAAATCTGATGGATGGTGAAGAATGACAAGATTATCATTTTATCTGTCAGAGCCTTACATTAACAATTTTTTTTCATTTTTCCATTGTAATAGTTTAGATGGTATTAGTTTCAAGTAATGGAGACTAAGTAAGTGAAAAGAAGACTTTTATTTTAAGAGTACATGAGCATCTCTTAGAATCCAAAGGTGTGTGTGTGTGTATGTGTGTGTGTGTAGGAGAGGTGGCGGGTGCTAGCAACTTAAGTCTTCCAAGATTTTATTTTATTCTTTTCAATGCTGTTTCCTTCCAAGAATCTACGATATTTGTCGCCGTTGTAGCTGTCTGAAGACTATCTCTCTTGCCATTTGATCTATATTATGAAATATGGCTGCTTCCAGAAACTGAGTTTATAGAAGTTCTTGTCTCATGCAGATGATCAAGAGCTTTCAAATCCATGTCCAAATGCCTGGGAAAGAGTGTCTGTTTCCTGTGTATACAGTAGGAACTGGATGACATAGTAGGGTTCTGACTGACAGGAGTCTATCCTTTTGGATTGGAAATTAATTAATGGGGTTTAGGAAAACAAGTCAGACCCCTCCCTCTTCCCGTCAAGAATAGAATCTTCAGAAGAACCCGGTCTGCTCAGTAACTATCACCTACACCCCAGGCACACTGTTCCTTCTCCCACAAAGAGGATTTATTTCCCCATCCCCAAAGCTGTATACTTTTCTAGCAAATCTCTTTAAGCCCTGCATATTCAAGGTCACACCCATAACGTAGCTAAACACTTGGTTGAAAAACGTCTGCTGTAAATTGAATGCAGGATGGAGAAGAGAAGGGAGGTGAGGAAATGAGAGAGCTCACAGGAACCTTCCAGGAGGAGATAGCCTGTACTGAGCTCTAGTCAATTATTGTCTTCCAGGAGTGCTGACTAGGTTAACAGATCTTATGATTTTCCTGAGCATCTTCACTATTCAGATCCTTAGGTGACATTTTCCTCTTTGAAGATTTGGGGGACTCATTCAATTAAAAATTAATAGGTGAACAATGTTTTAGGACTTAATGTAGCTCATTGGCAACCGGTTTCTGGACTCTAATATATATGCTTGGTAAATAAACGATTGAACGAATAGATGAATGACCTATGTTCCTTTGGTGACACTGATTGTTTATCCCAACAGAAATGTTGGCCAAGCCTTTCTGAAATGTCCATGCCTTAAAAAGGGTGAACTTTCAAGATGTAAGTATAAGTCTCAACAATTTGTAAAGGAAATAAATTTATCTGCCAAGATAAGCTGATCTCCTGCACGAACATATTTTCCTAAGACTTCACCTGACCACTTTGAGCAATTCAACGTAGGTTAACCTATTGATTATAGGCCAACCAACACAAATTCATTGCTCATCATAATGCTTAGGGAGATGCGGCTATGGCAGAAGAAAACAAGTCTTGCTAAGGAATATAAATGGAGCAGAGTTGGTGTTGAATCCTTAGCAAATTGCCACTTGGGCCATTGGAGCATGAATAGCTTTGTGACTGTTCCAATAGGTGTCAGCCAAGTGCCACCTGAGCTGTTCTGACAAAACTAAAATAGCATGTCACAGCTTCCTGTTTCCTGTACAAACTAGAACAGTGCTATTTCAGACTGAGAAAACATCCACCTATTACATAATAGCGAGGCAATATATCTGCTTTGGGAATTGGAAGACAGTTGATATTTTAAAGGGTGGTAAACTTAGGATACTGCCAAATAGCTCAGGCAAATTCCTTGGAAGACTCCTGCTCTTGAATTGGCCAATGGGTTGACATATCGTACAAAGCCTCCATTTTAATTATCAGCCAGATCTCTGAGCACATTAGCACTTAACCTATGAATGAGAAGACACACTTCTTGAAAAGCTTTTCCCTTTGGGATTGTATCTTATAATTACCAAATGATGTATTCCCTATTCTTTATGGTAAGGGAAATGGTATTTCTAATGAGCATGCTTGTATCGTACCTTGTAGGATCTGACTCCCAGCTCTCCTATGCCTCACACACGCCTCAGCACAGGAATTCAAATGTGTTTGGTGGCTCTGGGGAGAAGTCTATTTGGGGAATCACTAATACTTTTCTTCAGTGTCCTTTTTCCAGCATTGAGATAAAAATACCCATCACAAAGAAATCAAACTGAGACCTGTAATGCCAGTAATGTTCCCTTATTATCCATTAACTCCACCCTTGTTTGCCTGTCAAGCTTCCTGTATTGTTGCCAACACTTATCATCTGACTCAGTTTCTTGGTTGGCCCACTCCATTGTCTCTGGGCCATTGTTCTTTACTTGGAACTTAATTATCTCTAAGTATTGCCTCTGCAATTCTCTTCTTTCTGTTTCATACTGCACCTGATCTGTTTCTTCTGCTTTTCTTTTGTCTTCTTCTATTTAGGCTATAAGGCCTGAATGAATGTCTCTGTTCTCCACTCAGTATTATTTGTTTTGCCTCATTTTACCCTCTCATCTCCTCCTACAGAAGTTAAGACTTCTATTTACTCACTGACTGTATATGTATCTTGATATTTCCTTGAGAATAGGCAGATCTCATAGTCGTTGAGCTCATAAGAGGCAAAAAGAAGGTACACAAAACATACTGACCAATCAGTGGAGTCAGAAGAATAACAAAGAAAAGAGACAAAAAGCGGTAAGAGAAGAGAGACCCTGTTTGGGGGGACCTCAGAAATAAAAATAACTGTATCAGCAACAACATTCTTTGAAGTGACAATATTGAGACGCAAATGTATATATGAGAGAAAAAGAAGGTATTATGTGATTATTAGATACAGCCTAAGTTAAGTGTGCATTAAAACATGTTCCGACTCACTAGCATCTATAAATTTCCAAGTCAGTTGTACTTTTTCACTATTGCATGTTTCGTATATACATGTCATTCCATAGATTAATTCTTCCTATCTTGCATTGGTAGGCTGGCTTTCAGGGACTCACTTGCAGTACTTGGATGGGATATGAAATGGGATTTATGATCTTGTTTTTCTGGGTTAAGAACATTAATATTTTTATTTAATTTAGCTTCTGTCAGTAAGGAGCTTAGAAAATGAAACACTTTTTAAATTTTAAGTTTATTGCACCTACATTCATCTCATTTCAGGAGAATGTTACAGGTCAGCAAATTACATTTCATTTGTACTTTCCTTGTGTCATTATGTTATTTTCAATAATCAATCATATTTAAAATGGATGTATAACTATTTTTTATTTGAGGAGGTAAAGTAATATTTCAAATGTGTGGGATAAAAACGTAATTAGTTAAGCTGACATTTATTAAGTTCTTAGCCTGATCAAACATAGTAGTTGTCAGTTTTAGAGAAGGAGAAATTGAAATTGGATCTATTTGAGACTGCCCAGAGATTGGCATTATTAATATTCTTTTCTCTTTGTTTGCTTTTAAACATTGTTTTGCTAAAAAAAAAAAAAAAAAAAGGCTGGAAAAGGCAAATGTTCTGATGAGAGGTTTGGAGAGGGCTGATAATTGTGTGGTTGACGCAGTAATGGAACTTTGTTCCTGTGTGGCATTTTCTTTAAGTTTGGAGACTTACAGTCTCCTACTGAGATAATATAGTTCTTCACGTATTATTGATTGCAGTATGTTTGAAGAGCATATCATAGTTACAGATTCTGTTTCTTGAATATTATATGAAATGAAACCGAGGCCTGCGTTACGCATTTCTACAAATTGGTGAATCTGTTAAGCCCATTTTCCAGGCTACATTTATTAGCTCTTACTAGTTTCATTTTTAGTGCTTGAAAATTACATAAAGAAATACATTTATCACATTCTATAGTGAGGATCTAGGGGGGTTGATTATATGCAGTCATTCCTAAAACCTAAATAAGGTTATCATGTTACACTTAAGCTAGAATAATTCAAAAAATAAATTCTGTATCTACCAGGAACTGGAAAGGGGGTCAGATTATTTCAACGTCAAAATGTAAAAGAGCTAGATCCGGAAATCTAATTGCTCCAGTAATCCCTCATTGTATAACAAACCACCCAAAACTTATTGTTAAAACAATAACATTTATTCTTCTCAGGAATAGTGGCGGCTCTTGTGCCGACGGCTTACTTCTGATCCACTTGGCATTGGTGGGGTGGCTTAAAAGCTAGAAGGTGGAATCAAGTGTCTGGTGCCGGGACTGGGAAGATTCAAAACATTTGGGGGTGAGGGAGCTGGGACTTCTGGGGGTTCTCTTTACATCTTTATGTGATCTCTCTGTGCCGTCTCTCCAGCCCAGTGGATTTAGGATAGCACGATTTCTTACCTGTAGGCTCAGGGCTTCTGAGGCACATATCCCAAGTGAGAAAGAACCAGGCAGAAGTGTAATTGCTTCTTATGATGTAGGCACATCTGCCTCCTTCATTCTCTTTATTAAAACACAAGTCACTGAAGCCACCCCATATTCAGTGGAAGAGAGATCAGATTTCTTTTTGATGAGAGGAATCCAAAGGATTTGAGACATATTTAAAGCCACACTAGTATCTGAATGTTCTATCATAAATATTAATATAACTAAAGGAACTATATAGCAAGGGATATACATATTTACAACTTTTTAAATTGAAGTGTGGTTGACATGCACTATTAGTTTCAGGTATATAACATGATTTGACAATTATATATGTCAAACATATATATAAAATATCACCATAATAATTGTAGTTACCATCTATTGCTATACAAAGTTATTACAATATTATTGACTAGATTTCCTATGCTGTATTTTTCATCCCCATGATTTATTTTATAACTACTGCTTTGTATGTCTTAGTCCCCTTCACCTGTTTTGCCTATCCCTCACCTTCGTCCCCTCTGGCAATCACCAGTTCTCTGTATTTATGAGTCTGTTGTCTGTTTTTGCTTGTTTATTTTTTTTTTAGAGTCCACATGTAAGTGAAATCATATGGTATTTCTCTTTCTCTGTACTTATTTCATTTAACATAATATCCTCTAGATCCATCCATGTTGTTGAAAATGGCAAGATGTAGGGGCGGCTGGGTGGCTCAGTCAGTTAAGTGCCAGACTTCAGCTCAAGTCATGATCTCACAGTTAGTGAGTTTGAGCCCCATGTCGGGCTGACAGCTCAGAGCCTGAAGCCTGCTTCAGATTCTGTGTCTCCCTCTCTCTCTTTGCCCCTCCCCTGCTCATGCTCTATCTCTCTCTGTCTCAAAAATAAATAAACACTAAAAACAATTAAAAAGAAAGAAAATGGCAAGATGTCATTCCTTTTTATGGCTGAGTAATATTCCATAGCAGCAAATGTATGTGTGTATACATATATGTGTATATATGTGTATATATATATGTGTTTTTGTATTTGTATTATATACATATATATGTGTTATATATATACATATACATGTGTATTATATACATATATATATATATACACATATACATGTGTATTATATACATATATATATATATATGTATATATAACCTGGTGATTCTCCAGAGAATTATTATGAGTGAAAAAAAACCAGTCATAAAATTTCAAAAGTGTATAATTCTACCTCTACAGCATTCTTGGAAAAAAATATTATAGAAATGGGGAACATGTATGTGGTTGTCTGGATATATATACATATATATATATATATATATATATATATATATACACATATACAAACACATGTGTGTATGTATGTGTATAATACACACACATATACATCTATACAAACATATATACACACACTTATATATGTATACACACACACACACATAAACACAACATCTTTTTTATCCATTCATCTATCAGTAGACACCTACATTGCTTCCATATCTTGGCTATTGCAAATAATGCTGCAATAAATGTAAGTGTGCATGGATCTTTTTAACTTAGTGTTTTTGTTTTCTTTGGGTAAATACCCAGAAGTAGAATCACTAAATTATATGGTATTTCTATTTTTAATTTTTGAGGCGCCTCCATACTGTTTTCCATAGTGACTGCATTAAATTACATTCCCACCAACAGTGAATGAAGGTTGTTCCCCTTTTCACCACATCTTCGCCAACACTTGTTATTTTTTGTCTTTTTTGCTACTAGCCATTCCGATTGGTGTGAGGTGATATCTCATTTTGGTTTTAGCAAGGTATATTCCAGTATTTCCCGGGCTCTCTAAAGCAATTTTTCCTCAGAATTAAGACACTTCTTCACACTATTCATGAGGCTGTTCTAAATCCCTACAGTATTTATATTTTTGCTGTTTAACATGTTCTAGACCACAGATTCATTATTCCCCCACATAAACACAATTATTATTTAAAAAAATTTTTTGTAATGTTTTTATTTATTTTTGAGAGAGAGAAAGAGCATGAGCTGGGGAGGGGAAGAGAGAGAGGAAAACACAGAATCTGAAGCAGGCTCCAGGTTCTGAGCTGTCAGCACAGAGCCCAACGCAGGTCTTGAAATCACGAAGTGTGAGATCGTGACCTGGGCCGAAGTTGGATGCTCAACCAACTGAGCCACCCAGGTGCCCCAACACAATTATTTTAAAGAGAATTTGTGTTAGGTTGTGACCTTTGAGAAGCAGACACTAAAACAGGATTAGTTATACAAGAGATTTTTGGGGAAACTCCTAGAAGGTGCAGGGAGGCAGTGAATACCAAGAAATCCCTTAAACTGTGATGCAGGGCTGACACCCATGAAAGGGGAAGAAGAAGGAAGGCAGACTGGACAGGAATAGTCTCATAGTGTAACACAGCTCAGATATAGGTTTTACCAGGCCAGTCAGGAGCAGTAATTTCTTTAAAAGACAAACGAAGTAATAAATCTATCATACAATCCAGTGATTTCACTCCTGGCCATTTATCCCAGAGAAATAAAGACTTAATGCTCATATAAACAATTGTACAGAAATGTTTATGGCAGCTCCATTCATAATTACCTCAAATTGGGAACAATCTGGGTGTTCTTCAGCAGCTGAATTGTTTAGCAATCTGTGGTACATCCGTACCATGGAAAAATACTCAGCAATTAAAACAAACAATTGAAACACACAACAGCAACCTGACGATTCTCCAGAGAATTATTATGAGTGAAAAAATCCAGTCATAAAAATTTATACACTGTATGATTCCATTTATACATCATTCTTGAAGTGAAAATATTATAGAAATGGGGAACATATTTGTGGTTGCCTGAATCTAAGGAGAGGTTGAGAGTGAGGGGATAAACGGCTGTGGCTATAAAAGGAAACATGGGGACTCTTGCAGTGATGGAATTGTTCCATATGTTGACTATCAGTGTCAGTATGTTGGTTGTGAAGTACTAGGTTTAAAAGATGGCGCCACTAGGGACACCAGATAAAAGGTACATGCAGTCTTGCAACTGCATATGAATCTATATTTATATCAGGATAAAAATTTTACTTAAAGAATAACATTAAAGTGATAAAACATGTGATTTTCAAAGGAAGCAAACTTGAAAACAATCTATAGTTTGCCACTAATAAAGGAAACGTTACGTTGGTTAATTTGAGAATGGAATTTTTAGTTTGAGTGTACTAACAAGAAATGTCCCAACTCTTATGTTACTTTTGTTTCAGAAATTTCTAAAATCATCTCCAAAATGTGTTTTTTTTTCTTGATGTATCAAATTATCTGGTATTTACATATAAGTAGTAGAAAACATATTTCTTCTCCATTTGCCTCTACCATCCAGTGTGTAAAAATACTTATGAATAACTTTCATCATATTTTAAGTTTCTCTTCATACTATTCAAAATATATCCAGTAAGTTTTCAGAGATTTTATAACTGTGTTCATCATATAATGAAAAGAATCCAACTTACTGAGGAATACGTTCCTGTTTTGATACAACATATTCCCTTTGACTTGTGTGGTACAGTAGAAACTCAGTATAAAAGAAAAAAAATTGTCAAATGAGTAAATAAAATTTCAATTCATGCTCACTTGGCCCATTCAATCATAAATACACTACTGTGAACTTAAGAGTTTATTCAGAAAGTCTTGACGTTTTCTGACTCCTTGAATACCCAAGTGAAGGTGTTTCCAAGAGAAACCAATGAGTTCAGGTTTAACACAGTACCTAATCAATCAGTCTCTGTTTACTGCTACATGAGGTTGAAAAAAAAAAATCGTTGAACAATTTCAGGATTTCCTTTAAAATAATAGAGATAAATGATACCTTGGTTAATGGTTTCTCTTAAATTGTCATTTATATTTCAGTTGGTATGGAATTTTCTCTGTAATAGCAGTGAGTGAGTAGGTTTTTCTTCATTACAGTTCAATGGCTTAAGTTAATACAGCATGTCCTCTTATTAAGGCATTTTGGCTTTTGCACCATTTTTGCTTGTTCCAATCATCTCTCCAATCCATGTCTCTATGTCTATATCATGATGTTATTAGTGAGTTTCTAAAAACTTTTTTCTAGTTGTCCTTGTTATGAAAGATTAGAGGAACAAAATGACTTTGCGAACTTCAAGAAACTCAACCCTGACAAACACCCAAAAATGAATTGGGTTTACTCTATGGGCTTTATCATAATGTTACAGTGAATAACATTGACTTCATTGCTCCCTAATTCATACTTTAATCTATACCGGGGCGCCTGGGAATCTCAGTTGGTTAGGTGACCACCTTCAGCTCAGATCATGATCTCACAGTTTGTGAGTTCGAGCCCACGTCGGGCTCTGTGCTGACAGCTGAGAGTCTGGAGCCTACTTCAGATTCTGTGTCTCCCTCTGTCTCTACCTCACCCCTGCTCACGCTCTGTGTCTCTCTGTCTCTCAATGATAAATAAACGTTAAAAAATTAAAAAAATAAAAATAATTAAAAACATACTTTAATCTATACAACTTAGGACCATAAATGAAATTCTATGGTGAACTGATGTATTTTGCTGAGTGATTTTATCAGTTATCTTGCTTATTTTGTTCTTGGTCAGAATCCCAATTTTTTTGTGTTAAGAGCAGATTTCCTAAATGTTTTACTACTATCTTAGAAGCTATGGCCTTTGCAAACAAATGCAAATCTGTAAATAAGTCCCCAACTTTTGCAACATTCAATTCATGGTTCCTAGTACTTTAAATTCCAGATTTTTTTTATAATTAGTATTTTTACTATATTTATTGCTTTGAAATTTTCAAAGGAAATTCTTATGTGTATCAGAATGATACTTTAAAAAATTTTTTAAAAATGTTTATTATTGACAGACAGAGCATGAGCATGGGAGGGGCAGAGAGAGGGGGAACACAGAATCTGAAGCAGGCTCCAGGCTCTGAGCTGTCAGCACAGAGCCTGACAAAGGGCTTGAACTCACAAACCAGCAACGGTGCCTGGGTGGCTTAGTCGGTTGAGCGTCCGACTTCAACTCAGGTCATGATCCCATGGTTCGTGGGTTCGAGCCCCGCGTTGGGCTCTGTGCTGACAGCTCAGAGCCTGAAGCCTGCTTCTGATTCAGTGTCTCCCTCTCTCTCTCTGCCGCTCCCCTGCTCATGCTGTGTCTCTTAAAAATAAATAAATGTAAAAAAATAAATATTAAAAAAACCCTGGGAGATCATGACCTGAGCCAGAGTCAGACACTTAAACAACTGAGCCACCCAGGCACCCCAGAACAATTCTTAAAGTTGGATGGTTTTATACAAAACCCTGGCAGCATCTCTAAAAGTAAAATATCATAGTAAAATATCATTCACCAGTACATAAAAATGCAGATTTGGGGGCACCTGGGTGGCTCAGTCAGTTAGACATCTGACTCTTGGTTTGGGCTCAGTTCATGATCTCAAGGCTCATGAGTTTGAGCCCCACTTTAGGCTCTGTGTTGACAGCACAGAACCTGTTTGGGATTCTCTCTCTCCATCTCTCTCTGCCCTGCTTGCTCTCTCTCCCTCTCAAAATAAATACACTTAAAGCAATTTAAAAATATTTTTAAAAATGCAGTTTTCAAAAAATGTACCTTATATTCAAACAACATTTTTATTGTCTGTGCTAATACTTTCACAGCTGTTTCAGAAAGTTTATATGATTCTTTAATTTGGCCTTCCTAAAAGTCACTGGATTTACCAAAAAACACAGTTGGTAACCACTTCATAAAAATATTTACTTTTATTTTTAATTCAATTTTAAACATAAAATTTACAATATGACAGTGGTCAGAAAGAGTACAGAGGGATCACACTTAAAGAATCAGGGGGTTTTGACAGAGGCACTGAAACAATTCAGTGGAGTAAGGACTCTTTGACAAAGTATGCTGGAAATACTGTGAAAGGGAAATACTGCACCTCACTCCCTATTTCACAGCACATACAAAAATTAACTAAAAATGAAACAAGTTATATAAGCGTCATGTTTCTAGAAGAAAACATTGGAGAATATCTCCATGGCTGTAGCAAGTAGAGAGATTTTATTTTTACATAGGCCACACAATTAATTCATTAATCCTAAAAAAAGTAAAAATGGACAAATTGAATTTTATGCATATGACGTTTTGCCCATCAAAGCAATCAGTGTGAAAATATACCTGTTACAGGAAAGAGAAAGAGACAGGAGAGAATCTCCTCAGCATTCCTACAAATGAAAAAGAAAAAGAAAAAAAAGCGCAGAAGATTTATATGTATGCTCAAGAAAATGACACATAAAAAGCACAAAAGACGTTTGGCCTAATAAGAATATAAAATGTATATTATTGGGGCGCCTGGGTGGCGCAGTCGGTTAAGCGTCCGACTTCAGCCAGGTCACGATCTCGCGGTCCGTGAGTTTGAGCCCCGCGTCGGGCTCTGGGCTGATGGCTCAGAGCCTGGAGCCTGTTTCCGATTCTGTGTCTCCCTCTCTCTCTGCCCCTCCCCCGTTCATGCTCTGTCTCTCTCTGTCCCAAAAATAAATAAACATTGAAAAAAAAATTAAAAAAAAATAAAATGTATATTATTATTAATTATTAGTTAATTATGTATAATTATTAGCTATTATTAGCTATAATAATTAACTGTTATTAGTGAATTTAAAACATACTCTTAATATAAGCTTATCACTCCCATTGATAAAGGCCAGATTAATATGAATTTACAATACAAATTTATTTATTCTTTTTAACTTTTTAAAAGTAGTCTCTACACCTAACGTGGGGCTTGAACTCACAACCCTGAGACCAAGAGTCAAATGCTATACTGACTGAGCCAGGTGCCCTTATAGTACAAACTTAAAAACACATAGGAGGATATGCCGTTACAAAAGAGAGGCAGTAAGGGGCACCTGGGTAGCTCAGTCGGTTAAGCATCTGACTTCAGCTCAGGTCATGATCGCATGGTTTGTGAGTTCCAGCCCTGAGTGGGGCTCTGTGCTGACAGCCCAGAGCCTGGAGCCTGCTTCAGATTCTGTGTCTCCCTCCCTGTCTGCTTGTTTCTCTCTCTCTCTCTTTCTCTCTCTCTCTCTCTCAAAAAATAAATATTAAAAAAAATTTTAAAAAAAGAGGCAGAAGTAGCTAACAAACAAAATCTGACTGCTAAATCATTCAGATATAAGGTTTTTCAAGTTATTTGAAAGTGGAATTTTATTCATCCAGTGGACTTTGTGGTGTGTTTACAAAAGAAACCCCATAGTTCTATGGTGAAATGAGAAGATGCTTTAAACAATAGTGTATTAGGAACGTACTAGGAAGTTAAAGACAAGCATAGAGAAGCAAAAGGAGAGTGTATCAGATTGATGTAATTCATTTGCTCCTCATCCATTCCCTATTTTGAAATATTACTTCTATTTTATCGAATGTCTACTACATATCAAACATTGTACTAGAAATTGAGGGTCAAAATGATGTGCTGGTACAATTTCTGTTTTCATTAGGTAAGTTAGAGGGAAGTCGTGTTTATGAAAATCACTGAAATGTAAAATTATAGTTTTCTGTCATATAGAAGTTCATAGACTTAGGTCATTTATTAAGAGGTAATATTTGAGCCTTTATATATTTATTTATTCTTAAACATTTATATTTGAGAGAGAGAGAGCGCAAGACCAAGAGCAGCAGAGAGAGCACAGAGCCCGATGTGGGGCTTGACCCATGAACCATGTGATTGTGACCTGAGCCTAAATCAAGATCCAGATGCTTAACCGACTGAGTTACCTAGGTGCCCCTTGCTCAAAATAAATAAACATTAAAAAAAAAAAAAGGATAAAGCAGGGCGCCTGGGTTGCTCATTCACTTAAGTGTCCGACTTCAGCTCAGGTCATGATCTCACAGTTCATGAGTTCGAGCCCCGCGTCGGGCTCTGTGCTTACAGCTCGGAGCCTGGAGCCTGCTTCTGATTCTGTGTCTCCCTCTCTCTGCCCCCTGCCCTGCTCACACTATGTCTCTGTCTCTCAAAAAGTGAATAAACGTTAACAACAACAACAACAAAGGATAAAATGGAGTTAATTGATAGCCAGAAGGAGGTTATCTCAAAGAGTGAAAATAACCCATGCAAAGAACCTGATTTTAGGGGGATATATATTCATAAACCAAAAAGGAATTTAATGGCTGTGTGGATAAAAGGAAGGAGGAGTCATTGAAGTAACACGAGCAGGGATATTCTGGGGCTGGATTTAGGAAGCAATATTTTTGTCTGGATATCATTCTTAAGAATTTTACCTCAAGTGAAACTTCATTATATAACCCTCTAATCTATAAAAACTGCTTGTAAATTATAGCATCCTAGATTCAATCAGATCAGTAGCATTATAAGCTAGCAGAATAATTAAGAACAGAGGTCATAAAAGTGTCTTCTTTATTGAAAATAAGGATTCTTTTATTTTTTAATTAAAAATACTCTAAAATTAATCTATACAAATGACATATGTTCAAATACAGCAAAGGAGTATTATGAGAAAACAAAAACTCTTTCACATCCCAGATACCTAGGGTATTCTCTTCAAACATTGAAAACATTTTCTCATTGTTCTTCAAGCAGTTGGCTATACACCTAAAACATAGCTGATATATGGATAGATTTTTCTTTATTTTCTAAAATTTGAGGCATTCTACATGCTCTCTTCCACGATTTTTGTTTTTTAAGCATATATGTTGGTGATAGTTTTATATCTGCATATATGTATTTATGATATTTCTATCATACATCTACATAGCATCTACAAATGCTACCCTATTGATTGTCATAGTTTCCCTTTGTTTTACTGTCTTCCTCCCCCATTTTTCCTATTATAAAACAATGGTGTAATTAACGTCACTGTACACATTCCTTTGCATATTTTTTTTTAATTTTTTTTTCAACGTTTATTTATTTTTGGGACAGAGAGAGACAGAGCATGAACGGGGGAGGGGCAGAGAGAGAGGGAGACACAGAATCCGAAACAGGCTCCAGGCTCTGAGCTGTCAGCACAGAGCCCGACGCGGGGCTCGAACTCACGGACCGCGAGATCGTGACCTGGCTGAAGTTGGACGCTTAACCGACTGCGCCACCCAGGCGCCCCTCCTTTGCATATTTTTTTCTTTTTTTCTAAATTTCTAAAAATGTTTATTATTTTTGAGAGAGAAGGAGACAGAGCATGAGCAGGAGAGGGGCAGAGAGAGAGAGAGGGAGACACTGAATCCAAAGCAGGCTCCAGGCTCTGTGCTGTCCCCATAAAGCCGGATGCGGGCTTAAACTCACAGACCATGAGATCATGACGTGAGCCAAAGTTGGACACTAAACCGGCTGAGCCACCTTTTTTCTTTTTTTTTTTTCTTAATAGAGAAAGGGAATGTGTGTGAGTGGGGTAGAGTGGCAGAGAGAGATTGAGAGAGAGAGAGAGAGAGAGAGTCTTAAGCTGTTCCACACTCAGTGTCTCGATCCCATGACCCTGGGATCATGACCTGAGCCAAAATCAAGAGTTGGGCACTCAACCAACTGCACCACCCAGGCGCCCCTCTTTGCATATTCTTCATAATGATAATCACATAACTCTGACTCCATCACAGGTACTCCTCTGGAATATTAAATATGTAATTAAATAATCCAGTCCTGTGATGAGGGTACTCTTGATTGTTTCCATTTCGTATGTGGGGAAAATGAAGAGAAAATTTCAATAATTTTCCAAAGTTCATACATATGGTAAATGGCAGAGCTGGAATTAGAAGGTAGCCAGAAAGAAAAAGCACTTTCCTATTACCCACAATAGATTTCCTTTCACATATTTGAACACAATATGGGATACAACAGTGGATTAGAATCCTCAAGTCAAAGAGCTTGTATTTGCTGTACAACTTATATTACTTTATTTCCCTTCAAAGAGGATTTCATCAATTTGTAATTCTAGCAATAATAGATTTCCTTCATCTCTGTGTATGCTCTCAGGTATTTTGGTAGCTATCTGTGGTAAAAAAAAAAAAAAAAGAAAATGGTTATTTTTATTTTTCTAATTATGCATGTGAATTCATTTATAATCCACTTGTCAGCAATATCTTTGGTATGAATTGCCTTTTCTGTTTTCAGAGCCTTGTAAACCTCTGTTCCAATAATGATCAAAAAGTAAACAAATCTTTCATTTGAAGCACTGTATCAATGAATATATATCTCTATAATTTAATCTGTGTTTTTACTCTTTCTCTAGCTACATGGAAGTCCTTGTCTGTTTCTCTGCCACTCTCAAATACTTTATTTTTTAAAGTCTCTTTATTTATTTTGAGAAAGAGATGGAGAATGTAAGCAGGGGAGGGGCAGAGAGAGAGAGAGAGAGAGAGAGAGAGAGAGTGAGAGAATCCCAAGCAGGCACTACACTGTCCATGCAGAGCCTTGACATGGGGCTCGATCTCAAGAACTGTGAGCTCATGACCTGAGCCAAAATCAAGAGTCAATACTTAACTGAATGAGCTACCCAAGTGCCCTCAAATAATTTTAAGTAATACAGCTTTATAGTAAATGTGACAATTAGCAACCTAGTCTACCATTTCTGTAATTAAGATTTTTTTTTTTCTGATTTGCTTGTTTTTCTTGCAAAAAACTCTCTCTTTCTTGAGACTAGCTTGACTTTCAGTACTTGTCATCTTCAGGGTGATTTGTAGCTGATTGAAACATGATGGTGTCAGTGGCAGTTGTCTTTTCCCAGACAAGCCCCAGAGCAGGATTTGGGGAGTGGGGAAAAAGCCCCTATCTTCTTGGCGATCCTTTCCTGAAATCCAAGCTAGAGATTCCATAACACATACCTGTGGTTCAGGGAGAGTGAATTGTCATGTCTCCAAGGCTGGACACTTGCCCACTGGGTTTAGTATGTTTTCCTAAATGAATGTTTCTCCATTTGTTGTATGGCTTTAGAACAATTTCCAGTGACTTTAAATGATTGTATTTTTAAGTTTTGTGTTTTTGTTTGTTTGTTTGCTTTTATGAGAAAATGTTCTTCTATTCTGTGTATACATTTCTGGTTTAATTTTTTCACCAACCTTTGCCCTTCTTCACACCCATAAACTCCCATGCTTTATTCTAACTTCATTACTTATACTTGATATTTGATTTCTTCTCCCCCCCCCTTTAAAAAAAATCTGGTTTAATGATTTTGATTCTTTTTAACTCTAATAGTTTGGTAAATAGGATTAAATCATGTTTTGATTACATACATATATTATTTGGGATCCTTCAGCAAAGAACAAAGATATCTTTAAATTACCTCATGTGTTGTGATATTGTTGCTTTGGGTCAGAATTTTCATTATTACCAATAAGAGTTTTATACGTGAAATCATTATTAAATATGGTTTTACCAAGAGAGATATCCACATTTATTTTTATTCTACTAGTTGATATGCAAGACTTGAAAAGCACAGATAATACAATCCTATAAGACCGTTTTAGGCCTGGGCACTTGAGTGGCTCAGTCATTTAAGCTTCCGACTGTTGATTTCGGCTCAGATCATGATCTCATGGTTCATGGGTTCCAGCCTCCGGTTTGGGCTCCACACTGACAGCTTAGAGCCTGTGTGGGATTGGATTCTCTCTTTCCCTCTCTGTTGCTTCCCTGCTCATGCTTACTCACATGTGCACTCTCTTTTTCTCTCATAAGTGAGAGAAAAAAAGAGACTTAAAAAAAAAAAAAAAGACTATTCTAAGCCAGAGCTCTGCAGATAGAGTTTTATTTTTCACTTCAAGAAGGAAATTCCTAGCTACCTTTCAGAAATTATTTTTGCATCAAATAGACTTTATACTTCTCTAGTGATAGCAATTTGAGTAATGGATGTTGTCTCTGTTCAGATTTCAAATTGGTTTCTCATACAGTCCTAAGATTTACAGCTGTTTGCTCATTTATGTTTTTCAAACCAAGAGCATTTTAATCTCGTTTTCACATGGGTATTTTCCAACACAGAGAGCAATTGTTGCATTTATGTAGGAAGTGGAGCTTCCAAATCTGGCAAACTACATCCCTATCCCATTCAAAAACAAAAACAAAGACAAAAATACTCACTAAGGTAATTGTCTCTAATGACAAAAAAAATCTGCCCTTTAGTCATAAGGTTAACGTAGACTCTTTATTACAAAGTGTCCATGTGAAAGCAAACTACAGCATAACAAATACCTAGGGAAACAGGTGTCTATAAGTTAGTGAACCATCTTTGAAGTTCAGCTAGTTTACAGAAAATTTCACCAGTGGCCGCAAAGCCACATTATAGCAAAATCTTGTGGGGGTGGTGGAGTTTAGGTTCATGTGAATCAATAAACCAGAATTAGGAGGCTGTATTTCTGTGTGTATATGAATATAAGATAACTCAGTAGTTTCCAACTTATTATAATACTTTGATAGCGTATGAACTACTCTGGGAAAGTTTATTAATACTTTTGCCCGTATTTAAGACAAAGAGATCCAAGAACGATGGAACAATAACATTACTTGTGAAGATTGAGTGTCTGAATTTTATTAAATGCTATCTTTATTGCTGAAGCAATGCTAAAAACTTTGGTTTCAGGAACTGCTTATGGTATACAGCAGTTTTTCCTACAAGGGTATAATAAATTTTATAGTATAGCAACATGTAATCAAGAGGCATGCCATTTTTATTCTATCAAAAAGGGACCCAATTCCTAGAAAACATCCCTGAAATGATGTTCACTCTATCTCCTTACCTGATTTTCCCTCAACATTTCTGACCCTAGTTTGAAAAGTTGGCTTTAATCCCTAAATGTCTTTGTGATGTTGTGATTTATTAGAAGTATATGTTTGTTTCTTCAGATGACCAAACTGTATTTCTCATTTACACTTGGTCTTCACCTATGGTTCCTGGCCAACAGCTTCCAAAAGCCTTGGAATTTCTTAAGTGACAGAGCAATAGAGGTGACTTCTGTTAATGAGGTGACTTTTTGACCCCACCAAAGGAAGGGGGGCTGGTAGCCAGGAGAGCCAAGCATGTATGTGATTAGAGGTTGGAACTTTCAGTCCTGTCTCCTCTGACCTTCAGGGAGGAGTGTGGGTCTTGAGGTTGAACCAGTCACCAATGGCCAGTGATTTAATCAATCATGCTTATGTGATGAGGCTTCCACAAAAACCCAAACGGGCAGGGTTTGGAGAGTTTCCAAGTTGGTGAACAGATGAAGGTACTGGGAGAAGGGCACACATGGAGAGGGCATGGAAGCATTGCACCCTTTCCCCATTCTTGCCCTGTGCCTGTCTTCCATCTGCTGTTCTTGTGTTATATCCTTTCATAATAAACTGATAATCTAGTGAGTAAAATGTTTCTCTGAGTTCTGTGAGCCACTCTAACAGATTAATCAAACCTAAGGAGAGGGTCATGGGGACCTTTGATTTATAGCCAGTCGGTCAAAAGTCTAGGTAACAACTTGAATTTGAGACTGGTGTCCGAAGTCCAAGAAGGAAGTGGTGGGGACCTCTGATCTGTAGCCGGTTGTTCAGAGCTCAGGTAATAACCGGGATTTGCAACTGGTGCCTGAAGTGGGGAAAGGGTAGAAATCTTATAGGACTGACTGTTTAACCTGTGGGATCTGACAGTATCTCCAGGTAGAGAGTATCAGAATGGAGTTGAATTTGTAGGACGCCAAGCTGGTGTCTGGAGCATTGCTTTTTGTGGGTTTAGGGGTCTCTCCCATACACACACACTGAAATTGTGTTCAACGGGACACTTGGGTGGCTCAGTCAGTTAAGCGTCTGACTTCTGCTTAGGTCATGATCTCGCAGTCAGTGAGTTTGAGCCCCGTGTTGGGCTCTGTGCTGACAGCTCAGATCCTGGAGCCTGCTTTGGATTCTGTGACTCCCTCTCTCTCTATCCCTCCCCCGCTCATGCGTGTGTGCTCTCTCTCTCTCTTTCTCTCTCTCTCAAAAATAAATAAACATTAAAAAAATAAAAAAAAAAAAGAAACTGGAACCTAATTTAATTCATGTTTATCACTTCATCTCTCAGTTCTTGACTTGATATTCTAGTTACATTTATATTTCTGTAAATGTTCAGAAAGGACAGAAATCATTGTTTTCTAACAAGCTTTATTTGAACAAAGAAAAGAAATCAACAGGGTGTCTGTATTCTTCCACTAATGGTTTGCATTTCTCAGTGCCATTTTGTTGGGTTAAGAACTTCCAGGGGGAAGCTACATTATTAGGTAGACTGAAAATAAAAGAGTCTGCATGTGCAAATTGTGTTAATGTGATTTGTGTTAATGATTATCCGTGGTTTATATAATAGCATAGTCATTTTTTTTCTTTCCAATTAGAGAGACGATATGCTGTAACTCAAATTCTAGAGAGCTATATATCACTAATTTTATTTAGGTCTGTTTCCTTAATATTATGTGAGGAGGCTCACCTAAATTAAGCATCTCGAATCTCTCTTTCATGGAGTGCTTCTAGGATGAGCTCAATTTATTAAACATATATTGCTTTGTAACAAATTACCCAAACTTAGTTGCTGAAAATAATACATATTCATTTTCCCAGAGTTTTTGTGGGCTGGGTATTTGGAAGCAGTTAAGCAGAGCCAATCTTCCTCCATACAGCTTGTGAGGTTGCCACCAAGATACTGACTAGAGTTGCAGCTTTTAACTGGGTTGGAGGGTCTTCTTTAACTCAGTTGGTTCGGTCCCAGTTCAGATGAGTCCACACGAGAAATTTCTTTTCCTTTGAGACTAGCTGAGTTTGCTGTTATATGGTACCAAATAATCCCACAACCTCAGGTGAATCAGCAAAAGCCAATCGGTCAAAAATAGAATTAAGCATAGCATTTTGGTCTGCTATGGGAATAACCTGTTGATTCTACTTGCTGTCCCCATTAGAACCACCACCACTGTCCACACGCAACTGAGAGTAGGTGATCTGACTACAATTAGCTGTGGTACCATTTACTTGTAAACATTAATAGCCTAGTCGACAGCTAATTAATTCGATATGACCCTACTACACCAAGACTAGACTTCAGCTGGTTGCTTGAATAAGCTAATACTCATTAGACAATAGGGCTGAGAATAATGAACCAACTAATCTATATTTCACTTCCCTGTGTTGGGGCTCAGGGCAGGTCAACCCAAGATAAGCCACAGGCTCTTAAAGTTACTTAAGAACCAAAAACTACGAAAGGGACACTGACCCTCCTTTGTCTCCAGATACCAGTAAATTAATCTTCCTATGTGAAAAGTACCCTTCCCTGTATCTATCTCCAAGGCCAGAGACATCCTTATCACCAGAGACAGGGAACTCAGGTCTGAGAAATCTCTGTAAGTAAACTCTGTTTCTTTTTCCTAATTAGTACTCAAACTTAAGTTTCCTGGTCTCCCCAGTTCCTCACAAATTTATTGTTTCTATGTCTAAAGAGTGTAAAAGCTGCCTGCCTTGTTCCTTTCTTAGATCCCATATCTGTGAGACCACTGTACGTACAAATTATTTTTTTTTCTCCTGTTAACCTGTCTTCTGTCAATTTAATTATTAGACCAGCCAAAAGTATTCAAGAGAGGTCGGGGAATATTTTCTTCTCCAGATACTTACACAACTTATTTACAGACCAAGAAATTCTGAATTGCTTAGGTTTAAGAATAATATTTTTTGGAGAGTATTTCTGACCTTATATGGAAATATATTTTGCCTCTAGTGTTTTGTCTGAGAAGGGGCCAGTTTCCTGGTTTCAGCGTTCAGACATTTCTTTACATCAGCATGAAGGCTTTTTTTTTTTAACTGTAAATATTGCAGTCTTAAGTTTAATAAAGACACTGCATCACAGGAAGTATTTCAGAACAGTTATGTTCATATTCAGAACAATTGTTTTCATTTATAACATTGGGGTTTGAGGTGTATCTTAGACTGAGTTTTAAACTCTGTTTAAGACCTGTACTGTAACCTTTTATGAAAAGAATGTGTTGCAGTTAATGTAACTCTTAGGCAAATATACGAAATTATAATGTTAAAATTTTAAATAATATTTTTATTGTATCTAAGACAATTACTGCTGATGTTGAAAGTGGATTATGCATTTGTGTATGCCGATCGTGTTTTTTTTTTTAAATATTTTTTGAAAGTGTTTTTAATGTCTATTCATTTTTGAGAGAGAGAGAGAGAGAGAGAGAGAGAGAGAGAGACAGGGCACGAGTTGGGAGAGGCAGAGAGAGAGAGGGAGACACAGAATCTGAAGCAGGCTTCAGTCTGAGCTGTCTGCACAGAGGCCGATGTGGGAATTGAACCCACAAACTGTGAGATCATGACCAGAGCTGAGGTCAGAGGCTTAACCCACTGAGCCACCCAGTCTCCCCTGTTGATCTTGTTTTTACTTTGGCCTCCTATAAAGGGAAACTAATCTCATAGTTACCAAACTTCAATCACTGTTCAACTTTATTACCATGTTTCTATGATTGTTCATACTAAGACCCATCCTTTCCGATCTCCATTAATTTTTATCCACTAGATTAATAAATATTTGCCTGTAGAACAATTCATATATTTATGAATCACTCAGTCTATGTTAAGCTTCAAATCTAAAAAACAACAACAAAAAACCCTACATTAAGAAAGAAAATATTTTACGAAAATGTTGTAAGTTCAGAGGTAGGATAGATTTGAGGTTTGTTTTATGCTAGTGGCTTAGTGCTGTCACTGATGTTTTGATTTTTTTTTTTTTCATTCCCCCTACTTACCTTCTCTGGAATTAACAGTATCTTAAACTCCCCATGATCGCAAAATGTCTGCTTCATCTTCAGAGACTGCATGTTTTTCATCCAAGTTCAAAAAGATTGTGCCTTTCCTCCCAAACGTCAAACAGAAGTGCTGATTAGTACTCTGATGAATTAAATTATGTGGCCCTCTCCCCAAACCTATCACTATTTTCTCAGGTATGATGTCCGCAAAGTTGACAATTGGCTTCAACCTGCCTGCTCACCATCTCTCACCTGTGGTAAGGCATTAAAACTCTTCTCATTTTATGCCAATCAGAGCACGTTTCTGGATTTGAGGGTAGAATAACTACCCTCCACACCCCATCCCCCAAAACCCTCATGGCTAGTATACAATGGAAGAAGAGGGGCTAATTCATGAATCTAAAAGGAGATTACTCAGTCTAATTTTTGATATTAACTTTTCATTCATGAATGAACTAAATTTGCTCAGAGTTCATGCTCCTGATTACTTATTCCTGGATTTGATTTTATAATAGTTTGCTTTAGATTTTTATGTTTATGTTAATAACTGAGATTAGCATGCAGTTACCTTTTATTCTTGAATATTTGGTCAAATATCATGTTCTTTGGAAGATTTTTTGTAAGATTGAGATTATACCTTCCCTGAGTGTTAGAATCTACTGGTAAGCAGCCCACATGGAATTTTCTTTGAGGGAAGATGTTTTCATTGCTAACTGATTTTCTGTAATAAGTGTGTATTCAACTTTTGTATTCTGTCTTGAAGCATTTTTAGCAAATTGTATTTTTCTAAGAATTTATCTGTTTCATTTACATTTTCAAAAGTTGTTCATACAGTCTCCATTCTTTTAATGTCTATGATACTTGTTTTCATTCCTGACATTGGCTATTTGTACCATCTCTCTTTTTGTCTTTTTATAAGAACCAAAATGATCATCTTTATTTTATATTTGCTATTTAATTGATTTCAAAACTATATTATTTTCCTTTTCTTTTTTTTTTTTAATTTTTTTTAACGTTTATTTATTTTTGAGACAGAGAGAGACAGAGCATGAACGGGGGAGGGTCAGAGAGAGAGGGAGACACAGAATCCGAAACAGGCTCCAGGCTCCCAGCGGTCAGCACAGAGCCTGACCTAGGGCTCAAACCCACGGACCGCGAGATCATGACCTGAGTCGAAGGCGGACGCTCAACCGACTGAGCCACCCAGGCGCCCCTATTTTCCTTTTTCATTAGTTTTCTTTTTTTAAGTTTATTTTGAGAGAGAGAAAGAGAGGGAGAGAGAATGAATGAGGAGGGGAGGGGCAGAGAGAGAAGGAGAGAGAGAGAATCCCAAGTAGGCTCTGCACTGTCAGTGTGGAGCCCAATGTGGGGATCAACCCACCAACCGTGAGATCATGACCTGAGCTGAAACCAAGAGTCTGATGCCACTCAGGTGCCCCTCTTTAGTTTTCTATCATTGCTGCAACAAATTCTCACAAATTTAGTGGTTTAAAACAACATTAACTTGTTATCTTACAGTTCTGGAGAGCAGAAGTGTAACAGAGCTAAAACAAGGTGTCCACAGGGCTGTGATACTTTCTGGAGGCCCTAGGGGGCACTCTTTCTTCCATTTTTCCAACTTCTGGACATTGCTCACATTCCTTTGTGTGTAGCACCCTCCCTCCATCTTCAAAGTCAGCAATGTTAGGGCAAATCCTCTCGCCTCTGGTTCTGCCTTCTACTTCTACTTTTAAGGACTCTTGTAAATATATTTGGCCTACTTCAGATAACACAGGATAATTTTCCTATTTAAAAAAATTTTTTTTTACGTTTACTTATTTTTGATACACAGAGAGAGAGCACAAGTGGGGAGGGGCAGAGAGAGAAGGAGACACAGAATCTGAAGCAGGCCCCAGGCTCTGAGCTGTCAGCACAGAGCCCGACACAGGGCTCGAACTCACAAACCATGAGATCATGACCTGATCCGAAGTCAGACGCTGAACTGACTGAGCCACCCAGGCACCCCCGTTTTTTATATTTTCTTTACTTTTTTTCTACATGTATTTATTTTGGATAGAGACAGAGCACAAGTGGGGGAGGGGCAGAGAGAGGAGGAGAAGATAATTTTCCTATTTTAAAGTCAGCTGGTTAGCTCCTTAATTCATTTGCAATCTTAATCCCGTTACTATGCAGCCTAATTCCACAGGTTTTGTGGATTAAGATGTCAACATCTTTGGAAAGTCCTTTTCACCTACTTTTTAAGTTTCATTTTTCTTCTTTTACTCTTTTTTAAAGTTTTTAAATTTATTTTTGAGAGAGAGATAGAGTGTGTGCATACGTGCATGGGGAAGGGACAGAGAGAGAGGGAGAGAGAGAATTCCAAACAGGTGCCATGCTGTCAGCACAGAGCCTGACGCAAAGCTCGGACTCAGGAACCTTGAGATCATGACCTGAACCAAATCAAGTTAGACACTTAACCCACTGAGCCACCCAGGCACCCCTTTTCTTTTACTACCTTTTTGAGATAAAGTTTCCATTCATTAACTTTCAGCTTTCCATATAATCTAATCTGTGTCTTTAAAGTATTTTAGTGTTGGGGTGCCTGGGTGGCTCAGTTGGTTAAGCATCCAAGTTCAGCTCAGGTCATGATGTCGTGATTTGTGAGTTCAAGCCCTGTGTCAGGCTCTGTGTGACAGCTCAGAGCCTGGAAACCTGCTTTGGATTCTGTGACTTCTTCACTCTCTGCCCCTCCCCCATTCACTCTCCATCTCTCAAAAAATAAAGAAACGTTAAAAAAACTTTTTTTAAGTATTTTGGTATTAAGATAAAGCTGGTCTCATACTGTTGAGTTAGAAAGTACCTCTCCTCTAGCTTCTTTTTTCATTAAAAAAAAATTTTTTTTAATGTTTATTTATTTTTGAAGGAGAGACAGAGTGTGAGTGGGGGAGGGGCAGAGAGAGAGGGAGACACAGAATCTGAAGCAGGCTCCAGGCTCTGAGCTGTCAGCACAGAGCCTGGTGGGGGGCTCGAACTCACAAACCTAGAGATCATGACCTGAGCCGAAGTGAGACGCTTAACCAACTGAGCCACCCAGGTGCCCCACCTCTCCTCTAGCTTCTGATAAAGATTGTAGGAAATTAGTATAATTTCTCTAACTTAAATGTTTGGTACAATTCACCAGTTTTCCCTTCTGGGCTGCTGTTTTCTGTTTTGCAAGGTTATTCATTATTGATTTAATTTCTTTAATAGATGCAGGCCTATTCAGATTGTCTATATCTTCCTGTGTAACTTTTGGCAAATTGTATCTTTTAAGGAATTGGTCCATTTCATCTAGGTTGTTAAATTTGCAGACGTAGTGCTATTCCTAGTATTCCTTTATTATCCATTTTATGTCCGTAGGATTTGTAATGTTTCCTCTTTCATTTTTGATAATAGAAATTTGTGACTTTTCTCTTTTTTTCTTGGTTTGCCTGGCTGGTGGCTTATCAATTTTATTGATCTTTCCAAAGTATCAATTTTGCTTTTGTTGATGTTCTGTTTCCAATTTCATTGATTTCTGCTTTAATTATTCTTACTCTTTTTCTTCTTTCTTTGGATTTAATTTCCTCTTCTTTTGCTAGTTTCCTGAGGCAGAAACTCAGATTATTATTGCTTTTAAATCTTTCTTTTCTAATATATGCTTTCAATGCCATACATTCACCTCTCAGCACCACTTTCACTGCATCCCACAAATTTTGAGAAATTATGTTTTCATTTTCATTTACTTCAAAATATCTTTAAATTACTGTTGAGGGGAACCTGGGTGGCTCAGTAGGTTAAGCATCCAACTCTTGATTTCGGCTCAGGTCATGATCTCACAATTCGTGAGTTGGAGCCCCACGTTGGGCTCTGCGCTGACAGCACAGGGCCTGCTTGGGATTCTCTCTTCCTCTCTCTCTCTCTCTCTCTCTCTCTCTCTCTCTCTCTCTCAAAATAAATAACTTTTAAAAATATATAAATAAATTACTGTTGAGATTTCTTCTTTGCCCTGCATTATTTATAAATGTGTTGTTTAATCTCCATGTACTTTGGAATTTTCCAGTTAACTTTACATTCTTGATTTCTAGTTTAATTCCAATGTAGTCTGAGAGCAGATATTATGTGGTATCCATTTTTTTTTAATTTGTAAGATGTATTTTATGGCTCAAAAATGTGGCTTACCTTTGAGGATATTCCCTATGAGCTCAAGAAGAATATGCATTCTGCTGTTTTTGGATGAAGTCATCCGTACATGTCACTTGCATTCAGTTGATTGATGGTGTTGTTGAGTTCAGCTATGTCCTTACTGATTTCTGCTGCACAATCTATTTGTAATACGGGGGTGTTGATTTCTCTAGCTATGGCAGTGGATGCATCTACTTCTCTTTGTAGTTCTATCAGTTTTTCCCTCCAGAAGTTTGATGTTTAATTGTTAGGTACATACACATTGGGCATTATTATGTCTTCTTGTAAGACTGACCTTTTTATCATTACATAATGCCTACTGCTTCTTCGTTGGTGGAGAGGGTTTATAATACCTTATTAGTTTTTTGAAAGATAATGCACGCAAGTGATAGCAAAAAAGATTTAAATCCATCAGTTTGTAAATGGAGACATAAATGTGATATATCCATACAATGAAATACTCAGCAGTGAAAAGACGTAAAGTACTGATTGTAATGCCCTTCTTTATCCCTCATACCTTTTTTTACTTTGAATATGCTGTGTCTGAAGTTAATATAGCACCCCTGCTTTCTTCTGATTAGTGTTAGCATGGCATGTTTTTTTCTCCATCAGTTTAATCTATATGTCTTCATGTATAAAGTGAGTTTTCTTTAGACAGCTTACAGTTGGACCTTGCTTTTTGATCCATTCTGACAATCTCTATCTTTTAATTGGTGCATGAAGACTAATGACTTTCAAAGTGATTACTGATAGAGTTGGACTAATATCTGTCATATTTGTTGTTTTATTTCTTGCCCCTGTTCTTTGTTTTTATTTTTGTCTTTTACTCTTTTTTCTTTTTCTTACTTTGTAGTTTTAATTGAGTCTTTATATAATTCCATTATCTCTTCTTTCTTAACATATCAGTTATACTTCTTTTCCCTCCTCTCTTTAGTGGTCATCCTGGAATTTGCAATAGACTTTTACAATGAATCCAAGTCCACTTTCAAATAACATTCTACTATTTCATGAATAGTGTATTTTATAATAACAAAATAATCCTAATTCTACTTTTCCATTATTTGTGTAATTTCTGTCATATATTTTGCTTACATAACATCATACATTGGTAGTTTGACATGACAGTAATTTGTGGTTTTTATTTCATAAATTTCTTTCGTTCCTTTCTTCTTCTGGTATTTCTCTTCTGTATGTTCTGTCATTGTAGTTGTTCCACTGTCTTTGGATTTTCTTTTCTTTGTCTTATCTTCTTTTTCCTCCCTCCCATCCTTCCCTCTTTCTCTCTTTCTCTTTTTCTTTCTTTTGTTCTTTCTTTTCTCTTCTTTCTTTTTTTCTCTCTTTCTTTCTTTCTTTCTTTCTTTCTTTCTTTCTTTCTTCCTTTCTTTCAGATTTGTACCCTTTGCTTTTCAATTTTTGTGATTTCCATTGAAATTCCCTCCAACATGGATAGTGTTTCTTCAGCTGCGTCCATCAAAGGCTTTCTTCATTTTTGTTATGGTGTTTTGTTCTCTAGCATTTCTTTTTCATTCATTTTTAAGATTTCCATGTTTTGCCTGCATTACCCATCTGCTCTTGCATGCTGTCTACCTTATCCATTAGGAAGGCTAGAGCTGACTGAAATTGGGTATTTCCCTTCCCCATGTTGTTTAGGCTGTGAAAGTACCCCTACAAGTTAGGCTCTGGGTAACTAGTTTCTTCTCCTGAGGGCACACTTCATTAAGAATAGTGCTCCAGAGTATTTCCTAATGGTTTCTCTTCTACATCAGAAGATGCCAGAAGCATCAAGAGGATTTTTCTCAGATGTTCATTGTGAGATGCTGATTAAGCTCCCAGATATAAATCTCACAAAGTTAGGGAGCCTCCCTGTGTCTAGGAATCCCTGAAATTGTGTTTGTTGTTGTTGTCTGTTTGTTTTGCCTCTCAGGGATATCCACACTGAACCTCCAGAAATCCATCATTTATAGTTCAGGTTTTCTATCCTGGTCCTGGTTCCCCTGACACTTTCTGCTCATCACTCTTATTCTAGTAAGCCATGACTCCCTGTTTTCACATATGTGCCTCCAATCTTGGGGATTGCAGTTTGCCCTGTGTCTTTCCCTGTCTTGTAGATCCAAGGAGAATTACTGAATTTTCCATCTGTTCAGTTTTTTTCTCCTTATTGTTAGGACAGAGTGGAAGCTCCCAGGCTATGTACATGTAGAACTGGAGGTTATTTATTTTTATGGAAGAATTCATCCAAGTGATATTTTGTCTTGGTGCATTATGTCAAGAAACACATGATGTCGGGACGCCTGGGTGGCTCAGTCGGTTAAGCATCCAACTTTGGCTCAGGTTATGATCTCATAGTTCGTGAGTTCGAGCCCTGCGTGGGGCTCTGTGCTGACAGCTCAGAGCCTGGAGCCTGCTTCAGATTCTGTGTCTCCCTCTCTCTCTGCCCCACCCCTGCTCATGCTCTGTCTCTCTCTGTCTTAAAAAAAAAATTAAAAAACAATTTAAAAAATTTTTAAAAAAAGAACCACATGATGTCAATATTTTCCATTTTTAGTAATGATAACTTTTAAAGTGATGTCTTCCAGGGTTCTCCACTATAAAATTACTATTTTGTATTTTGTAACTTAAGGAATATTGTGGTAAGATACATTGACACAATGTAAATATCCTGTTTTTTATCATACTTTTACCCATTGATTTTAGCATTTATTGATACAATAATTATTCCTGTCGATTTGCCAAAGGGTGACTTTTCTATTTCAATCCTTCTTCTCGTGTTTAATTGGAATATTCTTTAAGAAAGAGGTGTCTCTTCATTCTGTTTATTTAGTCTATTTATTTATATGGGTATGACCTTATGGATATTTGTTTTGTTCTATGGATCATAATTCATTACTACCATTATTTTTTGCCTAGTTGTCCCATATTTGAGCACTGGGAAGCACCTTCGAGTTGGCATATGGTACATAGCCTCTTCAGCAGCAATATTAGAGAGGAGAGTAAGAGAGAGAGGGAGAGAAAGAGAACATGCATATGCTGGTGGTGGAGAATACAACAGACCGTTGTAGAAAAGCAGCAAGAGCCAGAGAGAAAAGATACTTCCTAGGGCTTTTTTTGTGCATGGAGAATTAGCTGTGTATAGTGCCTGCATCAAAGAAAAGGACTTTGATCTGGTGAAAAGATGAAGGTGACTGAGAGTTATACAAAAAAATAGTATCATGAAATGCTTTCCAAATGAAAGGCTTCAAACAACATGTGATATAATATGGTCGGAGAGAAAAACTGTATATTGGTGGTATTCAGAATTATATATTTTAATGTTCTTTATGATTCTTGAGTAAAAATATAATTCCTTTAAATTAATATCTGGCTATTTAGTTCTTTTCTGTGTATGTTTCCTTAATGCCCCAGTTGACTAATCCAAGAAGAGTTCTAATAGAAACAAAAGTGAGTAAAGTAAATCAATCACAATGAAATCTACAATCATTACAAAACTAGGTTATGTGAATTAATCTGTTTTCACTATCATTTCATTATTAGCCCTATTGTGATTTTCACTTCCCTGAAAAGTTAAACATGTCCATCTAGAGTGGATAAATATCAGTTCAGCTCAAATTTCTCCTCTCACATAAATTCCAAGGAATAATCTATGGAAAAACATAAAGACCACCAGGATTTGGAAGCCAGTAACTTGTTAGACTCTTTATGAATTCCTCAAAACCCTAAGCCAGAAAGAAGTATACCACATAGGATATGAAACAAGGAGCAAAGAGAGGTTTTTTTTAAAAATGCAAACTCTATACCTACCTTTACTCAATCCTTCTCCAAGTTCTTACTAAAATTGAGCTAAAAATAAACTCATCACAGATGAGATGTGACTTATCCTTCATCTGAATTGAGGCTGAATAATATTGAGACCAGTAGGTGTAATACGTGCTTGCTTTGGTTTATAGATTTATCTCATAAAATTGGTAACAACAGTAAGTGCTTATGCTACTGTCTGCTTTGTTAAAATGGTCTTATCTCCCCCAAATCTTATTCTCGTATCCCTGGTGCATGATCAGATTTATTTATATAGGTAGTAAACGAGGTTTATTTTTAAAGTCACATCACATAAACTTCTCTTTGAACAGATGTTTCTTTCTGTTCACCAATTACATCTTCTACTGCAGAGTTAAATTTGTCTTAGTGTTCTAGGTTCTCTTTTAAAAACATAATCATGAGTGTATCTGCATTGTTGCCTGTTTAACATGCTGAGAAAATTAATTTAAAAAAATGACAGATTCTGGAAGTCTGTCTTGATAATTTCATTTCAATTATGCCTTCAAAGTTTTATGAATAGGCAGAAGGCTGTGCAAATAACCCTGAACTTAGACTTAGGACATCAGGATATCAGTTTAGCCTTTGCAACTCCAGAATTGTTTCTAAATGTATTAGACCTCAGTTTTCTCATTTCTAAATTAGAGAGAGATTAGATAACTTCTTAATATCCTTCCAGCTCTAGAGGAGTTTATTTAGTTAAATATATATTTTCCTATTTATGTATATTTATCAATATATATTTAGCTAGACTATTACTATAGTAATGTCCTAAATAAAGCTATACAGTTTGTAACTTAATGGTTGAGGCTCAGCTAAGCTTCAGGGTTTCCTAATGCATTTGAGTTTTATAAAACTTTATATAGAGGGGCACTTGGGTGGCTCAGTCGGTTGGGCGTCTGACTTCGGCTCAGGTCATGATCTCACTGCTCGTGGGTTCAAGCCCTGCGTCGGGCTCTGTGCTGACAGCTTGAAGCCTGGAGCCTGCTTTGGATCCTGTGTCTCCCCCTCTCTCTGCCCGTCCCCTGCTCATGCTCTGTCTCTCTCTCTCCGTCTCTCAATAATGAATAAATGTTAAAAAAAAAGGAAAGAAAAAACTTTATATAGCAAATCTAAGGAAACATATAGAGGAATCTAGAAAATGGTTGTAAATTTACTGAGATCATTTTCCTGGCACTGCTAGCATTATAGTTTATAGAACATTACTCCAAGTCCACTTAATTCTTATCCTGTATGAGGGCCTATATCATGTTGCGACCTTAAGCACTAAATACAATTACAAGAATCATTTGCATGTATTTTTCAAAGAAAACATTGTTGGCCTTGAATGTTGTATGTGAAACCCAAGGACAGGGAAGTATTCAAAGTAAATTTCACAGAATATACTGAATATATTTGAACACATATGAATGAACAAAGGATATACAAGTGGATATACAAATTCAAAGGGATTCCATTCTTTTCAGCCTCTCTCTAAATTGTGTTACCACAGAGAAATGCCAGGGGGAGGTAAGAGTAGAATGCAAGGTTTTGTTTATCATCCTGTATTTACTGTTTCCGTGTGTATATATTTTTGCAGTAGAGTTCCATATATTTGTGTTACACGAGTCCAATGTCTTCAAACTAGTCATGAAAGTCAGAAGATGATCCTGAAAGATTTTCTTTGCATTAGTAGGATGTTAGGGAATGAAAACTAAGATTTCCAAGTACCTACTTTATATACCTATTCTGTGTGCAATGCTTTATGAATTATTGTCTCATTTGATAATATTAATAAACCTGTTAGTTTGGTATTATTACATCTGTTTTAAAAGTGAGCAAGATGGGACCAAGGGAGTTGAAACCATTTTTTTTTAAGGATTTACCTAACTAGTGGAATTTGATGTAAAACACAAACCAATTATATTTCTATGCCCAGGCTTGTGGGAAAGAAATGAGAGAAAGAATAATCTTAGCCTAAGAGAAGTTTTCTCTCAAGAAACAAAAGCACAGAAGGTTAGTGTTGGAAGTTATAAATTTTGATGAAGTGATTACATTGCCTCTAGGTGAACAGTTAAATGATGTGAACAGTTTGTTCTTTGTATCATGGTATGTGACTACCAAGTGAAAAGTGGATGGATGGAGTGCCCAGGAGTATGACCTCCTTGTCCTCGTCATGCTTCTCCACTGGCAAGTGGAGCTTGTTCCTTGCCCTCATCCTTATGTTTACATTCCTACCTTGATGTATATCATGGAGAAAATAAGGTAAAGAATGAGAATCCAAAAGATACCTCAAGTTAATTCAATGAATTGATGCAAGTATTTTTAAAAATGTTATTTCACTGAAGGTGTATGAATATTAAAAAGACCTGAGCTGCTTTTTATGTTTTTGTTTTTGTTTTTGTTTTTGTTTTTATCATGGTAAGTGTATTCTTTAATCCCTATCACCTATTTCATCTATCCCCAACCCATTTCCCCTTTGGGAACCATCAGTTTGTTCTCTGTTAAGAGACTTTTTCTTGGTTTATCTCTCTCTTTTCTTCCTTTTTGCTCATTTGTTTTTATTTTAAATTCCACATAGGAGTGAGATAATATGGTATTTGTCTTTCTCTGACTGACTTATTTTGCTTAATTAGCATTATACTCTAGCTCCATTCATGTTGCAAATGGCAAGATTTCACTTATTTTTATGGCTGAATAATATTCCAGTGTGTGTGTGTGTGTGTGTGTGTGTGTGTGTGTGTGTGTGTGTGTACACCACATCTTCTTTACCCACATATCTGTGGATGAACACTTTGGCTACTTCCATAATTTGGCTATTGTAACCAATGTTGCAGTAAACACAGGAATGCATGTAACCCTTTGAATTAGTGTAGACTGAGGCTTCTTGAGGCAAAGCAGAATCTTTTTCAGAGATGGTTGAGTATCAGTGCATTTAATTTGGAACAATTTGTACCCCAGTGGTCAAGCATTCCCCACTACAGCAACATTTCTCACCCTCAGCACTGTCAACATTTTGTTGAGTGGGGCTGTCTATCCATTGTAGGATGTTACACAGCACCCTTGGTGTCTACCCTCTAGATGTCACTGGAATATTGACAGTTTTGGCTATCAAAGATATCTCCAAAACTTGTGAAATGTCTCCTGTGGAGGGGGGGCGGGGGGACTATCTCCCCATTCAGAACCATTGACTATAGTGATCTTTAAATATAGCACAGCTGGAAGGAAGTTACCTATACAGGGTCCCTAAACTCCGATGTTGCAATAATTTTACATTGAGGGCCCCGTTTAAAAAGGGGCTTTTAAGGTGCTCTCCACAACTAAAAATAAAAATGGACATAAATACACATTTCCCATAATTGGTATATAATCCCCATATCATAGTCTCCCCTACGGTATATATTATCCTTTCAGCCTCCTTTCTCTTCCTTTGGTCCTCTCACCACCAGTGTGATTTATGGTAAGAACACTAGACTTCTATCTACCTGAGGTCAGTGTCCAAATTCCGACATTCAGCAAATTTACTTATCGGTCTCTCATTTTACTACTTATAGAATTCTGGATTACGGATGCATGACTACATTATGGTATAAATGATTCGGAAGCATGTGTAAAAATGTGTAACATGCTGCTTGACACTTTATACATGCCAAGTGAGTATCACTTAGGCTGAACTCTGTTCTCTGATAGTCCTGTTCTCTTTTGAGGAGATAGTCCTATTTTCCATCCGCCTTTTCTATATGAATTATTTACCTCTTCCAAATTACGTTTCTCCTATCACTCAGCATTCTCTGCTTCACATGTGCTCACCAGTTCCTTACAATGTATAATTATCACTTTATTAACTTTGCTTAATAATTCCAGTGACTGAGCCATGCAGATCATCTGTAGTGACTTCATTTTTCTTAATTATGGGCTATATTTTCCCGTGTCTTTGCATGACTTATGATTTTTATTACATTAAATATATTGAGTATAAAACCACCATGGAGGTAAAAGTTTAATGATTTTTGGGTTTCTTTATGTTCCAAGGTATGCAGACTCTGTCTTTTGTCTGGAAGTTGTAATGAGGGGCTGACCCTTCAGATTTCTCTTACTGTTAGTCTGAACCATGACTAGGTCACAGTTTAATTACATTTTTTTTTTTTTTATCAGTCGTTAGCCCAACCACTAACCTCTTATATCTTAGCTTCCTTTTTATTCATGTCGTATTTGAGCTGGGGGAAGTTGGCCACCATTTCAAATATTCTGTGGTTCACCTTTGGGTTCTACTTCAGTGTGGAATCTAATAAAACCCAGGAGAATATGCAGGACTTCACTAATCTTGTCTCTTTAACATCTCCTACACAGTTGAAAATCTGGGGAGAGGGATGCTGGAATGAGTGAGGTGTCCACCCATTTAGGTCTTAGGTGTACTTAACATCTAGTGACTTAGATACATCTAGCTAGATGTATCTAAGTCTTAGGTGTATCTTAGACTACTTATGTCATTTCATCTTCCTATACCTGCTTGAAAATGCTGCATCCTAAGATGCCACTCAGATTTTTCTTCTTTCTTTCTGCTTTTATGATAGAAGCAAATAACGAGTTGCAAAATATGTTTAAATAGTTCATTTAAGTAACATGATCGTTGAACATGTATCAACACATATTTTCCCATTTCCCAAACCTTGCTTTTGGATTTTGTCTTTAAAAGACTAAGAATGAGGGGCATTTTAATTGATTTGTGTTTGTCTAAGTGGACCCCGATGTCCAAAAAGCAGACAGCCTAATAGGAGCAAATCCCATACCAGTGGTAGTGTTGCCTCCCACTGATTCCCACATCCAGGGGGGCAAAAAGAGCAAAGGTTCTTGGACTTAAGCAGGCCACTTACCCTGTCAGGTCATAATGCCCATTATGTAGAGGGAGTCAAGGGTGAGGAATAGCTGGAAAGTCTGGGTGTCTTTAAAACACACTAAATCTAAGTTTTTTGCCTCAGGGAAACTGACTCAGTGAAGACTAGCAGATGAAACACTACCAACTTTCTTATCTCATTATTCCAGGTAAACAGTGAAAAGACATTAGAGGCTTCTCATTTATGACATCCAGTATCTTTTTTTTAAAAGTTTATTTATTTATTTATTTTGAGAGAGAGAAAGAGAGAGCATATGAGTAAGGGAGGAGCAGAGAGAGAGAGAGGGAGAGAGAGAATCACAAGTAGGCTCCACACCGCCAGCATAGAGCCTGACGGGGGGGGGGGGGGGCTCTGACTCACAAACTGTGAGATCACGACCTGAGCCGAAATCAAGAGTCAGACACTTAACCAAGTGAGCCACCCAGGTGCCCCCATCCAATGTTCTTATTTGTAGTCAGTCAGGTATTTATAAGCCACATCAACTAAATGAAATCAATTAGTTCTTTTCAAATATATCACTAAAGCTAATTACAATTTAAATACAGCATTTCTCTCTAAATGCAGACAATTCCACGATACAAAAGTGCCACTATCTTGCTTATAATTTAAGGTCTAGAGACATAAACAAATTTTGGGATAATCTGTGGACCAAAGAGAGGATTGTCTACTCTCTTTGGTAGCAGAAAATGGTAGCTTTTGCTTCAAGGGCCTGTTTTCTATAAATGGGGTTATAGTGAATGCTACTTTATACAGACTCCTAAGAGGATGTCAACATGAACGTCAGCCACCTTCTCTTTATTTGCATGTTCTCTGCCACCATGTCAGGATATTTGGATCAGAGTTTTTTGTGTGGGGGAATATGTGTTGACAGTTATTGATTTATCAGTCAATATGATTGTTGCTTTGCAGAATATTACCATTTTCACTCCAGGCACTATGCCAAGATCACAATATTAAAAAAAAAAAATTAGACACAATCCCTAGTAAAAATGCGAATCTACTTGCGTTCGTTTTCAAGTTAATCTATGTGTTACATGTGCATTTGAGTCTATTCACCGGTATGAACTTACATAGGACTTAAAAACAAACAAATATATACCATATTTTGTAAAATAATATATACAACATATGTTATATATTATATATACATATTTTATGTATTTTATGAATCTTATATATATAACATCATATAATATGTAACTTTTTGGAATTGTATTTTTCTCTTAGCCCAATCTCTGGAAATTCACCTAGGTTGTCATGTGTATCAATTGTTCATTCCTTTTTACAAGTGAATAGCATTCCATGGTGTGGATGCAGTGCAGCTTGTTTTATTTCCAGTTTCACTGATATATAACTGACCTGTATTAAGGTGAACAATGTGATGATTTGATACATGTATGGACTGAGAAGTGATTGCCACAGTAAGGCTAGTTAACACACCCTTCACCTCACATAATTACCATTTTTGTTGTTAAGGCAAGAACATTTAAAATCTCTCTTTTTAAAAGCAACCTGTAAGTATACAGTACAGAATTAATAACTGTATTCACCATCCTATACTAGATACCCAGAATTCATTTCTCTTATAATTAGAAGTTTGGCCAACACTTCTTCCCCTGCCTCCTAGTCCCCGGCAGCCACCACTCTACTGTTTGTTTCTATGAGTTCAGCTTTTTCTTTTCTTTTTTTTTTTTTGTTAAGCATATAGTGACATCATACGGTATCTGTCTCTGACTTATTTTACCTATCAGATGTCTTCAAGTTCTATCCATGTTGTTACAGATGATAGGATTTCATTTTTTCTTATGCCTGAATAATATATATAACATGTGCATGCATATTAATATGAAATATGCATATAAACATGTACGATATAAATGTTTGCATATATCCCATATAATATGCATATGTATATGTAAAATACATGTACTATATATGCATATATTCCACATGATATACATATACGTATGTGTGTACAACACATGTATTATACATGTGTATAAATGCATAATACATGTATCACAATATACATATGCATGAATTACATATATATTGTATATTCATCTGTATGTTGCATACTCACCCCACATTTTTTTTTAAATTCATCCATTGATGGACAGTTAATTTGTTTCCATGTCTTAACTTTTGTGAATAATGCTGCACTGAACATGGGAAGTGTGCATATGTATGAGATCCTAATTTCATTTGCTTTGAGTAAATACTTAGAAATGGTATAGCTGGATCATATAACATTTCTATTTTCATGGTGGCTTTATCAATATACACTTTCACCAACAGAGCACAAGTGTTCCCTTTTCTCCACATCTTCACCATCATTTGTTATTTCACCTTCTTGATAATAACCATTTTAACAGGTGTGAGGTAATATGTCAATGTGGTTTTAAGATACATTTCCCTGATGATTAGTAGTGGTAAGCACTTTTCAAGTACTTTTGGATCATTTGTGTATCTTATTTTGGAAATGGTAATTGCACATTGATAGCAATGCTAAACATTTTCATGAGATTATTTGCCATATGGATGTCCTCTTGTATGAAATGTCTCTTCATGTTTTTTTTTTTTTTCCCCACCATTGTCTGATTGGATTTGTTTTTCCTGATGAGGTTTTAGTGTTTTTTTTCTTTGTTTATTTGTTTTTGTATATCTTAGATGCCAGTGTTTTGTTGGATATGTAACTTTGAGATATTTGTTTGCCAGCAAGTAATTTGGCTTTTGTTACGCTTAACAGGGTATTTTGCAGAGTGAAAGTTTTTATTGTGGTGAAGTCCAGTTTATCAAATTTTTCTTTTCTGGATTATGTATTTGTTGTCAAATCTAAGAAATATTTTTTTAGCCTTAGAATCTAAATATTGTGTTTCTTTCAAAAGTTTCATAGTTTTAAATTTATACATTCAATTTAAATTCATAGTTTATAAATTTTAGGTTTCAATTCATACTGTGTTAACATTAACAAAATGTGAAGACTTGGGATGTCTGGGTGACTCAGTTGGTTGAGTGTCTGACTTTGGCTCAGGTTGTGATCTCAAGATTTCCTGAGTCTAAGCCCTCCCCTTGCCGCCCCCCACTTTGGGTTCACTGCTGGTTAGCACAGAGTCTGCCTCAGATCCTCTGTCCCCCTCTCTCTCTGCCCCTCCCCAGCTTGCATGCTCTCTCTCTCAAAAATAAACATTTTACAAAATAAAGAAATAAAAAATAGGGTAGTATGAGGACGTATGCCAAAATTGTTTTTTCCCTCTATAGATGTTCAAATGATTTTCCACCTTTGTCAAAAGTCAGGCATATTTGTGTGGGTCTATTTCTAAGTTTTTTTTCTTTTCAGTTCCATTGACTTATATGCTTATCCTTTTTCTAACAAAGCAATCCTGATTTCTATAGCTATATAATAAGCCTTTAAGTAGTGTAGACTGATTCTTTCCACATTATTATTCCTTAAGGTTTATTTTAGCTATTCTATTCCCTTTGCTTTTCCATAAAAGTGCTAGAACATTCTTGCCTAAATATACAAAAATATGTTATAATTTTGATATTAATTGCATTAAACCTGCATATCCATTTTTATTATATTGAGGTCTTGAAATTAACATTGACTCTCCAAATTCATAAACATGATGTGCATTTCAACTTATTTAGATCTTCTTTATTTATCTTTTTCAAGGTTGGATAATTTCAGCTTTCAAATACTACACGTACTTTGTTAGACTTATATCTAAGCATTTTATTTATTTTGGCAATTGTAAATGGCATTGTATTTGAAATTTTGATATCTATGTGTTCGTTGATAGTATATAAAAATACAAATGAGTTTTATATATTTATCTTATCCTGTGACCTTGCTAAACTATCTTTTTAGTTGTAGGATTTTTGTTTGTAAATAACTTGGGTATTTTTATGTAGGCAGTCATGTCATCTGCACAAAGTGACAGTTCTATTTTTTCCTATCTAATCTGTATGAACTTTATTTTTTCTTGACTTACTACACTGTCTACAATTTCTAGTACCATTGAATAGGAGTACTTAGAGTGGGCGGCTGGGTGGCTCAGTTGGTTAAGTGTCCGACTCCTGATTTCAGGTCAGGTCATGATCTCACAGTTTGTGGGTTTGAGCCCCACATTGAGCTCTGTGCTGACAACATGGAGTCTGCTTAGTTTTCTCTGTCTCCCTATCTCTATGTCCCTCCCCTGCTCCTGCACACATACACACACACACACACACACACACACTCTCTCTCTCTCTCTCTCTCTCTCTCTCTCTCAAAATAAATAAATAAACATTTAAAAAGAAGTGTTTAGAGTAGAAAAATTTACTTTATTCCTGATCTTATTAGAAAAACATTTGGTCTTAGATCAGTAGGAATAGTAATAGCTATAGATTTTTTTTTGTTCTTTTTGTTGTTGCTTTGTAGATGCTCTAAATCAAATTGAAGAAGTTTCCTTTATTACTATATATCTGAGAGTTTTTATTATGATGGATATTTATTATGATGGATGTGTTTCTTCTCTAGACTTCTAATATGGTGGATTACTTTGATATTGGGTGAACTGGGGTAGTTGGTACTTTTTAAAGAATTGTTAAAAATGACAACTTGAAGTTGTTGAATCTTTATGTGGATATGTTTTCTTCTGTTCCCTAATTATTATTTTTTATGTCTGTAGGATCTGTAGTGACATCCCTTGTTTCATTCCTGATATTGGTAAATTGTGTCTTCTCTCTTTTATTCTTTCTCACTTTTGCTAGGGTGTGTCAATTTGTTTTCAATGTTTTATTTATTTATTTATTTTTCTGTTTATTTTTTTTTATTTATATATGAAATTTATTGTCAAACTTGTTTCCATACAACACCCAGTGCTCATCCCAAAAGGTGCCCTCCTCAATACCCATCACCCACCCTCTCCTCCCTCCCACCCCCCATCAACCCTCAGTTTGCTCTCAGTTCTCAACAGTCTCTTATGCTTTGGCTCTCTCCCACTCTAACCTCTTTTTTTTTTTTTTTTCCTTCCCCTCCCCCATGGGTTCCTGTTAAGTTTCTCAGGATCCACATAAGAGTGAAACCATATGGTATCTGTCTTTCTCTGTATGGCTTATTTCACTTAGCATCACACTCTCCAGTTCCATCCACGTTGCTACAAAAGGCCATATTTCATTTTTTCTCATTGCCACGTAGTATTCCATAGTGTATATAAACCACAATTTCTTTATCCATTTATCAGTTGATGGACATTTAGGCTCTTTCCATAATTTGGCTATTGTTGAGAGTGCTGCTATGAACATTGGGGTACAAGTGCCCCTATGCATCAGTACTCCTGTGTCCCTTGGATAAATTCCTAGCAGTGCTATTGCTGGGTCATAGGGTAGGTCTATTTTTAATTTTCTGAGGAACCTCCACACTGCTTTCCAGAGCGGCTGCACCAATTTGCATTCCCACCAACAGTGCAAGAGGGTTCCTGTTTCTCCACATCCTCTCCAGCATCTAGAGTCTCCTGATTTGTTCATTTTGGCCACTCTGACTGGCGTGAGGTGATACCTGAGTGTGGTTTTGATTTGTATTTCCCTGATAAGGAGCGACGCTGAACATCTTTTCATATGCCTGTTGGCCATCCGGATGTCTTCTTTAGAGAAGTGTCTATTCATGTTTTCTGCCCATTTCTTCACTGGGTTATTTGCTTTTCGGGTGTGGAGTTTGGTGAGCTCTTTATAGATTTTGGAGACTAGCCCTTTGTCCGATATGTCATTTGCAAATATCTTTTCCCATTCCGTTGGTTGCCTTTTCGTTTTGTTGGTTGTTTCCTTTGCTGTGCAGAAGCTTTTTATCTTCATAAGGTCCCAGTAATTCACTTTTGCTTTTAATTCCCTTGCCTTTGGGGATGTGTCGAGTAAGAGATTGCTACGGCTGAGGTCAGAGAGGTCTTTTCCTGCTTTCTCCTCTAAGGTTTTGATGGTTTCCTGTCTCACATTCAGGTTCTTTATCCATTTTGAGGTTATTTTTGTGAATGGTGTGAGAAAGTGGTCTAGTTTCAACCTTCTGCATGTTTCTGTCCAGTTCTCCCAGCACCATTTGTTAAAGAGACTGTCTTTTTTCCATTGGATGTTCTTTCCTGCTTTGTCAAAGATGAGTTGGCCATACGTTTGTGGGTCTAGTTCTGGGGTTTCTAGTCTATTCCATTGGTCTATGTGTCTGTTTTTGTGCCAATACCATGCTGTCTTGATGATGACAGCTTTGTAGTAGAGGCTAAAGTCTGGGATTGTGATGCCTCCTGCTTTGGTCTTCTTCTTCAAAATTACTTTGGCTATTCGGGGCCTTTTGTGGTTCCATATGAATTTTAGGATTGCTTGTTCTAGTTTCGAGAAGAATGCTGGTGCAATTTTGATTGGGATTGCATTGAATGTGTAGATAGCTTTGGGTAGTATTGACATTTTGACAATATTTATTCTTCCAATCCATGAGCAGGGAATGTCTTTCCATTTCTTTAAATCTTCTTCAATTACCTTCATAAGCTTTCTATAGTTTTCAGCATACAGATCCTTTACATCTTTGGTTAGATTTATTCCTAGGTATTTTATGCTTCTTGGTACAATTGTGAATGGGATCAGTTTCTTTATTTGTCTTTCTGTTGCTTCATTGTTAGTGTATAAGAATGCAACTGATTTCTGTACATTGATTTTGTATCCTGCAACTTTGCTGAATTCATGTATCAGTTCTAGCAGACTTTTGGTGGAGTCTATTGGATTTTCCATGTATAATATCATGTCATCTGCAAAAAGCGAAAGCTTGACTTCATCTTTGCCAATTTTGATGCCTTTGATTTCCTTTTGTTGTCTGATTGCTGATGCTAGAACTTCCAGCACTATGTTAAACAACAGCGGTGAGAGTGGGCATCCCTGTCGTGTTCCTGATCTCAGGGAAAAAGCTCTCAGTTTTTCCCCATTGAGGATGATGTTAGCTGTGGGCTTTTCATAGATGGCTTTTATGATCTTTAAGTATGTTCCTTCTATCCCGACTTTCTCAAGGGTTTTTATTAAGAAAGGGTGCTGGATTTTGTCAAAGGCCTTTTCTGCATCGATTGACAGGATCATATGGTTCTTCTCTTTTTTTTTTTTTTGTTAATGTGATGTATCGCGTTGATTGATTTGCGAATGTTGAACCAGCCCTGCATCCCAGGAATGAATCCCACTTGATCATGGTGAATAATTCTTTTTATATGCCGTTGAATTCGATTTGCTAGTATCTTATTGAGAATTTTGGCATCCATATTCATCAGGGATATTGGCCTGTAGTTCTCTTTGTTTACTGGGTCTCTGTCTGGTTTAGGAATCAAAGTAATACTGGCTTCATAGAATGAGTCTGGAAGTTTTCCTTCCCTTTCTATTTCTTGGAATAGCTTGAGAAGGATAGGTATTATCTCTGCTTTAAACGTCTGGTAGAACTCCCCTGGGAAGCCATCTGGTCCTGGACTCTTATTTGTTGGGAGATTTTTGATAACCGATTCAATTTCTTCGCTGGTGATGGGTCTGTTCAAGCTTTCTATTTCCTCCTGATTGAGTTTTGGAAGAGTGTGGGTGTTCAGGAATTTGTCCATTTCTTCCAGGTTGTCCAATTTGTTGGCATATAATTTTTCATAGTATTCCCTGATAATTGTTTGTATCTCTGAGGGATTGGTTGTAATAATTCCATTTTCATTCATGATTTTATCTTTTTGGGTCATCTCCCTTTTCTTTTTGAGAAGCCTGGCTAGAGGTTTGTCAATTTTGTTTATTTTTTCAAAAAACCAACTCTTGGTTTCGTTGATCTGCTCTACAGTTTATTTAGATTCTATATTGTTTATTTCTGCTCTGATCTTTATTATTTCTCTTCTTCTGCTGGGTTTAGGCTGCCTTTGCTGTTCTGCTTCTATTTCCTTTAGGTGTGCTGTTAGATTTCGTATTTGGGAGTTTTCTTTTTTCTTGAGATAGGCCTGGATTGCAATGTATTTTCCTCTCAGGACTGCCTTCGCTGCGTCCCAAAGCGTTTGGATTGTTGTATTTTCATTTTCGTTTGTTTCCATATATTTTTTAATTTCTTCTCTAATTACCTGGTTGACCCACTCATTCGTTAGTAGGGTGTTCTTTAACCTCCATGCTTTTGGAGGTTTTCCAGACTTTTTTCTGTGGTTGATTTCAAGCTTCATAGCATTGTGGTCTGAAAGTATGCATGGTATGATTTCAATTCTTGTAAACTTATGAAGGGCTGTTTTGTGACCCAGTATATGATCTATCTTGGAGAATGTTCCATGTGCACTCGAGAAGAAAGTATATTCTGTTGCTTTGGGATGCAGAGTTCTAAATATATCTGTCAAGTCCATCTGATCCAATGTCTCATTCAGGGCCCTTGTTTCTTTATTGACCATGTGTCTAGATGATCTATCCATTTCTGTAAGTGGGGTGTTAAAGTCCCCTGCAATTACCACATTCTTCTCAATAAGGTTGCTTATGTTTATGAGTAATTGTTTTATATATTTGGGCGCTCCGGTATTCGGCGCATAGACATTTATAATTGTTAGCTCTTCCTGATGGATAGACCCTGTCACTATTATATAATGTCCTTCTTCATCTCTTGTTACAGCCTTTAATTTAAAGTCTAGTTTGTCTGATATAAGTATGGCTACTCCAGCTTTCTTTTGGCTTCCAGTAGCATGATAAATAGTTCTCCATCCCCTCACTCTCAATCTAAAGGTGTTCTCAGGTCTAAAATGAGTCTCTTGTAGACAGCAAATAGATGGGTCTTGTTTTTTTATCCATTCTGATACCCTATGTCTTTTGGTTGGCGCATTTAATCCATTTACATTCAGTGTTATTATAGAAAGATATGGGTTTAGAGTCATTGTGATGTCTGTATGTTTTATGCTTGTAGTGATGTCTCTGGTACTTTGTCTCACAGCATCCCCCTTAGGATCTCTTGTAGGGCTGGTTTAGTGGTGGCAAATTCCTTCAGTTTTTGTTTGTTTGGGAAGACCTTTATCTCTCCTTCTATTCTAAATGACAGACTTGCTGGATAAAGGATTCTCGGCTGCATATTTTTTCTGTCTAGCACACTGAAAATCTCGTGCCAATTCTTTCTGGCCTGCCAAGTTTCAAAAGAGAGATCAGTCACGAGTCTTATAGGTCTCCCTTTATATGTGAGGGCACGTTTACCCCTTGCTGCTTTCAGAATTTTCTCTTTATCCTTGTATTTTGCCAGTTTCACTATGATATGTCGTGCAGAAGATCGATTCAAGTTACGTCTGAAGGGAGTTCTCTGTGCCTCTTGGATTTCAATGCCTTTTTCCTTCCCCACTTCAGGGAAGTTCTCAGCTATTATTTCTTCAAGTACCCCTTCAGCACCTTTCCCTCTCTCTTCCTCCTCTGGGATACCAATGATGCGTATATTATTTCTTTTTAGTGTATCACCTAGCTCTCTAATTTTCCCCTCATACTCCTGGATTTTTTTATCTCTCTTTTTCTCAGCTTCCTCTTTTTCCATAACTTTATCTTCTAGTTCACCTATTCTCTCCTCTGCCTCTTCAATCTGAGCCGTGGTGGTTTCCATTTTGTTATGCATTTCGTTTAAAGCGTTTTTCAGCTCCTCGTGACTGTTCCTTAGTCCCTTGATCTCTGTAGCAAGAGATTCTCTGCTGTCAGCTATACTGTTTTCAAGCCCAGTGATTAATTTTATGACTATTATTCTAAATTCACTTTCTGTTATATTATTTAAATCCTTTTTGATCAACTCATTAGCTGTTGTTATTTCCTGGAGATTCTTCTGAGGGGAATTCTTCCGCTTGGTCATTTTGGATAGTCCCTGGCATGGTGAGGACCTGCAGGGCACTTCCCCTGTGCTGTGGTGTATAACTGGAGTTGGTGGGCGGAGCCGCAGTCAGACCTGATGTCTGCCCCCAGCCCACCGCTGGGGCCACAGTCAGACTGGTGCGTGCCTTCTCTTCCCCTCTCCTAGGGGCGTGATTCACTGTGGGGTGGGGTGGCCTGTCTGGGCTACTTGCACACTGCCAGGCTTGTGATGCTGGGGATCTGGCGTCTTAGCTGGGGTGGGTAGGCAAGGTGCACAGGGGCAGGAGGGGCAGGCTTGGCTTGCTTCTCCTTAGGTGATCCACTTCAGGAGGGGCCCTGTGGCAGCAGGAGGGAGTCAGATCAGCTGTCGGAGGTTTGGCTCCGCATAAGTGCAGAGTTGGGTGTTTGCGCAGAGCGAGCAAGTTCCCTGGCAGGAACTGGTTCTCTTTGGGATTTTGGCTGGGGGATGGGTGGGGGAGATGGCGCTGTGGAGCGCCTTTGTTCCCCACCAAACTGAGCTCTGTCGTCCAGGGGCTCAGCGGCTCTCCTTCCCTTTGTCCTCCAGCCTTCCCGCTTTCTGAGCAGAGCTGTTAACTTATGACCTCCCAGACGCTAAGTGGCGCTTGCCTTGGGAACACAGTCAGTCAGGCCCCTCCGCTTTTTGCAAGCCAGACTCGGGGGCTCTGCTTGGCCGGCCAGCCGCCCCTCTGCCCCGGCTCCCTCCCGCCAGTCCGTGGGGCGCTCACCGCCTCGCTGCCCTTCCTACCCTCTTCCGTGGGCCTCTCGACTGCGCTTGGCTCAGGCGACTCCGTTCTGCTAATCCTCTGGTGGTTTTCTGGGTTATTTAGGCAGGTGTAGGTGGAATCTAAGTGATCAGCAGGACGCGCGGTGAGCCCAGTGTCCTCCTACGCCGCCATCTTCCTCTTTCCAGTTTTTATTTATTTTTGAGAGACAGAGAGAGAGACAGAGTGTGAGTCACGGAGGGCCAGAGAGAGAGGGAGACACAGAATCCAGGCTCCAGGCTCCAAGTTGTCACCACAGAGCCCAACATGGGGCTCGAACTTACGAACCGTGAGATCATGACCTGAGCGGAAGTTGGACATTCAACTGACTGAGCCTCCCAGGCGCCCCGAGGGTGTGTCAATTTTATTAACATTTTCAAAGAAACAACCTTTTGTTTCATTATTTTTTCCTGTTAGTTTTATGTTGCAATTTTATTAATTTCTGTTCTTTTCATTCTTTCCTTCCTTGTGCTTGATTTGGGCTTATTTTGCTCTTTGTATATAATTTTGGTCATTACTTTAAGTGTTCTATAATCTATATACAACATTCCACAGCCTAGTGATTTCATCATTTTACATGTTTAAATGTAGAAACTGAACCTCTGTTTTCATTCCTTTACCTTCCCCTATTGATAGCACTAGGGCCTTAAATATTTCTTCTACATACACTTAGACCCACATCAGATGTCCTTCCACTATTTTTTTCAAATGTCACACAACAAGTTAAACTCAAGAAGAGAAGCAAAATTTGCTGTATTTACCCATATTTTTGCTTGCTTTGTTTGTTCTTTCTGGCTGATGTTCTTAACATCCCAGTGTTGATGTTGCCCATGATTTCCTAGCTGAATATGCAAGGACATTCAAACAGGACAGAAATTTGTATGTCAACAAGTAACTATGCCAGGAGGAAAAAAACAACACACATTTCAAATTTACCTATTATATTTTCATTTAGAAATAATAGGTGGAATTCTAGCTTGAGCTTAAACAATTAATGAGCACTCAACAGAGTTTGCACTTAGAATTTTACATCAGTCTATCATTAATATAGCAGATTCTGTTACTAAATTAAAATTCCAGTGTAACTGTCATATTTCAAGGTGACAAAAAAGTCTTTTAAAGTTATGTTTAGTGAAGTGGATTAAGTCAGAGCTATAAAATTTCCTTTTTCAAACATGATACTCCCAAGAGAACTTGTTAAACTTTATTTTCGCATTGTAAAGTATGCATTTAAAAATATGCCATTTCAATATACAATGAGGAATTTTATTCCCACTCTCCTACCTCTGTAAAACTCCTAAATTGTCAATTTACTTAGGAAGTTGAGAGACATTTTCTTGTTAATTCAGAATGCTTAATTGGATGCCAGTCTCTTAAAGTCCTTGATTCTTTAGTTTCTAAGTAAAAAAAACAAAAACAAAAACAAAAAACACAATATAATTTGGAAAAAATATATGTGTAAGCCATCTTATACTCAGTGAGTTTAATATTATGAAGCAAGTTTTTAAATAAATGGCATATATACATCCAGTAATGTCATTTGTTAACATTATGTCTACTGGCAGAAGATCTTGCCATTAAAACACATTGATAATTATCTGTAATTAGTGTATATATTTTTCTTGCAATTTTCATTCTCATGTTATTTCACAATTATGGGAAAATGTCAAGAAGAGTAAAGGGAACTCCCATAAGAAGTCTTGACCCAGCTTCACTATTCATGTTTTTCCCATTTTCTTCATCATTTTTTCTATAAATATGCATATGAAATTTTATGAGCTATTTGAAAGCAGGTTTCAGATACAGTGCCCCTTCACTCCAAAATACTTTAGTAAGTTTTCCCTATATAACTATATTATGGTTAATAACATGTGGAGATTTTACTTGGATACAGTACTACTTAATCTACATTACATCTTTAAAGTTTTTCAGTTGCCCCGATAATATTTTTTATGGCTATTTTTCTTTTCCTGGGTCGTGATCCTCATACAGGTTTGTGAGCATTTTGTTCGTCGTGTCTCTTTAGTCTTTTTTAAATTGGAACACTTCAGCCTTTCTTTGTGTTTTTTTTTTTTTTTCACTTGAACATGTTTGATGATAGAGGCCAGACATTTTATAAAATGTCTCTAATTTGGATTTGCTTAATGTTTTTTCACGATGCTATTTAAATAATTCATTAATATCAGGAATTCTAGCCAAAGTGATGATATGTGTTTTGGAGTGCATCTTAAGGAGAGACAGTTGATGTTGGTTTGTCAAAATTTGTTGGTGATGTTGGTACTGATCATTTGATTGAGGTAATATTCACCAGGTTTCTTTAAAGTTACTATTTTTCCTCTTTAATTAATAATTAATTTATAGGCATATTTTGAAACTTTGTAAATGTCAGTGTTACTTATCAAATTTCACTGAGTAGTATTAGCATCCATTGATAATTTTCTGAATCTCTCATTCCTTTTATATTTATTTATTCATTCTATTTATAGTTGGCATTCTCTTGTAAGAAGAACTATCCTTCTTCTAATTATTTAATGATATTTTTATATTGCCATGGACTTATAAATTCTCACTTTGTTCAGTGAGTTATAACTTGTTACAATCATTATATATTCTGAAGCTCAAATTTCCCTAGAGTTGGCCAGTCATAATCCTTCTCAACTGGTTACTTGTCCCTTTGATATGACTCATTCTTTGAGCCTTTCCTTACTTTCTCTTGTTATATGGTGTTCCAGGATCAACTTTCTCCTGTTCCTGAAATCAGTCTTTAGGACCTATTTATTTATTTATTTATTTGTCATTTTTGGTGCAACAGGACTTTGCAGGATGAGGTCATAGAGTAGTCCTGATTTCCTTTATGGGAGAATGATGTTTAGGAAACAAAATTTAGATGTTACGTGAACTCATTACTATTTTTATGTCAAAATATCTAGGCCCTTTCATCAAACAGATAAGATGAGATACCTATTCATCTATCTATATGTCTGTCTGTGTCTATATATCTATCTACCTATGTATCTATTCATCTACCTATATACATCTATCATATATCTGTCTAAAAAGACAATTCTGTGCCACAGGACACAATTTAATTTTCCCTCTTAAGCTTGTTTTTAATCCCTTTCCCCAGTGGGGTCTCATTATCCTCAATTCTGTAAAAGCTTAGAATGTTCACAAATTAGCTTTAGACTTACAAACATATACCACTGTGAAGAACAAAATAATTTTGAATCCAGTATTTTCACAGTTTTTTTTTCCTGTTTGAGATAAAATTTATACACATGGAAATGCACAAATCTTAAGTGTACAATTAAATGAGTTTTGAAAAATGAATACCCATGTAACTCACACCGCTATTAAATTATAGAGCATTTTATTGCTACATAAATTTCCCTTGTATGCCTTCATGTCAGTCCCCTCTTCTGTCTCCATTCTCCAAAAAGTTTTTCAGCATACATTAACTTGGCCTATTTTAGAATTTCATGTACATGGAGCCGTGCATTATGTGTTTTTTGCTTTTGTTTCTGGCCTCATTCTCTCAACACATGTGTGAGATCTACCAGTGTTGTTACATGTAATATATAACATACATAAGCATCTGAATCATATTGTGTTGAATGAATATTAATGTCCTTATGCATTCTCTTCTCTTCTGTGGACATTTGTATTATTTCTAGTTTTGGATTGTTCTCAATATTGCTGCCATGATAGTCACATACAAGTCTTTATGGGTGTGTGTGTGTGTGTGTGTGTGTGTGTGTCAAGATATATATATATATATTTTTGTGAATAAAAAGCATAGGATATAGTTGCAGAGTTATAGAATTGGAATATATTTATCTTTATAAGAAACTTTTAAGCCTTTTTTTCAGAGTCGTTCACTTTACATTCCCACCAGAAATTTATGGAAGTCTGGCTGAGCTATATATTTGCCGCCATTTGGTGGTGTCAGGCTTTCCTTTTTTTTTTTTTACTTTTTTACTGTTTTTGTTTTTTGTTCATATTTTAATTTTTGTTTTAGGCATTCCAGTTGTGTGTGGTAGCATATTATAAATATAATTTGCTTTCATTTTTCATTTGACTGATGATCTCGTATACTAATTGACTATATGAATATTTTCTTTTAGAATTTTTTCAAGTTCTTAGAAATTTTAAATTATCATGTTTGTTGAAGAATTCTTTATACTGCCTACCCATCCTTTGCATACATTTCCTTTCAATGTGTGGTTTCTCTATTTTCTAAATAATTTTTTGATGGGAAAAAGATGATCTTTCTTTAATTTCTCCTTAGCTTCTTATTTTTTTAATTTAAAGATGCAATTGGCTTTATTTATTTTTTTTTTACATTTATTTATTTATTTTTGAGAGACAGAGAGAGACAGAGTACAAGTGGGGGATGGGCAGAGAGAGGAGGAGACACAAAATCCGAAGCAGGCTCTGAACAGTCAGCACAGAGCCCTCAGCACAGAGCCCGACATGGGGCTCGAACTCACAAACCACAAGATCATGACCTGAGCTGAAGTCGGATGCTCAACCAACTGAACAACCCAGGTGCCTGGTGTAATTGGCTTTATTAAGTAATTTATGAATAGGGCAGCATCTCATCTAGCAAGTAGAGAAATAAGTTATGAGTTACTGAAGCTCTGTTATGTATGTATGTATGTATGTATGTATGTATGTATTTTAAGATTTTATTTTTAAGTAATCTTTACATCCAATGTGGGCTCAAACTCATGACCCAGAGATCAAGAGTCATACACTCCACCGAATTAACCAGCCAGGTATCCCTGTATTTTTTAAATCATTTTTTTGTCTTTCTGTTCTTCAGGTTAGATAATTTCTGCTGATAAATCCAAGCTTACTGATTTTTTTTGTCTCTACCATTTCCAATCTGCTGTAATTGAATTTTTTAAATCTTGGATTATGTACTTATTAATCCTCATAGTGTTTTCATTTAATTAAATTTTCAAATTTCCATTATGCTGCTGATATTCCCATATATTACTTCATTATGATCATGCTTTTAAGTGCTTGAACACATTCAGAATAACTGCATGAAAGACCTGTTGAAAAATCTATCTGGATTGTGACTGTCTTCCTCTTCACCATGGGTCACATGTGTCTTGTCTCTTCAAAGATCTAGCTATGCATAGTTATTTGCTGTACATTGTAGATATGAGACAGAGTACAGATTATGTTGTCGTTTAATTACCAACATTATTTGGGTTCTGTCAAAACTGATTCAATTCCTTCTTTGGGTAAATCTCTAAGTTGTGAACTTAGTTCTCGGGCACATCACGATTTCACTGTATGGTTCTCACTATGGATGTTCTGCTGTCTTAACTGAATGCCTGATGTGTTCTCAGTACTTTGGTTGAGCTGGAACTCTAATATATTCCATTATACTAGGTCATCGACATCACTACTCAACTGTCAGCCCTCTGACAGGTGCTCTCTGCAGAGCCTTGTGTAATCTCACCCACAGTGAATGCCCACACATCTGTGTGGGCTCCTCTTTCTGCATACATTCCAACTTTATGGGTATGTTGTCCCAAGTTCTGGCTGCTTTGCTTAAATATCCCAGAACTCTTGCTTCTGCCTCCTTAGCTTACCAAAACTGCCTCTCCATTTCTGGTCCATTTTCTTGCTCTACTACAGGAAAGTGCTCAAGGCAGAAAGCCAAGGGAATTTTGACATGATTGATACGCTAACCTGTATGTGTTTTTCTTCTTTAAAGCATCATTTTCCTGTGCTACCTGTTGTTCAAGGTCAATGGATACTGTTCCTTCATATAGTTTGTTCAGTTTTACAGTGGTTTTCAGTAGGAGGCTGGGTCTAATCCCACCTGTTCTGTTTTGGTCAACACTTGAGTTCAGCTACAGGTATTTTCATATAAAAGTCATTATATTACTTCATAAAACTTTTTTTTCTTTTCCCTCTTGTTTAATAAGGTATAATGGACCTACAGAATTGTATAACTTTAAGGTGACTTGACTTGATTTGACTTACATATATTGTGAAATGATTTACTTAACATCCGTCATCTCATGTAGATTTAAGAAGAGAGAAAAAAAAGTTACCTTTTTAAAGAGACTAAAGCAAACTTTAGCTGTATGAGTGAATTTTTATGGTCTCTCTGTTTTATTTAAACTGCCTAGTTATCATATCTAATAAACTCAGCTCTGTGTTCTCATGTAGTCTTTTATTTTCATTTTGTGAAGTGGTGTAAATTACCACCAAGTTTCTAAAGCTGTTTAAAAAATAAAGGAGATAATCTACATGAAAATTCTTGTGAGCTATAAAGTGCTAGAAAATGAAAGGTATTCTTATTATAGTATTTCCCGCTTTATCTGCAGGGGATATGTTCCAAGACCCCCTGTAGATGCCTGAATCCAAGGACAGTACCGAATTCTATATATCTGGTTTTTTCCCCTATGCACACATACCTATTATAAAGTTTAATTTATAAACTAGGCAGTAAGAGTTTAACAACAATACCTTAACAATGGTAAAATAGAACAACTATAACACTATGCTGTAATAAATGTTATATGAATGTGCTCTCTTTATTTCTCTCTCTCTCTCAAAATATTTTACTGTACTGTACTCAGCCTTCTTCTTGTGAGGATGTGAAATAAGCTGCCTGCCTGATGAGACGAAGTGGGATGAATGATGTAGGCATTGTGACATTATCACGAGGCTGCTATTGACCTTCTGACAATGGAAGGATCATCTGCTTCCAAACCTCAGTTGACCAGGAGTAATTGAAACAGGGTAAGGGAAGACTGTTCTATGGGGCAGAAGTAAACTTTAATTCGGTCTTTGACCACGAATTCCACCAGGGAGAAGTTAGAGTTGATAGTTCTTAAGGATGTTCATTCTCCTCAACATGTTTGTTAGCATTAAAGTGGTAAAAATGAGATTCAGTTTTATTTTTACAAAGCAAGTAAAGATGATCTAACTAGTCTAAATTTTGAATAATTAGATGAAAAATAGGAATTTTCCTAAAGTGTATCTTAATTTCTTAAATATATATAGTTACAAAGCTTGGAAGTAATTCCATAGAATAATATTGGTTATTTTATTTATTTCTATGTTTTTAATGTTTATTTATTTCGAGGGAAAGAACACAAGCAGAGGAAGGGCAGAGAGAGAATCCCAAGCAGGCTCTGTGCATCAGTGCAGAGCTCAGTGTGAGGCTTGATCTCACACACCGTGAGATAATAACCTGAACTGAAAGCAAAAGTCGGATGCTTAACTGACTGAGCCATCCAAGCACCCCAGAATTGGTTATTTTAGAAAATATACTTGTAGGGGCGCCTGGGTGGCGCAGTCGGTTGAGCATCCGACTTCAGCCAGGTCACGATCTCGCGGTCCGTGAGTTCGAGCCCCGCGTCGGGCTCTGGGCTGATGGCTCGGAGCCTGGAGCCTGTTTCCGATTCTGTGTCTCCCTCTCTCTCTGCCCCTCCCCCGTTCATGCTCTGTCTCTCTCTGTCCCAAAAATAAATAAACGTTGAAAAAAAAAATTTAAAAAAAAAAAATAAAAAAAAAAGAAAATATACTTGTATCCTGAAATCGAGGCCTTCACCTAGCCAGTGACTTCCTTAACTCTGTATTTTTTACCTATCATGTGAGCAAATGAACTTTCTAATTTAAATTAAAAGCTTTTTTTTTTGTCAATTATAAGTTATTTTATTTAAAAGTTTAATACACTGACATTGGTTTTTTGTTGTTGTTTGCAATGAAACATTTAAAAAATACATTATTTTATTTACCCGAATATTTTCCCAAGGCTCCCCTTTGGGAGAAAATTAATTTCTTGAAAATACAAGCCAAATATGTTAGTCATAATTTTATGGTTTTAAAAAGAGTAACAGTGACATAAGAATGTTTGGCGTGGAACCGAAAATCCTATTAGCGGCAAACATCTGTGACAGTCTAAGAGTGGCATACACCGTGGGAATCTATTACAGGGCTAATCATTCTCCTCAGTTATTTCTGGGGATCTAGAAGAGAAATTCTGTTGTCTACGAAAGGGACATTTACTTTTTCCCAATTTAGCAACATTAATTTAAATTGGCTGGCAACTTATCACACCATCTGCAGGGGGTATTCCAAAGGAGGAAGAAGACACAGAGGAAAAGCATCCAGGCACCATTTAGAAAAGGTAGCAGGGGTTTTAAGTTTGATGCAGAAGGAAAGGGGAAGGATGGGAGTCAAGCAATCTAAGATTGTTTTTTTCCCAAAGCCTAACTAAATGGATTACATTGCCCACCATTTCTATTACATTTCTCCATTAGGTAACATGATCATGATCTGATTTTAGATTTGCAAATAATCAATATAGGATGGATTTCTAGCAAAGTATGTGCCCCAAATTGGAGAATTATAAAGACAAAGAAGGTATAGGTTTCTTCTGCGGAGTTTATGGATACATTTTGTACCGCCTTGTCTCAGGGAGGGTTCTGTGATCAGTCAAGGAATACCAGGATATGACCATTAGGAGAAAGACACTGATTCATTTTCAGTCTTCTCTAGAAGACAACTAGAGAGGAATGGAGAGGAGGAGGGTAGGGAGAGACAGAGAAGGAAAAAGAGAGAGGAGAGAACAAGTAATATAAGTCTTTTTTAAATGATGCAAGAAGAATAAACAGAGCGATGTGCAGATAGAAGAAAAGGGCACAAGGAAGAGAGGTGGAAGAAGTAAAGAGAGTAAGAAATAACACAAATCGATGTCAAGTATCTCTTGATTTGAAATCCTTATTTGGGGCTACTTTAAAATTCTCTTTATACTTTGCTCACCCAGTTATGTATGTGTAGGGAAAACAGACACATAATCTTTTTCAGTGAGTGATTCTCATGATCACGACAGTACCCATGCATAGTCCTAGTTAATTGGTCACAATTGACCAGCAACTCAAGTGATCAAACAGAAAACCCACTGTACTGACTTAATGCATCAAGCAAAAAGCTATTATGAAAGACAAGGTATAAGAAGTAGATTGGAATGTGTTTCTCCAGATATGTGTATGTGTATGTATGTGTGTGTATGTGTATATTTATAAATAGAAATATAAGTATAAATATATATATATATATATATATATATATATATATATATATATATATTTTTTTTTTTTTTTTTTCCTATCAAGAGTTAGAAGTCCTAAGCCCTTTTACCCAATTAGTAGCTTGCACTAACTACAGTGGTGAAGGAGTAGACAATGCATTCTGAGCCCGGTGCAGGTTAAGTGTGTATACATACATGTGGATGGAAATACTTGAACTCTTGCCTTTCCCTCTTTTTTTTTCTTTGTTGATACGTAGGGATTGTGAGTTTTCTTTCTCCCATTTATCCTGCATTTCAGAGCAAAGTCATATCTGTAAAGTGTCATTTACAGCAATGTACAACTTCTGCTAAAGAACATTTCTCAAGATAGAAGGCAAGATGCAGGTGGTCAGAGGAATATATGGTGCTAAGTTTTATTTTTTCTAGCAGTACCATATGCACCATCCCTAGTATATTTTGGACTAAATTATATTCAGTAAAATGATCTGAGAATATAAGAATTATTTTTTTCTTCCTCCCTCCCTCTCTCTTTCCCTCCCTCCCTTCCTTCAAGAAATATGTTTCAATCACTACATGACTCATTTATAAAATAACTTTTGGAATAGAGCCCATTTAGAATTACTCCTTATTTATTTCCCTAGCATTTTTCTTAAATCTTGGTACTTCATTCTCCCTTTACTCAGATTTGTCATAGGGAATTCAGCTAAAATAAGTGAAGATTTTTTTTGGGGGGGGGGGGAATTTACATTTGTACTCTAAATTTATTTTAATTGTATTTGTGTTTTCCCTTAAATTATGAACCGTATCTATTGGGGTGCCTGGGTGGCTCAGTCAGTTGAGCTTCTTACTTTGGCTCAGGTCATGATCTCATGGTCTGTGAGTTCGAGCCCCGTGTCAGGCTCTGTGCTGACAGCTCAGAGCCTGGAGCCTGCTTCAGATTCTGTGTCTCCCTCTCTCTCTGACCCTCCCCCACTCATGCTCTGTCTCTCTCTGTCTCAAAAATAAATAAACATTAAAAAATTAAAAAAAAGAACCATATCTATCTTTTTTATATTTTGGTTCAAATTTTTAGTTTTCTAAAAATACTTATTTCTCATAGAATTCTGAAATCATGTACATTTGTTATTATGTCACCCAATATTTGTTGAACTACTGTTGTGTGTCTAGCTTTTGATTAGCATCTGAGGGTGGATAGGTGTATAAGACAGCCCCTGAAGATATATGGAAATATTTGTAGTAAATTGTTTAAGTAATACGATAGATAATGTACACAGAATACTTGGGAAGTGTGAGATTTTTATAACTGTTTACTGCAAAAGATGAGAAAATTCCACAGATATGGTTAACACTTAAACTTGGAATTTCAAGAGACTCATGGGGAATGGAAGGTGGTGGTGGGTAAGAGTAGAACATGTGAGGAACAATCAACATTAGGGGCTTAGGAGGAGAGGAGAAAAGGGTAAGGTGCAAGTATCTATCTATTTAGCAAATAGTTTATTGATACCAGGCATTCTTCCTAAGCCCTGGAAATATAGCAGTGAATGAACCTGGGAACAAAATCCACCTTGGTGAAGCTTACATTCTAGTAGACATACATTGATTGTCTGTGAAGAGACCTGAATGCTATTCGAAGGAGGTTGATCTAATCGAAACTTAGAACCCGCTGGGGTTTCATTAAGCTTGTGAGTGTCATGATGGGATCCTCATATAACAACAATAATTTGGTGGCATTTTAATAGATGAATTATGAGGAGTGATAAAATATGAAATAATATTAAATGAGTATGGAACAAAATTAAAGCAGAGATAGGAGATGCAGAGAAGGGAATACAACAGGTGTCTAAAAGGTAGAAATTGTAAGATTTGGGGACTGATTAGGCTTACGGGATATCTCACATAAGACTTTAAACAAATATGGATTTGATACTTTTAACTTATGTGATTGAGACTTTCAAATTTATTGTGTATGCACGTGTATGTATGTGTAAGTAGCTCCTATTCCTTTTTTTTTTTTTAAGATTTTATTAAAAAAAAAAGATTTTATTTTTAAGTAATCTGTATATCCAACATGGGGCTTGAACTTACATCCCTGAGGTCAAGAGTCACACCTTCTACTGACTGAGCCAGCCAGGCACCCCTCCTATTTCTTGAATTCCCAGCAAAGATAATAAAGAAAATTCAGATTTGGGTGAATACAGAGGATGGAGGAAAGATGAACCATAATGCTGAAATTCTGATTTATGTGAAAACTGCAGTTCAGGAGAAATGCCTGAACCGAAGCTATCTGGGGTCATCTAATGTGTGTAGTAGTTGATAGGTTGGAGCTAGAGGTCCTGTGAAGAAGAGGCGAAGAAGAGATTTTTAAAAACCAGATACTTAGATGAAGTCATCAGAGACTGCTTATTATTTATTTGTTTGTTTGTTTGCTTTTATGAAGCCCCATTGAGCTGTCAACATTACAGTGTTGAACTTGTCTGGTTATTAGGCCACAGATTTATGGTTGGAACATACTGTATTTCTAAACACAAACAATATTTGGGTGTATCCCAAATTGTTTTTCATATACATGAAGTATGAGAAGATTCTCTCAAATCTGTTTTTTGCTCCAGAAACTTTTGTTGCACAAATGGTCATATTCTGAATTCACTAGGATATCTCACTTTTTAAATCAGCCAATCAATCAATCAATCAATATTATAATTGTTTATTATGTGCCCGATACCAGACTAGATGCTGGAGTACCCCTCCACCTCACCTATCCATCTATCACATTTGAGAACTGCTCAGAAATCAACCTTGGAATCGATGGTCTGATGCCTAGATAGATCTGTTTCTGTGTTAAACGAGCCTTGGAAATTGTGTACAATTTCATCTTCAGGTTGTACTCTGTTTGGCACTGAGAATTTAGCTTTTTGAAAGAATAAGTTATAAGCCAATCTGGCAGTCGAGTAGAGGACAATATTATGGTTAGGATTTTCAATAGTTTCCCCAGAAAACAGGATTGATGTTTCCATTATGACACAATGCCATAAATACAGCTATTTACTGCTGCCTGCTATGTTCTCTTTCCCTTATTCTTTGTCTATCTCTGCAAATTTTCTAGGCTAGACATTCAGTGGTGATCTGAGGGCCCATAATTTTGAGAATGATGCAGGGGCTGCCTCTCAGGGCATAAACATTTCATTCACTTGTGTGTCAATACACCAGCCTGTTGTAATTGCAGAGAGCAGTTTGTTCCTTTCCGTTTTTCTTGAGTGAAAACACCCAGCATGCCTAGAAACCTACCTCAGGGGATGCCTTTACTAAGGCAATTCCAGAAGGAGGGGGTTGTGATGCCTAGTTTCTGAAAGGAAATAATGGAGAGCAGTAGCCTGTACAACCTTCTGTTTCATATTATAAGCTATTCAGGAGTCAGATGTGTGGAAAAGACTAAGGAATAATACAATGTGAACTTGGTGAGTTTTAAACTTTCTCTGTGAATGTTATTTTGGTCATCCTATTTATTTTCTCACAGGGATCAAACACTTAAAAGAAATAGGTTTATGTGTCTGCCTTGGTGGAGAGAAATTAAGGGAGACTCCATGAAAAGTAGTATATTTAATCTCAAGTCAGTCTTTGTTGTGCGTGCATGTGTGCGTGCGTGTGTGTGTGTGTGTGTGTGAAGTAGCCCCAAGGAATACACTGCAGATGGTGAGGGATCATTCAAAACCCTTAGTAATCTAAAGGAAAGTCAAAGTTGTGGTATGCACGTACTACCAAAACTCGTACTTAACTAAATAGACAATAATGATAAATTGTAGGGTCATGGGGCTGCAAAATGTAGAGCCTTGGATGGCTACCCACCACCCTGTAATGTCTTCATTGACTTTTCTTTCTATAGTCTGTGTTCCCTTCATAGGGCCAAGCCAAAATATGTTTTGCTCTTGCCTTGATTTTTTACTTTTATAAGTTAATGTTTTCAGATTTTTAAATATCTTTTTTTTAGATTTTTTAAATGTTTATTTATTTTTGAGAGAGAGAGACACAGTGTGAGTGGGAGAGGAGCAGAGAGAGAGGGAGACACAGAATCTAAAGCAGGCTTCAGGCTCCGAGCTGTCAGCAGAGAACCCAATGTGGGGCTCGAACTCATGAACCCTAAGATCATGACTTCAGCTGAAGTCAGACACTTAACTGACTGAGTCACCCAGGTGCCCCTAGATTTTTAAATATCTTTATACCTGGACTTTGGTTTCTGTTTTATCTTCAGGGAATATGTATCATTTTTATAACTAGCTTAAAAGTTTTAGTGTGTCTCCTAACTTCTATTTTTTCCCCTTTATTTTTTTTCTTTTTTTTTCAACGTTTTATTTATTTTTGGGACAGAGAGAGACAGAGCATGAACGGGGGAGGGGCAGAGAGAGAGGGAGACATAGAATCGGAAACAGGCTCCAGGCTCTGAGCCATCAGCCCAGAGCCTGACGCGGGGCTCGAACTCATGGACCGCGAGATCGTGACCTGGCTGAAGTCGGACGCTTAACTGACTGCGCCACCCAGGCGCCCCTTCCCCTTTAATTTAAATGAAGTAATGATGATACTTTTTTTCATGAAGGCTAGTGACCTCCAAAATCAAAAGGATAAAAAAAATCCAAAGGATATGTACAGGGTTGCCAAGCATAGGATGGTGGGGAGTAAAAATGTAGGGATAAACCAATTTTACTCAAGTAGCAGTTGGGTTCTTCTGATTGGAATGCTCAGTTTCCTCTTTAGAGAAAAAAAAAATTGCTTTTCTCCTCTCTCCCACCGTTTCCTTCTTCTGTGTAGAATTAGAAAGTCTGGAGTGAATCTCGTTAATAAATTTTGGGAGACAAAGAAGGAATATGACTGATTAGTTTATTCAGTAGGTGTTTATTGAACTCTTACTACAAATCAGGCCCTGCACTACCATATGGCTTGGGAAAATCTTGCTTTTGGTGGTGGAAGGACATAAAGCTGGCTTGGGGTGTGCAGTGCCCCGAGGGTAGCATTTCAAACGTGCTGCTTCTGAATTGGAGAAAAGGATTAGGGGGAGAGGGAGTTACCTAGGATTCTTACATTAATCTGCTGGGATAATATTAAACGTATATACTGAGTAGGATAATGCAATTTATATTTGGAAAACTTCCAATCCTTTTTTAAATGCAAATTTTGGAGTGTAAAACCCTGCAGAATTAGAATAAAACAGTGGGGTGACATGAATGTAAAAGATTGAGGAACTTTGTGTTAATAGTGTACTTTGTATGTGTATAATGGGGAACAGTAGCCTATACAGCCTTCTGTTTCATATTATAAGGTATTCAGGAGTCACAACCCTCAATTCCTTTCCCTCTCTCTCTCTCTTCCTCTCTCTCTCCCTCTCCCTCCTTCCCTCCCTCTTTTTCTTTCTTTCTTTCTTTCTTTCTTTCTTTCT
>NW_024412420.1:8266448-8268672 GCF_014898765.1 Herpailurus yagouaroundi | reverse complement strand
TTTCTTTCTTTCTTTCTTTCTTTCTTTCTTTTCTTTCTTTCTTAATATTCCTTAAAAAGAGAATAAACCCCAAACCAACTTGAAATTCAAATCCATGAGTATAGTCAAAAAAAACCCAGTGAGCTAATTCCAACTTCTTTTTCCATCTCTAGTCCCAAATCCCAGCCAAAAAGGACCACTCTGTGCTCAGTACCATTTCTGGTTCTCTTTCTTCCCTCCCCTGCTTTCCTACAACACCCTTTGCTACTTTATATTCCCCAAGGACCCCTGAGCCTCCACACTCTTCCTGATAACTGCAGGCATTCCTGATAGTCTCCATTACTAATGCTCTGGGTAGAGATCCAGATTCTGAAACCCTTGGTAAAGCAGGTACATGCCAAGCATCAGAGTTCCATCTGTTCTGTCACCAGGAGACATTAATGTCACCATCATACAGTTAAGCAAGTTAAAGCTCTGAGAGGCAAGATAAGATGGTCCCTTCCAGGTTGCACACCAATCAACAATCATAATTAATGTCCTTTTTGTTCCAAAGGAACAAAAATATATATACACGTTGAAGTCAAAACAAGGGTCATGGGGTGCCTGGGTGGCTCAGTTAAGTGTCCTAGTCTTGATTTTGGCTCAGGTCATGATCTCATAGTTTGTGAGGTCGAGCCCCACGTTGGGCTTGTGCTGACAGTGCAGAGTCTGCTTGGGATTCTCTGTCTCCCTCTCTTTCTGCCCCTCCCCTCTCTCAAAAATAAATAAACAAACATTAAAAAAAACGAAACAAGGGTTGATGCAAGGATACAAACAATGTGACAGAATACTTTGCAAGAAATACAACAAGACCTAATAAGACAGTCTGTCTGTGGTCACTTCTCTTCTCCCTGTCTCCTGCTCCGCCTCTTATCCTCTGCCTTAATGTCTGTCAATAGTCCTCTCATATCTTTGCTTTCTTCTGCTTGCTTACTATATTCATTTCCCTGTACACTGGCTTTCTCTGCAACAATTCTAGTTTCTGTACCTTTCACCCTCAACCTGCCCTTAGCTCTGCTTCATCATAGCATTGCTTCTGGTCCTAAATCTAGCACTCTAAGTCCTAACGTTCTAAATTTACATTTTAGAGGTAAAATCTGATCATCTCACTCAGCCCAACCTGATCCCTGAGCCCAGAACCTATGGTCGTTGGGTGGGTTGTGGTCACAGAGTAGAAGTTGTCAAGCTAGGCTCATCATGTCATCCTGGACCGCTGCAGAGTATCATCTTAAAGAAGGGAACGTAGAGAGAAGGCAGGCATAGTAAGTACGGCAACAGAATCAGGTCAGCTCTCCTGATTTCAGTCCATGGCTCTTCCTACTCCATGGGCCAGAGGGGCTGTGTTTTAGTCATCTTTGGATTCCCACAATGTTTATAAAACACCTAGAGATTGCAGGCACTGATAAAATGTTGGTTGATATGATGACTTTGAAGCAAATTAGACTAACTAACATTGGTAGTTCATGGACATATCCTAACCTTTTCCATTCATGAATCAGCTTTCAGTTATGTGGCATTCAAGACCTGCTTAAGCCAAGCCCATAGACAGGGGCAGTGCGGAGAAGGGAGAGAGAGAGAAGGAGAGTTTTAAGAAAGTTGATCAGGTTCCATGAGCAGCACCCTGAGCTTGGAATGAAAAAAGAGTACAGAGAAATGGAAATCCATTCTGCCATCTGCCTAATGGCTATTTGTCATTCTTGCACAGCTGCCAGAGAAATCGGGATAAAAGCAAAGCAAACAAAACCTAAGGCAGAAAAATGCAGAGGAGAGACTCTCCCTTTGCCCTTTCCCCAAGACTACGTGGATCAAGACATAGCAGAGATTCGGAGGCTATGTCTATTCTCAGAGCCCCAGAGGCAGGGGACCAGTGAAGTAGATGTTGGGTAAGAATCTTCAGAACTCATCAGCTTTAGATATTCATGTACTATTTCCTCCCTTTAAAACAATCTGCATCTATAGTAAACATTCTTCCCTTAAGCCCTCTTATCGCAGTGCTTGTTTATTATAACTCAGGGACTAGAAAAGCAAATTTTCAGAGATTTTTTTTTTTTTTTTTTTTTTTTTTTTTTTTTTTTTTTTTTTTTTTTTTTTTTTTTTTTTTTTTTTTTTTTTTTTTTTTTTTTTTTTTTTTTTTTTTTTTTTTTTTTTTTTTTTTTTTTTTTTTTTTTTTTTTTTTTTTTTTTTTTTTTTTTTTTTTTTTTTTTTT
>NW_024412420.1:8222428-8266348 GCF_014898765.1 Herpailurus yagouaroundi | reverse complement strand
TTTTTTTTTTTTTTTTTTTTTTTTTTTTTTTTTTTTTTTTTTTTTTTTTTTTTTTTTTTTTTTTTTTTTTTTTTTTTTTTTTTTTTTTTTTTTTTTTTTTTTTTTTTTTTGCCCTTGCAGCTCAGGTTTTCTTCTTTCTTCCCTCCCCTTCCTTCACACTCTAGGCAATCCCCAAGAAAATTCAGCTAGTTTGCCAGTCTGGTCTGACTGTAACTTGGATTGGCAAGCACTGCAGAGTTGTAAGCACCATTGAATTTTTCCCCCTTCCTTTGAACCATTCCCTCTTCTATTTACTTATCTCCTCTTATGTTTACAATCCAGTAAGAGGTCACATAAATTTATTAAACTTCTCCCTCTTTTTTCTTTTCCTTTAAAAATGATGTTATTTAAAGTTTTTCTTTCAATTTCCTCTGATTTTCAGAATGGTTCCTCAGGGTTCTCATTATTTGGACCTCCCACTGACTTAATCTTCTCTAGAGCAGAGTGCTTGGAATTTCTTTGGCTTAAGCTGGCACATTAATCACTCTCTTAGCCTTCAAGGGTTGAGGGTGGAGCCTCTTTCAGTGGAGCTGCTGCCCCAGTTGCTACCATAGCAGCAAAGAAACCATATCTTGTCCCCTCTATGGAAAACAATCTGCCCCCTGCCAGCTGTCAGCTTTGTGGTCACAGAAGAGCAAGCCCCGTGGGAGTTTAGGGATATCAGAAGCACAAGGAGCAGCATCAGTGTGGACTCAGTGTGGAGACATTTCTTCAATAGCTTTTAATTCCAGGCCATGGCCAGGAAGGGACACGGAAGAGCCCGTTACCAGTCCCTCAGCACCTAGGCCTTCTCTACCCATGTATCTCCTGTGAATTAGCTGAGAAGCTTGCAGCATAATTGCTTTCCACATGCCTTCGATTTTTTTTTTAAGCTTTAAGTTTTAAATGTCTACTCCACTGTTTTCTGACCTCTTATCCGTTCTTTCCTCTTTCTTGGGCATAGATATGAACTTGGGTCCTCATTCGTACTAGCTGAATTTTTTTCTTCTTAGTAAGGCAGTGGTTTTTCCATTCTTTAGGGATGAGCTTACTTTAAGTAAAATATTCCTACTACAGAAGAAATTTCTTCTGTATGTTCCAAACTACTTCAAGTGTGTCTCTTATAAGCTTTGCTGATTTCAACTTTGAAGAAAGGGTTCAAGGAGTACTGATGCATAGGGGCACTTGTACCCCAATGTTCATAGCAGCACTCTCAACAATAGCCAAATTATGGAAAGAGCCTAAATGTCCATCAACTGATGAATGGATAAAGAAATTGTGGTTTATATACACTATGGAATACTACGTGGCAATGAGAAAAAATGAAATATGGCCTTTTGTAGCAACGTGGATGGAACTGGAGAGTGTGATGCTAAGTGAAATAAGCCATACAGAGAAAGACAGATACCATATGGTTTCACTCTTATGTGGATCCTGAGAAACTTAACAGGAACCCATGGGGGAGGGGAAGGAAAAAAAAAAAAAAAAAGAGGTTAGAGTGGGAGAGAGCCAAAGCATAAGAGACTGTTGAGAACTGAGAGCAAACTGAGGGTTGATGGGGGGTGGGAGGGAGGAGAGGGTGGGTGATGGGTATTGAGGAGGGCACCTTTTGGGATGAGCACTGGGTGTTGTATGGAAACCAATTTGACAATAAATTTCATATATAAATAAAAAAAAAGAAAAAAAAGGGTTCACTGTTTCATAATTTTTATAGAATTTTACATATATTATGGCATATATATTGCACATATAATGTATGTTCAACTAGTAATTATCAAATACATCAACATAGACTCATCTGTTTTGGTTTTGTGGATTTTTATGGATATACATCCCTGTTGGGCCATACAGAGCTCCATTACACTGTATCTCCTCAACAAATTAGGTACACATTTATGCCGAATCTGAGCATGACTTCACCATTCAAACCCCTGGTCTGCCTGGCTCCTCTCAGTCAACTCTTCTTTAATGATGACTGTATCTGTGATTAGAACCCTCCTAGCTCATGCACTCCCTTCATTTCTTTTTTTGTCCCTTATTCCTGCTGCTCAGCATCGTTTCCGACTGAGGATGGGCTTTCTTCACTATGCCTTTTGCAGTTGCCATAATACAAAGTTTCCTTAATGGAACTGGCCGTGCCATACCTTTCTTTTATATTTCTCTTCTTGTTGGGATTTTGGATCTTTTGCAAGCCTTGCTGCACCTCTGAAAGGAACCCTTAGACATTATCAGTGCTGCTTAATGTCACCAGCCCTACAGATGCAGATGATGCATACTGACAAATGAATATTGAACCTGGATCCGGCATAAGAGGAAAGCTTCTCACACCAAAGACCTATGCATCAGATGTCACATTATAAAATAAACCAGTATGTTTGATGGCTGCTTCTGTTTAGATATTTTCCTAGTTGCACTGCAGATCTTTTTTCAAAACTACAACATTATTAAATGTCGGTGGAGAGTAATGCGGTAGCTTTTATTGAACAAAAATTCCCCTGAATCTAAGCTGGAACCCCTTTTGCCAAAACCTCCCACTCTCACATTTTAATGGCTAGTCCTATACCAGTAAACCTCATGTCTACACCTTTGATCCTTTCCTTCCTGGACTGCAAGATCCTCTCTATTAGGGCTTACCACAGTTCATTGATTTCTAGCACCAATGTAATGTTCATATAGCAAATGAAGATTAAATAACTTAACTCTTTTCCTGTTCATTATGTTCCTCTGAATGTCCTGCTGTCATTCAAAATGCACTTTTATATATTCAAAGCAGTATTCACTGAGCAAATACAAAGACTAGGTATTTTTCTAGGCACTGGTCGAGGCACTAGACATAATCCTCACCCTCATTAAGTTTACATCTTAATAAAAACTTCAGTGAAATATATTATTATTCCTCAAAAATCAAATCAGTTAGTCAATGCCCGGGAATCCCTATATCTGTTAGTCTTCTTAATCCTTCAGCATTATGGTATCGCACATAGTATGTGTATATGTGTGTGTATCTCTCTCTGTATATAGAGAGAGAGATACACACACACACACAATTTAATCACATTTGTGATTACTTTTCCCTACACAGTTTAATATATGATTATCTACTTATTCTTGTCAAACATTCCTTTATAATATTTCTTGGATTGGTCTCTTACTTTGTATCCCAAGTTACTTCTTGATTGCCTCATTTCCTCCTTCCCAGCTGTCTTACAGTTATACTCCTCCTTGTCCTTCCCTATTTCCATCCAGTCTGCCGAACACTACCACTCTCTCTCAATCAAAGCTCTTCTGGCTCCAGATAACAAAATCCTATTCCGCGTAAAATAAGTAGGAGGGAAAATGATGTAATATAAAGATGCAGAGTAACCAAAGGTAAAAATTAGGAGTTAAGAAAGACTTAGAGCAGACACCAGAGTTTGGCAGAAACTGAATTTATTCTCTAGTTTTCTCCGGAAACCTACGATTTCTCATCTCTATTTCCTCTGTGTCTGTTTTATGTTCTTCCCCCTACCCTCCTTCCTTCTTTCCTCTTTTGTTCCCTGCCCTCTCTTCCTGTCTCTCCTCCCGCCCCTCCCTCTCGCCTCTCTGCCTTCTCTCCCAAGAGTGGCACATGCATGTGGCTCAGAAAAGTAACTGTACGCACTTGACTTCCCATGGTCTCAGTTGTCAAACAGAGACTAATCAAAATATCCTTAACTCCCATTTCCAAATTCCTTGGAGAGATGATGAGACCTGACACCCAGTCTATCTGTTCCCGCCCTTTTCAGATGAGGTATTCATTTCTAATATTTTGCCGAAATTGTGTTGAAGAATGAGTGGTGAAGCAGTGCTCAAGGTTTTATTGTATAAGTACATTTCTGGGGCCCACCATTGGATGCATGGGGCTAGTTTTCTCAGAGCAGGGATCCTGGGCTGGCCAGACACTGCAACTAGTGTCAACAACAGCTCTTTAGAATAAAGTCTTTGGGATTCCCATTCATAATTAATCAGACTGAATATACTTTTTTTTTCCCTCCATACTCCAAATTCTCTTCTAACTGATACTATCAGCCTTGTGCAACTGTTTCTCCCTGATCTGGAACCTCTTCTGCCAGGTGGAGTTTACCCGCTTGCTTACAGTTTTGTTATCCAGTAGGTTCTGTCAACTTTTCTTCTGTCGTATCTACTACATAAAATAAACAAAGCCAATACTGACCACAAAATTCCACGTTTGGTTTAATCTCTACTCTGGCACTTTCCCAGGTTCCTTTCTGCAGCTGCCTATGATTTGGTTTTAAGTATTCATTTTTCAGCAAATGACAAATGATAGTGTATTGGAAATTACTTCCAATTAACACTTAATTACAGGTACCTATAAATCGGGTTATTTTGTGAATTTATAAATCTACTTGCCAACTCCTTTAGGGTGCTTTCTCAGAGAACGTAGGACTGTAACAGGGCTCGTATGGTGATAAGTAACCCATATAAAAATGAAGATTTTTAAAATACTGAATACATACTGTGCCAGGGGATAGAGTAGACACTAAGTGAAAATAAGCTCAGGATGGTTTTGTCAGAATATTCTGTTAATCCATGGTCTTACCTGGGTTTGAACACTTACCATTTTAATTCAAAGTCCGCTGGTATCTGTCCACCTATGGAGTAGAAATTTTACTTTAAGGAAACAAATTCTTTGCAAGAATTTTAATCAATGGTCCATAAATTGAGTCAGTTAATGTGGTATTACAGTGTCTCCTTATCCATTTATTATTGTTCTTCTGTACCTTTCTTGGTATTCCTGTGTTAGTCATTAATTTGAACTGTATATACAAGAAACTAATAAGATAGCCTGCCTTTAACGACATTCTGTATTTCAGATTCCACTTGTTTAGACTGCCAGGGCAATTAATCTAAATAAATGTCTTTATTACATACTGCCCCCAGACTCAGGCCTCTCTTTGAGATTTCTGTGGCTCCACTGGAAGATCAATTATGAGACTTTTCTTCAATCAGCCTTATATTCATTACCTGTGGAAGGACAACATATATGCCCTGGGTTTGGAAACAGACCATGGGGCCTATTAAAAAAACAAAAACAAACAAAAGGATGCTCTATGGGAGCTTAGTCATTCTTTATTCTGAAAGGGGGAAAAAACAAAAACAAACCCAGAGAAAGACTCTTTAAAGATCCTTCTTTTGCATCCTGTTTGGGTAAGTGGATCACAAAACAGCATGTTTGATAAAGAGTATATGAAAGTCTTTAATATACAAGCATTGGTAATTATTATGCCTCTTGCATAAGTTAAACTCTATAGCACATTTAAAGAAAAAAAAAAAAAAGAAATACAAGATTCCAGTCCCTCATTCTCCAGAAATAGAGTATAAATAGAATAATGGCATGGGGTACCTGGGTGGGTCAGTCAGTTAAGCGTCTAACTCTTGATTTTGGCTCAGGTCATGATCTCATCATCATGAGATCTAGCCCCATGTCCAACTCTGCACTGGGTGTGGAGCCTGCTTAAGATTCTTCCTCTACTGCTCATTCTCTCTCTCTCTCTCTCTCTCTCTCAAAAAAAAAAAAAAAGAATAGTGAAAAACACAGTTATAACTAATTATATTTTTACTTCTGATTTAATACTGCATTTATTACTCTCACTCGGGGCTATGTTGTTTCTTTCAACCTCACCACAGCGAGAAATCCTGGACAGATCCCTGGCCAAGCACATCCCAGTTTAGGGCATGCAGAAAGCATTAGCTGTATCAGAATTCTTAACTTGGAACAAATTGTTTGGTTCTCTTGATAAAGGAATCAGGAGTATGGGTCATTGCCCTGCTCTTGTAGGAATAGGAAGAAACACATCTCTGGTAGGCAGCATGAGTCCACACAGACCCAGGCCTTACTTGGTGCCTAGGAATGAAATTATCTTTACCCCAAATATTGGCTATTCAACCCAGAATGGTGCACACTTATAATCTATGAAAAGTGAAACAATTGGATGTTTCCAAAATGGGAAGAGTTGGGTGCAGCACAGGGCTTTAGTATTTGCCTGTGTTGAGCTTGCTTCTTGGGCCTTTATAATATCTCATTTGATCCTCATAAGAGCACCACATTATAGATACAATTGTGCTCACATTAGAAGTGAGAAAATGAATTGTGAAAGGTTAAAGCATCCAAAGCCATGCAGCCAGAATATGTCAGGGGGGAAATGTGTTTGAATTCAGGTCTCCATAGTTCAAATCAGTAGGTGATGGTATTTAAATCACATACGCGACCACACACTCTTTACTGAACTGTATGTATTCAGAATGACAGAGAGAATGAAGACCAAGGATAAGAAACAGTCCTTCAAATATTGGGAACTTATTTGAAGCTGACTAATCCTTAAATATCTTCCTATTTCTTTCCCTTTTACTGGAATAAAACTCTTAAAAGAAGGCATGTAGCTAATTGTGTCAATTATATCACTGGCACGAAGTTTTGCATTTCATTCCAAGGTAAAATTACAAGTTCATATGTTCTTATTAGAATCACCTAATTCCTTAATTATTTCAGTGCTTTCCCTTTGGACCATGGAGATTTATATTGAAGTTTAAAATATGTTCTGTACTACATTGTGTTTCCCATCAATTCCTTTGTGATAAACACAGAGATGTGCTACCCATATCTCCCTCAAGAAGAAGTCACTGCCCAGCTCCATGGAGTGAACTCTGCCCTCAGTATAGGGAGGGAAGTGAGTTAGTTGTACAGGGAAATTTTGAGAAGTTAGTTATGGTTTTCCATTCACTCCAAGGGAGCACTCTCCCCATTCAGTCAGATATCAGGAAAGAGTAGAAATTTTCCAATGAAAAAATAAGGAGAAATTGTCAGGAGAGTTTGACTTTGAAAGCTCAATATAATTTTGAAAATGGTTTTTGGGACTTTTATGAGCCTAGGTCTCGGCTTAAGCCTCAGATAGAAGAATATCCTCCTGAAAATTTTTTCTGTCATGATTTCTGGCTTCAAAGACTGGATGGAACCCATGACCAGCATAGTACCCCATAAGGAGAGCATCAGCTACATTATGAATCTTTTCAAGGTCTAAACACTCCCTCTGTCTTGTGGTTGGAGAAGAGTAGACTTTCCTGACAGTTGCAGGGAGAGAAGCAAGCTTGCCAGGTGAAGAAGTTGAAAACCTTAAAGGGCCTTATATTCAGGCAGAATGCCCAGTTGTAGGTGCCAGTGTGGAAACTTGTGAGCTATGGGCCAGATGCCATTGTCCCAGCTCAGGACATCATCATGGGAGAACCTGAAAACTAAGGATCAGGTAGTCTCTGTGATAACACAGTATAACAGAGAGTATCAAGAAACAGAAAAGAAAGAAAACCTTAAATTTGTTGAGTTTAAATCCAAATCATTGGATAAACCTTCACACTGAGCTATGTATCAGGTAGTGACAAGACTGTATTCCTATCATACAAACTAAAGACTTAATATAGAAATAAATTTTTAAATTTTTCTGTATTTATGAAATATAAGTATTTCATAAATATAAATACATAAAACACATGAAATATATTTTTATACTTCAGATTGGAAGCTTATGAACATTATACCCACTGCGTTTGATTTTCTACTGTCTTCCTTGTTTTTTGTTTTGTTTTATTTTAAGGGAAATTAAAATAAATCTGAGAGTGAAAGAAAGATGTGCTGAAGAAGAGGTGGGAAAGGAGTTATAAAAGGCACCAAAGAGGAGGAGATGAGATCAACGTGGGAGAAAAAGCATTTGTTCTCCCAAAGATACTTGCTTTAAAGGGAAGATACAGGGGCACCTGGATGGCTCAGTCAGTTAAGCGTCCAACTCTTGATTTCAGTTCAGGTCATGATCTCGCAGGTTTGTGAGTTTGAGCCCCACATCAGGCTCTGTGCTGACAGTGGGGATCCTGCTTGGAATTTTCACTCTCTGCCTCTCTTTCTACCCCTACCTGGCTCATGCTCGCTCGCTCGCTCTTGCTCTCTCTCTCAAGATAAATAAATAAACTTAAAAACATAAAGGGAAGATACAGATGAATTCTTGTTTTACTTGGTCAGAAGGCAGTCTCCCAGCTGAAATGTCTGACATACTAGTTACTATTGGATGACAACCTGCATTTGTTACCGTTATCTGTCCACCAAGTTCCTTGGTGTTCTCCCCAGCTATCATCCATTTGTTGTTGTGGAGTATTCATCATGGGTAAGTTATATGTTCTGAGGGGTTGGGTCCAAGATAAGCTGAGGAAATATCATTAAAAAAAGAATGGGAAAGGAAGGGGGACTAAAGAGAGGGAGGGAGGGAAGAAATGAAGAAGGAAGGAAGGAAATATAGAGAAAAAAAGGAAGAAGGAGAAGTGACAACTTCCTAGGGCTGCTCATTTGGGAAAGTTATTTCTGAGAGAATCAGGAAATTGGCCAAAAGGCCTGTCTGAATCCTTTTTTTCCCCCCTTACCAAATCCTTTCTGTTCGTCCCCTTCCCTAATAGTGAGGGGTTCCACAGTGTCAGTTCAAAACTGTCTCTGAGACACAGTTTGGTAAAAATCAATACAGTTCAGTCAATCATATTTCAAGTCACCGAATAGCACATGTTCTCAGTGTAATAAAGGAAGTTTATCTTCTGAATGAGATGAGGCCGAAGGCCTGGGAGGAGACAAGAAGCACTAATGCACAGCACCGTTTAAACAAATCAATACACCGCTCTACCTTGAAAGCCACCAAACAAACAACTGATACCCAGCAGGCCCAGCAACTTAAGGCAGCTACCAGGCCAGCTATTTATTTCCATTCCTTGATACCTTTGGAACATCATTAGCAACAGGGAAGCATTAAGACAACAAGTGGGCTGGATTCACATCTGTCTGGGCAACTGTGAGAGATAATCTGTTTGGAACACCAGAGAGCTGCTTAGAATTTCACTTCTGCTGATGGCTCTACCCTGGACAGATTGACTGTAAACATTACCGCCAAAGGGGTTGCTTCAGCTCTGTCTCCATGGGAAAACTTTTATTTTCTATTTTTCCCTGAAGAGAACTAGCAGAGACTCATTTTGCATTCCGAATTCAGCCTTTGCTTTTCCAAGTCATTTATTCTTCTTCTCATGAAAAATGGGTTGCCACCAAAACAAAACTTACCAGACAGACACCACAAAGTGACAGACAAAATCGGATCTTAATACCTTCTTACGCGCACACTTAAATGTATTTTTTTTTTTTTGCTTCCCAAAATGATAAATGTTTTGGGTAAATAATCAAGCAAGGTCTCTTATTTTCTCTTTTGCTTTCAGAGTGTGTTGTCAAGCTTGGTAAATTTTTTAGCAGCTGTCAGAGTAAATTTATTACCAAAGATGTTTACATTCTTATGTAATGCAGAAGGGAAAGTCTTGGTGATGGGTTTTATTTCAGTCTTTGAAGACCAAATGTTTGGCATGATTAGGATGCAGAAACAGAGTTGACAATATGAAATCCCCCAACTGCCGTCTATTTTGCAGTAATGAATAAAAGCAGATTGTCCTAAATTACATCACTTGCAACCTCCCTTCAGTCACAAAACCAAGTACTGTAGACAGAGAAGAACTGGCTTATCTGGAGTTACAGATACATGTTTTTAAAGATTAAACATGCAGTAGATTTATCTTGGGGAAAAACATCAGACGATCATTTGGCCGCTGCTACAGTATGTAGTTTTAAAAATATATACAGAGACCAAAAAAAATGAGTAGAGTTCCTCAAGTTAATTTTTTAAAGAATAGAAGAAAGAAAAAAATGTGTCATTATTTTCAGAGACAATACTTACAGCTGCTCCCTTTGGCATCTGGGGAGGACCGTGTTCCCCTCCCCCCCTTATTATTGAGGCTGACAATGTTGGACATACTCAAAACTTGGATGACAGATTGATCAGTAAAATGTTGCATGGATTAAATGTCTTGGGGCTAAAACAATGTTGTGCATATAAAACCTATATAATGTGAGGCATATGCTCACATGGTCATAAATTTATAGATAGCCAATAAGTTTGTGTGTGCAAATGCTACAAAACTATACCACACATTGATAGATACATTGCCTTAAGAAATATTCAGTCTGAGTGTTTTCAAAAAGATAGGAATTTATTAAAAGTGAACATTAGAAGCAGCACACAAGGTGTATCTGGAATATCGCCAGACATTTATACTTTTAGAGAAAAAGGATTCAAAGACCACAAATATGGGAAAAACTCACCAAAGGGAACATAACCTTAAGGTAATGGACTGATGGTATAATAAATAGCTATGTCAAATGACATGTGTGAAATTTCTGTTGATCAATACAGTATATTAGTCTAGATCAGAGATCAGCAAACTGTGATCTGTGGACCAAATCCAGGCTACCACCTGTTTTGGTAAAGTTTTATTGGAGCCCAGTCATGTCTGTCCTTTTACATTTTCTTTATGGCTGCTTTAAAAACAGAGTTAAATAGTTTCTACAGAGATGGTATGGCCCACAAAGCAGAAAATATTTATAGCATGGTCACTTACAGAAAAAGTTTGACAGTCCCTGAACTTGGAAGCCAGTTTGGATAGATTCAAATCCTAGCTCAGACAGGTGACTGAAGACACGTTATTCAATTCATTTGTGCCTCAGTTTCCTCATTTTTGAAATGGGAATAACAATGGTGTCAACATGATAGATATTACAAACGTTAAATAATTGTATATTAGGACAGTTGCCTGCACATAGTAAGATGTAAATGATCTGATCAAGAGTTGGCATGCTGGTGCAGCAGTCACTGCCTGAAATAATTTACGGTATGATTCTTTCCCTCAATTTTAAATTTGAAAGATTGTATGGCCCTGTCTAGGACACTTGAGTAAGAGAAATCTTTAAGGTTAGGATTAATCACCTAGTGCATTGGTCAGAATCCAGAAAGGAAACAGAAACTATATTAGGTATTGATTCAATATAAGAGGTTGGGAAATTGAAACAGTGAAAAGGAAACACAATGGTAATATAAATAGTAACTGCGAGAGGCATCTATATCCTCCCCACCTTCCCCATGTTGGGGGAAATAAAGGGAAGAGGTTGAGATCATCAGAACCTAGAAGCTCGGAGACAAGGCAACACAAAGTTGAGAATTAGAGTCACCTTCTGGAACTGAGACTGGGGCCCCTGAGCCACTATTCACCTTATGCTGGGAACCCTGAGGGACCATAACGAGGCTTCTTCTGTCCATGCCAATAAATAAACTAGATATTGGAACCGTGTAAAACCATGTAAAGATTGTATTTTATTTTTTAATTTAATTTTTATTTTATTTATTTTAGAGAGAATGTGCACATGAGAGGGGCAGAAGGGGAGAGAGAGAGAGAGAGAGAGAGAATGAATGAATGAATGAATGAATGAATATCTTAAGCAGGCTCCACACTCAGCACGGAGCCTGAAGCAGGACTCAATCCCATGACCCTGGGATCGTGACCTGAGCTGAAATCAAGGGTCAGATGCTCAACCAACTGAGCATGGTGCCCAAGATTCTTTTTAAATAGAATCACCACATGAAAGTTGTCGGTTACTATTTAAGAATTCCAAAATCATGAATGAAATAAAGAATAAAAGATTTATTTCTAAAAAAGCCCAAATGTGAGTTTGACTTGCATATCTATATTAGATGTTCTTGGCTGAAACTGAGCATAGGAAAACCTAATTTTAGAGAGGGTGCCAGTTTTGGAAATGTGTTATGTAAACAGACTGGGAAGTGGGAGTTGGAAGAGAGAAGGGAGAGGAAGGATGGGAGGCAGTGTTTGGGCAAAGGAGGACTGTAGTTTTTGTTTTGTTTTCTCCAAAGAAGTTATAGAAACAAACAAAAAGTTTAAGGTGGAGATAGGCTTGGAAACTGGTAGAATGGAGCTTTTTGTGAAGTTTCCTTCTGCCAGGAAGAGAGAAGAAAAGAAAAGAGGCAGCCACCGACTTTAATCCCTATATAGGGAGGCAATAAATTCACAATTCTCTCCCTTCTTACATCCATCTTCCCTGTACCAGCCAGGACATTCCTAGGTCGTATCATCCATGAACAGCCGCATAAACTGTCCATGGAATTTTGTATATGATAATAAAGCCCTTCATATCTCTTTTCCTGGTTTTCTGTTTTCAGCTTCATTCCTATCACTGTCACCTTGCATTTTGGGTTATAGTAACCCTTACCTTCTCCTACTTCCCCATACACACCATGCTTGCTGGCTTCTTAGAATGACCTCTTCCTTCTTCTGTGGGTAGTTGCCTAAGTTGACTTCATATTGCAAGCCTCTGTTTTGGTTTTTCCTGAAGAATCTCTCTAAGCTTCCCCGCTGAGCGTAGTGTTCCTCCTCTACATTCCTATTATCTTATGTGTGTATTTCAATGTTGCGATTACAGTATGTTATTGTAATTATTGTTATGGCTGTCACCCTCATTAGAAATAGTTCATCAAGAGTAAGATTTGTGTTTTATTTACACTTAAGTCGCAAGCCAGATAGCAGGATGTTTGACACATGGTGAGTACTTATCAAATACTTGCTGGAAGACTAAAGAGATGATAGTCTTTTATTGTTCTCAATCAAATTTCTAAAATGGGTGGGAAGTTACATGATGGTCATGAGAAGATGCTGAGTATCTTGTTAAAAAAAAATTACTGGGGCACCTGGGTGTTTCAGTCGGTTGAGCGTCTGACTCTTGATTTCAGCTCAAGTCATGATCTCATGGTTCGTGAGTTTGAGCCCCGCATTGGGATCTGCACTGACAGTGTGGAGCCTGCTTGGGATGCTGTCTCCCTCTTTCTCTGCCCCTCCTTACCTCTCTCTCTCTCTCTCTCTCTCTCTCTCTCTCTCTCTCAAAATAAACAAAATAAATGACAAAAAAAATATTCACCACTCAGTATAGCCCAAAAGAGGCCATGTAGAAGAGATAAAGTGTAATGAATTAGGAAGCACATTTCTTCCAGAAGTTTCTGCTGTAGTGTCAGTAATTATTAAGGGAAGAAAAGTCTTGGGAGTTAATTCATATATTTATGCAACATTTAGGCTGTTGATGATAATAGTTTTCTAATTAACTCCTTTCTATCTCTCTCTCTCTCTTTTTATTCCTTTTGGGAATACCTGGGCTACAGATCCTGAAACAAACTTGAGCATTACCAGTTTAGTTCACTTAAGAGTGCCAGAAATGATAGGGTCTACAGAGCTGTAGTCTTGGAGCAAGCAATCCTTTAGTTGACTGGAGTAATTACAACTATTTACCTGTACTGCACCTTCTCCTACACCACCCAACAGAGAATATTTCACCAACAGTTTCATGAAAATTACGTTTCTTTGTTCATTTTTTATAAATATGGTCAAACAGAAGTTCTTCTGCTAAAGGTGGATGTGAGAAAGGATGGAATGTGGGAAGTCAAGTTTAGTATTTATCTACCTTTCCCAGGAACTGTGGTTGACACATTCATATATATTGTATCTAATTCTTGCAACGACATTTGATATATTATCATCTTATTGTAGAGATGCAGAAAGGGCACCTGGCTGGCTGTCAGTGGAATATGCGACTCTTGATCTCAGGGCTATAAGTTCGAGCTCTAGGTTAGGTATAGTGATTACTTGTAAGTAAATCAAATCATAAATACAATGTAAATAAAATCATAAAATCATAAAAAAATGGAGAAGCTGAGGCTAACAAAGTTGAAGTATTTTTGCCTAATGTATTCATGCATAATTAACCATTATAAAAGTTAGTAGCTTAAAACAACAATCATTTTTCCCTCTCATGGTTGTGTGGATCCTTACTTTGGCCTTGATTCTTCACCTAGCCTCCCCCTTGGTCAATCATGTAGCTGTAGGCCAATCATCTGATAGCTCAACTGGGGCTGGGTGGTCTGAGATGACCTCATTCACATGTGTAAAGATTGGGGATGAGGTAACCTTGTGTTTCCCATAAGCTAGCTTACTTTTGTCACATGACAATTGGGTTCTAAAAGCAGCAAGAGAGAAAGCAAGCCCACGTGCTCAAATACCATCTTTAAGGATCTCTTTGTGTGAAGTTTGCTAATGCCCAACTGATCAAAGCAAGTCCCATGGCCAAGCCCAGAGTCAATCTGGAAGGGGACGGGATATAGGGAAGCCGTCATTCATTGGAAGTTGTTACTATAAAAATCTCATACACTTAACACAAGATATAAACCCATGTTGGTCTGACTCTGAAATGTTTCCTCTATATCATTGCTGTCTGTATATCAATATGCTGTGGGGGCACCTGGGTGGCTCGGTTGAGTGCCTGACTCTCGATTTCAGCTCAGGTCATGATCCCAGTGTTGTGAGATCGAGCCCCATGTCGGGTTCTGCACTGACAGCTTGGAATTCTCGCTCTCCCTCTCTCTTTGCCTCTCTGCCTCTCTCTCTCTCTCTCTCTCTCTCTCTCTCTCTCTCTCTCTCAAAATAAATAAGCTTAAGAATAAAAACAACAACAACAAAAAACACTGCCTACCCTACTTCCAATTTACTCCCTGGTGCCCCTTTCAATTTTTCCCCTTCTTTGTGTTTTTATTCTTATTTTGTTCTGTTATTATTATAATAGTCTGGAACAAAGTTACAAGTTCATTGGTGTTTACTTAAAATAAATGGTACATACTGAACGTGTGAAGTTTGATGAAATTTGAGAACTTCATGAAGCCACCACCACGATCAAGGTACTAAACATTCCCCACAATCCCATCACCCACAGATGTTTCCTCCTGCTCCTTTGCTGTTCATCCTTACCTAATGTCCATTCCTAGATGGAAACTAGTTGTTTATTCTATCATTAAAACTTAGTTTATACCTTTCAGAAATTTATATAAATGGAAACATGTACTCTTCTGTGTCTTGCTTCCATCACTCTACATAATAGTTTTGATATTCATTCATGTTGTGGCATGGTTTTAGTTAGTTCACCTTATTGTGGAGCAGTATGTATACCGTATTTTCTGGATCCGTTTACCTGCCGATAGGCAGTTGGGTTGTTTGTAGTTGGGGGCCATTACAAATAAGGCTGTCGTGCCATTTTCTGTATACGACTTTATCTAAACCTCTATTCTCATTTCTCTTAAATCGAAACAGGTCAAATGAAAGTTCTGTTTAATTTTTTAAGAGACTTCAAACTATTTTCCAAAATGGTTGTACCAATTTTCAAGTCTACCATCTGTGCATTAGAATTTCAGCTGCTTCACATTCTTATGAGCACTTGGTATGGCCATCATTGTGGCTGTATTAGTATTTTGGAAGTGGTAGTTCACTGTGGTTTTATTTTGCCTTGTGTTGATGGCTAATAATGTTGAACATTTAATACATACTGTGTAGCACATATTATCTTGTTGGCAAGTGTTATAGAGAATTAAATTCAAGTCCATGAGCTCCTTGAAATATATCAATTTCCTTTTGATCTCTCATAATTCCTTTAAACTCAGCATAGACAATAAAATTCTAATTTTTCACATTTTAAAATACTGTTATTTGGATTTTATTTAAATGCATAATTAAAGGGATGCAAAAAGATAGTGAGTTCCATTATAAAAAAAAATGAACCAAAAAATATTGAGTTATGGTGTGTATGAAAAATGATCTTACTCTTTGGTGGTTTTCAGATAATTGAAAGTTGAAACCTGTAATTTCTTTAAGAGATTTATAGAAAAGACTGCCCTACCACACAATTATTTTTCTGTCATTTGCAGTCATACCTCTTTATCCACAGTTTCAGGTACCTGTGGTCAGTGGTGGTCCGGGAGCAGATGATCCCCCTGATGTCAGAAGTAGCTGACAGTAAGTCACAACAGCTACGTCTCACTTCATTTTAGCACATAGACATTTTATCATCTCACATCATCACAGGAAGGTGAATATATATTTACAGTATATTGTTGTAATTGTCCTATTTTATTATTAATTTCTTAATGTGCCTGATGTACACATTAAACTTTATCATAGACATATATGTATAGGAAAAAAACATAGGATACATAGGGTTTGATACTATCTATAGTTCCTGGGATTTACTGGGGGTCTTGGAATGTATTCCCCAGATAAAAGGGGCCTATTGTATATTATTCTACAAATCTTTATATTTTTAAGTGTTTATTTATTTATTTTTAAGGAAAAAAAAAAAAGAGTACAAGCAGGGGAGGGGCAGAGAGAGAGAGGGAGACACAGAATCCGAAGCAGGCTCTAGGTTCTCAGCTGGCAGCACAGAGAGCTTGACACAGGGCTCGAACTCACCAACTGTGAGATCATGACCTGAGCCAGAGTAGGACGCTTAACTGGCTGAGTCGCACAGGCGCCCCACAAATCTTTAAATTAAAGAGTAGATTCAAAAGGAGAGAAAAGCATAAAAGCATATTTTGGTATTGCAAGGTAGTAAATAATACAGTTCTTCTCTTCATATTTTCCTGGGACTATGGTGGGGGTGGAGAGATGGATAGATTTGGGAATTTTGAAAGACTTTAGGGGATAAATACTTTGCTGTTCACAGCATGGTCCTTAGAGCATTGCTGTCTCCTGGGAGATATTTGGGATACAGGATCTCAGTATCCCCCACTAACTCTACCAACTGGATCCAAATCAGCATTATGAGATTCTCAGAGGATCCATATCCACGTTAAAGATTGAGCAGCACTGCAGTCAACCCCTTGTCCCTCTGTTCAGAATGTAGGGAAGTCATCACATTTAACTGTTGTCTCGCAAGCTTCAGTGCTTAGGAAAAAATACAAACCAGACCTCAACCCTCCATCCTACACGGCAGGTGATTTGTCTTCTTTTCTATGGATTCAAGAAAGGCCAAGCAGAGAAGTTACTGTGAATAGTGCATTTTCAATTCATTTCACCCTGGAGCAGCTGGCTTCCCTCGCCTCAGCCTCACTTTGAAGCTCTGCATTTACACTTTGATGAATTAGCCATGTCACTTAGTGCTTATATCCAGAGTCCTCCCCAGATACCACTTCAAATGCCTGTTAATTTTGTTTCGATCCAGAATCCTACGTTTCAATGTTTATTCACCCCAGCTCTCCTAGGGCAACCCTCTCCTTCTTCCCTCCCACTTGTGTGATGTAGCAAAGTCACTCTTCAGCTTTTTATTAACTTCCCTTGTTTTTGTCTCTGGCCTCATTGCCTCACAGTCCTTTACATTAAACTGCTAAAGCAAGGAATTGATGTCTAGCTCATTCCATACTGCATTACCTCCCTTTATATTGTTGCTTGCTCTCCATCCTCGACACTTCTCACCTCTGTTTTGCCCTCTCAGCAGTTCTTGCTACCTTGTGGCATGTTCCCTCTTTCAGGTCATTAACATATAAAGTGGGAAAAAAATCGGCCTTGATACCGACCCTTGTGGTTTTCTGTTTCCCATTCTTCTAACTCCTAAATTGTTTCCACACCCAAATGCTCTTTTCATAACAAATAATCCAATTCTCCTTCTATCTAAGTATAGTATAAGAAGGGGTTGGACTCTGTTATTTCTAATGAGAAAAGCATGAGTTAGCTGGTCTTTTTGAGTTTAATGAAGTACACCCCATAGAAGATTGTACTTGGTCAATGTACTGGGAGAGCAGGACACCTAGCCAGCATAGCAGGAGAGAGGGCCAGAAAAGCCAGAGTGATTTGACTCCACTGCTTGTAATGAGAAGTGTTTATAAGGCATGCACGAATATTCTAAAATGACTAGGGTAAATCACCTGAGGAGTTCAAAAAGATAGATTGGGTTCCTCTTTTCCAAAACATAATTCTTATGCTATTATTTCCAAACCAATTACAAGTTCAGACTGGTGCATCACAAAGTTTCGTTGGATGTCTTTTGCCCTGTAGGAAATGGGCACATATAAGCAATGCCAGAGAGAAATAGCATGCATGACTCTATCACAAGGGTAAGGATATAGAAATGCCTAGGAAAACTTCCAGACTAAGAGAAGATAAGAGCTAGAATTCTGCCAATGAACTCTAACATTAGAATCGAATATTCGAGTCATACTTTATTTTCTTTGCTTTTATGCTTTTATGTTTTCAGAGGTTATACACTTACATATTCATATAAGAATTATATATAACCTGTGTTCTCACACATGTAAAGTTTGTGGTATCATGAGAACGGTGGAACAGACATACATATATAAGAGAAATAGCAAGCCTGGTTAATTTAGGAGTCTTTTTATTTTATCTTAATTTTAGAATAATCTTAAGAAGTAGGAGGAAGCAGAGGAGGAAAAGGACAATTTTTAGCCTTCAACATGGATCCGCTGTAATTTGTTTGCATAACTAGTATAGCTCACTACCCTGGACAAGATGTGACTAAGCAAAAGCCATAACATACATCCAAGTTAAACAAAAACATATACTTAGCTCAAGGAAGAAAAATTCTAATAAAGGTTTATTTGCTCATGCACGAGTTCTGGTCCTCACCAAATGTGGATAATGAAAGCAAGTGGTATATGATTCCACGTGAAAGACGTAATGGCTTGTTAGAATGAGCATAGATAGGTACATGTGGTTTTTTTTTAAACTTTAGCCATCATTAGGAAGTCCTCTGACCTTGGCAAAGTTACTTATATTTTCTAAGCCTCAGTTTCCTCCCCTGAAGAAGTGGAGTGATAGTCATATTTTTAAAGTATCGTTTGTAGGTTAAAAATAGATGAGAAAAACCAGCTGGCCCAGTGTCTCTGAAAGAAATGAGTGAATGGCAGTGGTATTTGTTTTCACTCTTGGTGTCATCATGAATTTTACTATACAAAAGAATGTTTAGAGCAGAGAGGAACTCTGAAAACTATGTAGTATAAATCCCTCATGTTCTCATAGAGGTAGATGCTGAGGATGGATGGGGTAAAGCGAATGAATGGTAAGAAGAGCATTGGTGTTCAATTACATGGATCTGGTCCCTAACACTATTTCCACCACACCATGTGAAAGGCATGTTGGCACGGCCCCATGACACTTAACATGGCAGAGATAGGAAGCCAACACCCATGACACATACACTCTAGACTCAGTCAATCTGGGGTCAAATCCCAACTCCATATCTTACTCGTTTTAGTCCTGGGAGGAAGGACGTCTAGCCTATTATATTGGGGTACTTCCCTTTTATTCCTAGTGCGTTGAGGGGTTTTACCATGAAAAAGATCAAACTTTTCTTCTGCATATTTTGAGACTCATGTAATTTTTGTCCTTTGTTCTGTTAATACAGTGTATCATATTAATTGATTTTTATATATTAAACCATTCTTGTTTTCCTTGCATCCTGTGGATAAATCCCACTTGGTCATGGTGTGTGATCCTTGTGATGTGCCCCTGAATTTAGTTTTCTAGCATGTTTTTAGGACTTTTGCATCTGTATTCATCTGGGATATCGTGGTTTTCTCCACTGGCTCTGTGCTGAGCTGAAGGAATGGAGAGGTGGGGATCTTTGGTGTCTGTCAGTCCAAACCACAATCTCTGTTCTTCTCCAGGTGTTTGGACTGCACCAAACCCATTAGAACTCCCAGACTGGTATTCCAGATGCCATTTCTTTGGACAGACTGAGAGGAATTGAGGCTTTGGAGTAATGGATCCACTTTTTCCTTTCCTGAGGGAGGCTGAAAACTGATATTTTTTCTGTTTGCACTTTGCCGAGCAGGGTTGTATGCAGATCTGTGTAATATACCAATCTGAACCATCATCTCTGTTCTACCCCAGGCAGCTAGACAGTGCTGGATTGATCAGAGCTTCAGGATTGGTAAAACGGATGCCAATTATGTGGGCAGTCATGAAGAAGTAGGGTGCTGGATACACGGGTCAACTCTTTCCCTCTCCAAGGAGTACCTCTAAACTGGGATTTTTCATCTGACCTCTCTTTGCTGAACGAGAAACTATGGCAGCTAGCAGACCAAACCATCTGTGTTCTCCTCTTGGTGGCTCTATTGTGTCAGTCTTGTCTGAACCCAGTGCTGGTGAGTCAGATACTAGTTCTTTATCAGCCCCAAGAGAAGCTGAGACACTAGATGCATGGATCAATTCTTTCCCTCCTTAGGGGAAAGCTGGGAGCTAGGATTTTTCATTTTCTTGCCTGTGCTGAGCAGAGGTGAGGATCTATGGTATCTACCAGCCCAAGGAGCTCTCTCTGTTTTCCCTAGGAGGATAGACTCTCCCAGACCCAACAGAGCTTCAGGATTGGAAAGACAGAAACCTCTTCAATAAAGTTGGGACACTGGACCACGAAACAACTCCTTTTCCTTCCTAGGTGAGTCTAGGAGCGAAGAGGTTTCTTTTTGTTCATATGGTGCTCTGCAGGGGCAGAAAGTCCAGCGACAGGGCACCCTGAGTCTCCCTCCCAGCTTTGGTGAATCTGTTTTCATGTTCTCCTGGATTGCGGGAGTCTTTCCGTTACTTTCTGGATTTCTGTCAAAGAAAATTTGTCCATGAATTGTTGCCAAATCTATGTGTTTGTTGGGGGAAGGAGGGTCCAGGGCTTTCTGCTCTGCTATCTTGCTAGTGCTATCCTCCTCTAGGTGTTCTACCAACCTGAAGACATATACGTTTGGACTGGAATTTCCTAGTTATTAAGTTTCTTCCTACATGAGTGTTTAAGTGTGTACATGGTTATAGGTATGTGTTTTATAATAACTTGTGCAGTGATAGACACACACAAAAAACTATGATTTATAGGCTTATTTTTTTGCCCAGGGTGTACTTAAAGATATTCCCTTTTGTAACTTGATTTGTTTATTACCTCAACACCATTTTGGAGACTATTTCCTTCCCCCTCAAATCTACACCCCATTTAAATCACATTCACATCAATGTTTTATACACAGTAGAATATTCAAGCAAAGATTCAGGCTGAGAATGCTATGCCTCACAGTAAATTGGGAATAAATTACCCATGTAGTTCATGCACATCGTGTGAGCATTAAATAAGGAAGCAAATTTATGGTAAAAAGGGAGCAACTGTGTATGGTTTAATGCTAAGTATATTCGATAGTATAACATGATGTTTGATTTTATTGGCCAGGAGACAATGCATACATTACAGGAGAATCTTCAATCAGAATTTTAATATCACACATTCTACAGATGTCACTTCATAAAGTCAAACATTTATATCTTGAGTCTAGAAGGGCTGGCATTTGTAGTATCAAAGAGGGCTGGAGTTACAGATGTTTTCCACTTTGTCCCTATACTTTTGTAAGCAAAGCTATGTATGAAATATGTGGATGAAAGTACATGATACTTTCATAAAGCTATTGACAGCCAATTTTAATGCAGGCTCATAAAAGTTAGCTGTTTCTGTATCAATATGAGCAAATCATTAGAATAGAACGTATCAATAAACTAATGGTATTTATTTATGTATTTATCCCCTTATGCTTAGTAACTTGAGTATTAATATTTTTCTAATTATAAAAGTAATATACATACCTTATAAAATTTTCAGGAGGTAACGAAATATATGACGTAACATTTCAGCTTGCCATTTGTCCTCCACTTTTATCTTTTTTAATTTTTTAAAAGTCAAAAAGAGACAGTGTGTGGGTGCATAAGCGGGAGTAGGGGAGGGACAGAAAGAAAGAGAGAGAGAGAATCCCAAGCAGGCCCTGTGCTGTCAGTGCAGAGCCCGATGTAGGGTTCGAGCTCATGAACTGTGAGGTTATGACCTGAGCCAAAATCAAGTATCCACGCTTAACCGACTGAGCCACCAACGTACCCCCTCCTCCGCTTTTAAAAAAGGAATTCCAGTCTGTGTGAAATTATGATTTGGTGTGTGGTTCCAAAGATGACAGACTCAGAGGATATACAATACTAGTAACCTTCATCAAAAGCAATAGAGGTGGTTACGGTGCCACAGCTAACAGATGGACTTAGTGAAACTGAATATACTTTCCCACCACTTCTCTTGCTGGAGAAAGAAAGAACATTTAATACTCTGCCACTGGGACGGTTACCTGATTGCAAATATTTATTCCTGAAACACCTAAATATTTTGCTGATTTCTAATTTTTTGATCGTTTGTGCTCCTGGGCTATCTACTCAGCAGTGTATGATTTCTCATTGATATCCATCAAGTGTCCATGACATAATACTTTGGGCAAATTAAAATGCTCTTACAGTGGTGTTGATGAACTTGTCCTGTATCCAACACATATCTCCATGAATTTCACATCCATTCAAAAGAAGCCATTGTAGTCTGACAGGATGAGCGGGGGGAATGTGCTGAACATTCCCCAGAGTGGAGACAGTGATAAATACAGTCTGTGTCATTTAGTACAGTTCCTAGAACATAGGTAGGGCCCTATAAATCTTGGTTTCTGCTCCCTTCTCTTATTTTCTTTCTTACATTCTTTAAGATCTAGTTCTCAGCACATAATATTTATTCTGCTCGTTGAAAGAAGAGGTTAAAACAGCTGATAAAGATGATAATGATGCCTCCCAAATGCTCGCCTCGTTGCCTGTGGCGGTAGTTTCCAGGTATGTCTTACACTATGTGTACATTGGTGCCCTCAGGCCAAAAAGAGGGTCAGTACAGATGAAAGCCTGCCTATACCCACCACTGCCCCTTTGCCAAGATTGTGTCAGAGTCAAGCAAAATGCATTTATTAGGTTATAAACTATAACTGGTATAGAATAAGGCTTTCAACAAAATGGAGGCACAATAAAACCTCAAGTTATTATATAGAATTTTTTTCTCCCTTTGATTGTTGTTCTCTGTCTTCTCCTATTTCTGGTATGAAAAGGTAAGTCTGAGATTCCTTCTCACATTGAAGAGGACACTGTCCTGGTAAGGCCTCGAATGAGAAACTCTCCTATAGGTAGGAGGGATAGCTTCTGTTTCTTCCTTAGATTCGTTTTTCTTAGACTCCCCTTTTCTGTTTTGGAGTAGAAAACCTAGGGGGAAAAGGATGAAAGTGTTAGCTTAAGGAGAAGAGGCCCCTGGGTCTGTATATTTACTTTTTCCAAAAAAAGAAAAAAAAAAAAAGGTATATCTGACTGCACAATTTAGCTTTGCTTATAGTCTAAGCAAAATGATTCCTTATTATTCCGTAGTGTCCCATCTAGTTCATCATACATACGCTAAGCAAAAGGCATGCCTTTGCATGGTACTCTTGTTGGTATAATTTCCTATTATGTTGTGCCAAGCATGGGTCCAAGCTAGATCACGGACTTGAAGATTTTTTCCTAGGTCTTTGCAGCAATGAATATAATAGCACAGAAACTGTTCCTTGGAGCAAAAGCTTTCCAAGCGGGCTTTTGCTGGCCCCTTGCTTTCCAGTGTGTAGATCTAGGTGAGGGGAGTTCTGGGTGGAACAGGCACTGAACCAATGGTTATTTCTCATGTGTCTGCAGTTAAGAGCTCACCCTGGAGTGGATCCTCCTCCTGTACATTCAAAATCTGTCCATGCTTTGACTGATGCTAGTCCCATGAAGCAGTTTGAAAGAATACCCTCTTCTAAAATAATTTTTTAAAAATGGAACATTTAGGGACGCCTGGGTGGCTCAGTCGGTTGAGTGTCTGACTTCGGCTCAGGTCATAATCTCTCAGTCTGTGAGTTTGAACCAACCCTACGTCAGGCTCTGTGCTGACAGCTCAGAGCCTGGAGCCTGCTTCGGATTCTGTCTCCCCGTCTCAGTTTGCCCCTCCCCGACTCATGCTCTGTCTCTCTCTCTCTCTCAAAAATAAATAAACATTAGAAAAAATAAAAAAGGAACATTTACTATGAATTTTCTTACTGCAGAAGTTGTGCACATTAATTTAAAAAATCAAAACACTGAGATAAGGAAAAAAGGATGAAATCTCTTCTGTATATCACCAGGATTTTTTTACAGACATATGCAAAGTAAATTGTAGCTACTTTTATTTTTATTGTTTGTTTAATAAAAGAGGATTACGTATGTCTGTTTCTGTTCATTCTGTGATGTCTATGAATATGCCAGGGAATTTATCAGTATTTGGACATGATCCATAATAGTCATTATCAAGTAATATTAAATGAGAAGTCTGTGACATTAAAACTTAAGTGATAATTTAACTATAGAATCTGATTATGTGAATTGTATTATTTTTTTAAAAGTTTAATTTGGAGAATCATGTCTTGGCAAAATATACCTTGATAGAAAATAGGTCTTATAATAAAATCCTTTTTATTTCCTATGGGGTTGCCAACATGGCTATTGAGAAGGTTGTGTGCATACATAGAAACATACAAATATATATGTGCACACTTTAGACAAATGAAGAACAAAAGACAGACCAACCATTCAGACTTAAGAGACAGTTTAACACCTGGAAACACTGCCTAAAATTTTATACACGGCTCCAAATATTTTTAAAACTTAAAATACAGTTTATATATAATGAAACATAGTATACTGTGTGTGTATTTGTGTTTGTGTTTCTGTGTGTGTGTGTGTGTGTGTGTGTGTGTGTGTGTGTGTATTTGGTATATTATGCTATTTTGACATCTTAAAAATAACATTCTGCCAGGAAGAGGTGGTCCCTCCCGGGGCTAACCATTACAGAGATAGCAAAGGGCCCAACCAGGGGCATGTTTTTGATGTGCAAACAAATCAATCCAGGATTGATTAGCCTACATAACCCAGGAGGCAATGTTCCTCTGAATTAATCACCCCAAGGCCAGGTGTCAGGCAACTAGGGACTACCCCAGTAGCCCAGAAGTAACCAATCCCAGACTGTTCACCCTGCCCTGCTTTGCCTTTCCCACAAAAATACTCCATAACGTCTGTGGTATAAACCTTCTTGCTCTTCTGCCTCCTGACCACCCAAGTATCTTTCCTAGTGGCCCTGCATGGTATGTCATGCCTCCTGTCTCTAGGACCTGTGAGTACATTAAATTCCGTTTATTGCTGAGTCTCCCCTCGATCTCCTCTTGTGGCTGCACCTGTGTGGCCATCTCATAAAATAAAAAAAAAAAAACAAAAACACAGAGATATTAAGAGTATAATTTCATCAGTTTCATAAACATATAAAGTGTCAGTTTCATACCACAATCAAGAATCGAATATTTCTGGGGCACCTGGGCGGCTCAGTCAGTTAAGCATCTGAGCATAAGTTCGTGAGCATGAGCCTTGCATCTGGTGACCCTGAGCCCCACTTCAGGTGAGCCCCACTTCTCCCTCTCTCTTTCCCCTCCCCCTGTCTATCTATACCTTGTGGGATTCTCTCTCTTCCTCTCTGTCTGCCCCTTGCTCATTTGCACCTTCTCAAAGAAAATAAAAAGGAGTATTTCCATTATTCTTTGTGTCTTCTGACAATCAGCCCTAGTCCCCCATTTTCAAAACAGCCACTGATCTGGTTTCCAATGTTGACCAGGGGGTTGTTTTGCTCATTCTAAACTTCATGTAAGTGGAGGTACTCTTTTGTGCCTGGATTCTTTCACTCAGCATGATGGTTTTGACGTTCATCTTTGCTCTGTGTGTAAAAGTAATTATTTCCTTTCCTTCTTATTAATGATTATTCTATTGTGTGTTTAGCATTCTCTTGTTGATGAACTCCTAGGTTAATTTCAGTATTTGACACTTATGAATAAAGGCACCATGGATATTTGTTTACAGGATTTTGTGCACGTGTTTTCCTCTCTCTTAAATAAATACCTAGAAGTGGAATACATGGGTCATGGGGAAGATAGATGCATTTTAAGAAACTGCTGAACGATTTTCCAAATTATTTGTGCCATTTTATACTCTTCTGCATGGTATGTGAGCTTTTGGCTATTCCACAATTTCTCCAACATTTGGTGTTCACACTCTTTTCTTGATGGGTAATAACATTCTTTTTCTTGATAATTCTAATGAATGCATAGTGGTATGTTCTTGTCATTTTAATTTTCATTTCCCTGATGACTAATGATTATTAATACTTTATATTAGCTTATTCAGCTATTTGTACATCTCATTTTATAAAGTGCCTGTTCAAATATTTTACCCATTATTTTGATATTTTATTTTTGACTTAGAAGACACACACACACACACACACACACACACACACACACACACACATAGATATTCTGGACACGTGACCTTCTGGAACTGTATGTGTTGATAAGATTTTCTTCCAGTATATGTCTTGCCTATTTTACAAAAACTATATTTTTTAAATTAAATAACTTTATTAAGATATGTTTAGCATATACTAAATGAATTTTATTTGTATAATTCTGTACATTTTGACAAATACATATACTCATGTAACCATTATAATAATCAAAGTATAGAATACTTTTATTACCCTAGAAAGGTCCTTTATGCCCCTCTACAGTCATTCATGTTCCCAATTCTGATCTCTAGGCAATCATTGATCTACTTCTGTCATTGTAGCATAGTTTTGAAAATTCTAGAATTTCATGTAAATGAAATCACACAATTATTGATGTCTGGCCCCTTTTTTCCAGTATATGTTATTGCATGTGTGAGGAGTTCTTTCTATTTATTGATGAATGATATACTATTGTGTGGATGTATGATAATTTGCATATCCATTCATCTGTCAATGAGTATTTGATTTGTTTCCAACTTGGAACTTTTACAAATAGAGGTGCTATGAACATGCATGTGTAATTCTTTTTTTGTGTGCATAGGTATTTTTATTTCTTCTAAGTAAATATAAGGAGTCAAATTTTGGATCAAATGGTAGATCCTTTTATATATTTCTACTGGCTTTATAAAGTATCTGTCTGATAATTTAAATATCTGGCCCATATCTGGATCTGGTTCTATTGACTATTTTCTTTCTTGGTTGTGGGTCACATCTTCATACTTTTTCTCATGTCTTACAATCTTTGAACCAATGCCAGCTTTGTGTATAAAAGAGCAGGAGAGGCTATGGTAAATAATATTTATATTCCAAAAGAACATACCTCTTCTGTGTCAAGCAGTGAATGTAGGGAGTTGTTTCAGTTTAGTCTGTGATCGAACTGGGCTTGGGATTTATTGATGCTAGTAGTAGATTCACCATAGGCTCTATATTAATTGAGGGTGGGATCTGAATCATTTCTTCAACAATGCTTAGGTTTTGATCACCAAGATAGTTTATATCAGTTGCCATGGCCTGATCTCAGATATCAGCCTGTCTCACTCACTGTGCCTCATGGGTGTCTCAAGTTTCCTGCTCAGTCACCAGCTACAATGCTAGCTGCTTCCTAGCACTCATTGTAAGTTTCTAAGTACTCATGGTATATCTCTTGGCTCTCTGTTCTTGTCTTAGATGTCAGCAGGCCCTTGGTATCTATTCCTCTGGGAATCTCTCTCAGATTTCCTGCCAGCTCCATCCAAGTGGTGAATGGCCATTGTCTGGTCTTCAGTGTGAGCTGGAGTACTTATAGGGTTTCCATTCTCTCCCCTTCACCCAGATTTTTGCTGACCCTATTCCATTATGCCTAAGAATGGCTAACAGCTATTATTTTTAAAAGAACAACTAAAAATTGTTGACAGTTTGATTAGAAGATATCTAAGTAGGGGTACCTGGGTAGCTCAATTGGTTAAGCGCCAAACTCTTGGTCTCAGCTCAGGACTTGAACTCAGGGTCATGAGTTCAAGCCCCATGTTGGGCTCTGTGCTAAGAGTGAAGCCTACTTCAAAAAAAAAAAAATCTAAGTAAATTATAGTATATAGAAATACTTCTCTAAAACAGAATGAAGAGGATCTTTACTGAAATGGAAAGAAGTTTATGTCATACTGTCAAGTATTAAATCCAGATTGCTCAAAAATATGTATATATATGTATGCATAAAGTATACAGACGTGTACAATGTCTATATCTACCTGTGAAGTGCACATTTCATGTATGCATGTGTGTATATTTTATTCATCCATATATGCATATTTGTGTGTGTGTGTAGATATGCACAGATATACGTGTGTGTGTGTGTGTGTGTGTGTGTGTATGTGTGTATGTGTACAACTCATAAAATGTACAAAGACAAAGGCCTGCATGAACAATAAATGTCAACCTTGGTTACTTTTGAGTAAAGGACTAGGGTTGAGGGTGGGTGAAGTGAAAGGAGTTTTAGTTTATATTATATGCTTCCCAGTATTAGCAGTTTTTTTAAACTATCAGAATATGTTGATTAGTAATGTCATCTCAAAAGTGAATGAAACGATGATGAAGACTTTACATTTAATGAATAGAAAGACATATGGCAAAATGGATTTATATAAAGCCCCAAGTATATTGCAAAAATTATAAACAAAGCAAGACTTTTTTTTTTCATGAAAGTTATGCTAAAACACCAAACAAACAAAACAAAACAAAAAAGGAGGCAGACATAGTTGGGCTGCTTTGAACAGATGGTGTGATGCTAAAGGTAGGTGAGAATGCACAATTATTTAGCTGCCAGTTTGCTTCTGACTTTTCTGCCAAAGAGAATAATTGCCTTACTTGGAGGGTAAAACAAAGATTTGGAATGAAGAAACTTAAGCTCAAGTTAGGAGAAAAGATCAGGGAGCCCCTGATTGCATCGAGTTTGTCACTTGTTCTGGGAACATGAGGTCACAGGTAACCAAAATGATGTGACCACTAAAATTCAAGAAATATTAAAAAAACAGAATGGAAAGAATTCAAACGTTTTTAAAAAGAACATCGAAAAGAAAGAGCTCAAACATTCAAAAGACAGGGAAAAGGCAGAGCTCGTAAGTATGGAAAAAATGAACTTAAAATTTACATTCAGCAGAATTTTAAGGCGTATCATTATAGCTGGCTGTTAGAATTTAAGTGTAAGTTGGTCAGAAACCAGAAGTGGTTCACTAAGCTTAGGAAACAACGTTCTAAAAAATTTACACATTTTCTCTAAAAAGTGTAGCTTGCTTCATTATGAGAGATACAGGCTTATAGTGATAAATGTTGCTTGATTTAAACTTACTGAATTTAAAATGTAAAGGCTCACTTAATGCCAGTAAGATTAAACAACTAAGGTTTGGAGGCCATAGCATACCAGACTATGGGTTTAGCACTTTTTTAAATATAGGATGAACTAGGCAACATATGACCTAACATCATTGACTGTAGTCAAACCCAAGAGTTGGAGATAGTAAAATATTGAATAACAATCTCAAACATGAAAATACCATTTCCCTGATAACAAGCTTCATGGGCTGAGAAGTTATCTAAAATATGAATGATCTGTGAAGTGCAGACTTTATTTTATACCTAATATTATTCTGCGCTAGAGGTTAATAAAAGCCTTGAAGTTTAACCTAAGACTTTACTTCAATATTTCATTAGAAAGATGACTTCCACACCAAATAGTATACGATCATGTAAAACTCTGATATTTTTGAGCTGTTACTTAGAGATAAATATATCAGAAAAAAAAACAGTTTATCAGGAATAATCATTTCAGTAATTACCTTTACTCCTACTGGAATAGTAGGATAGAATTAGATTATCAGTCTCTGTAACATTATATAGAAAATTGAACTGTTGTGATCTTCCATTACTAATGATTAGGCCTCATAAGCATTTGAGAATTTGTGTCTCTTGCTTATAAAAAATACTGAGATTTTGAGTGTAAGTCTCTATCAATTAGCTAAGCGACCTTGGGGAAATAATCACTTTTTCCCCCGAGTTTCATTTTACTGTTGTTACTCTACTAAACATGAAGGAGGTTAATGGGTGTTAAAATTTCTAGATATAATATGAATACAATAAATAACAATTTTCCCTCTTTCCTTTTGTTCCTTCCTTCCGTTATTTCACTATAAGAAAAGATTGAAAGAAAGAAAGAAAGAAAGAAAGAAAGAAAGAAAGAAAGAAAGAAAAGAGCTAGTATTGTTGGCAGTTCCTAGATGGCCCCTAGCGGTTTCACCTCCTAGTATACACACCATGTGTAATCTTCTTGTATAAATTGAGAAGGATCTGAGATTTTATCTTACTTGCAAATTAGCTTGCCAAAGTCTCATGAATGCTTGCAGAAGACATGAGACTCCTAGGTGAGAGACAAAGGATGGTGTGTTGCTTACAGCAATAGCATTAGGTAGAGTATAATAATTTGTGTACCTATTCCCTAAGATCCAATTCCTCCAGGGTGACATCTGTACATACAGTAAGATAACATTAAATGAGAGTAACCCTAACATTAAGAAAACTAGATCTTTTATAAATGCCAGTAAGCCTGCATAAACTTTTCCCCTGAGGGTGATATTATACTTATTGGATAGAAGAAACTTGCACTCTGCTCTCGAGGCAGACACCGTATCTTTTAAAGCTGTTGCTATATAAACGTATTTGAAAAGATCATGCAGAAGAATACAGAAATGTGAGATGCCCATGAAGCATTGTCTCCAGGATCCCTTCTTCTTGAGTGTGGGTTGGACTTGTTTCTCTTTTAAAAATTAGCATAAGGCTGAAATGCTGAGATCTCACTTTCAAGATTAAATTATACAGAGACTGTAGCTTCTGTTCTCAGTGATCTCTCTCACTATTTCTTGGCTCACTCACACTGGGAGAAGCCAAGTGTCCTGTCTTGAGGCAGCCCTGTGGAGAGACCAGCATGGCTAGGAGCAAAAACCGCATCAATGAGCTGAGAAGTGGGGCCCCCACCAGTTGAGCATTCACATGAGGCTGTAGTATTGATTGCAGCTTCATGAGACCTTAAAATAGAGCTATCCATATAGGTCACACCCAGCTTTCTGACCCACAGAAACTGTGGGGCAAGGAATGTTTATTGTTTTAAGCCATTAAATGGGAGGGTAATGTATTATGGAGCAATAGATAGCTAATACTTAGATAACTGCTCATAATTATTATTATTAACCCTGTAGTTTGCAATAAACAAAACACTTTCACTTTGATTACCAGTGAAGCTGAAATGTTTTTCATGTTTTCAACAGTTTGCATTTCCTCTGCAATTTGTTTCTTTACTCCTTTGACTACTGGGCAGTAGAATTTTCTAATGTATTAGTACATCTTTCTATATAGAGAGGATTAAACACATCTTTGTTTCATTTCTTGAAAAAGTTATTGGGTATATGTTTTTCAAATATAAATATATTAATTTCATGTCACCAAACCTTTTTGTTTGTATTTTTTTATCATTTATTTCATGGCCTAGAGACTACTTTTAAGTTAACTAAAAAAGTAAAAAGAAAACTCTCAAATCAGACATTAACAAAACAGGAAATCAACCAAGTGTGTGTTCATTTAAAAATATAACACTATAAATATTTTAGTTTTATTTTGTAACATATGCTTTCACATTTATTTGTAAAACTTTTGTAGTAGAGTTAAGGCCTTTGCTTTGAGACCGAGTTGGCTGATTGGGCTTATTCATTCTCTTTCTTGCATAAACCACACCCAAATGTATTCTCTTCGATTTCTGTTCTTGGTTTCTTATTAGAGAAGAGGGAATCAAAAGAAAATTCTGAAGTAAGTGTAGATTCACAGGTCTTTAAAACATCACTCCCTACCTAATATTTTATAATTGACTTGGTCAAAAGTTTGTTTTAGCTACTCTGTACAAATAATTGACCTTAACTTTATATATACTATAGCTCTCCTTTGCATTAATATTTCATTATGATAAGAAATAAACTGCCATACAAACATTTAAGAATAAATATAACCAATTCTTGAAAAAACATACAACCTCAGTTATGAAAAGGAAAAGAGTTCTAAAGAATATTTTGTCAGCTATAAGAATTCAGTGAGTCTGTTGCATGAGAATTAATTAAAAGATCTGAAAATATTAATATACATTTTAATGGTTAATTTATTACATATGGCTTTTCCATCCTTTATGAGCTGAGAAGTGGGGCCCCTTCTTGACATTATAAAGTAATGATCTAAATTTTCATATTATAGTATTCTATATATCAATCAATCATCAACTTTTATGTCTGCATCTTCAAAATATTTTTAGCATGTGAACATATTTTAACGCCCTCACTGCTCCAATACTTACAATGATACAAGACACTCTCATGTTTTCCCAGGATTATTGCCACAGCCTCTGACTAATCATGCCACTGTGATGTCGGCATCATTGTTAAACATACCAAAATATGTCATTTCTCTACTCAAAACCTCTTCATATATCTTAGAGTAAATCTCTCTTAAGGATATACATTATTTGACATTGTGTCCACTCCACTACGCTCTTGACCGTCTCTCTTACCAACCTGTCTCTTGCTTCTTCTTCTCCAGGAGCACTAGCATTCATTGATTTCTCACATCCCAAAGTGTGCTCTCACCTTTGAGTCTGTTCATTTATTGTTCTCTCTGAATGAATGCTGTCCCCCAGATATTGCTAAACAGACACCCTCATTTTTTCAGGTCACTCTTTGTAGCAGGATGAATAATTTCCCACACTTACCACCTACCATCTTGTGCAAAGATGCAAAGATGTTCATATCTTAATCCCCAGAATCTGTGAATACTTTACCTTCTCTGGTAAAATGGGCTCTGCTGGTGTCACTAAGAGTAGAGATAGGGGATTATCATAGATTAACCTGGCATGCCCAATTTAATCACAAGAGTTCTTAAGAGCCAGAGGATCGTAGAAGCTGACATGGCCACAGAAGCAGATGGACAGAGAAAGAGATTGGCAGATGCTATGCTGTCGACTTTGAAAAGTGGAAAATGGGTCTATGGGCAAAGGAATGTAGGTGACATCCAGAAGCTATAAAAGGCAAAGAAAAAGATTCTTTAGATTCCTGCTGACCCATTTTAGGACATCTGACCTCTAGAGCTGCAAAATAATAGATCTGTATTGTTTGAAACTCCACAACTTGTAGCATTTTGTTACAGGAGCAGTAGGAAACAAATACACAGTTAAATGTCATTTCAGCGAGGTGATTCTGCGTACTCTCTGTGGGAGAGCATCCCTCACCAATCCAACTAGTGCTTTCTATTTGATTTATATCTCATTTTATTTTTCTCCAGAGAAGTGATTCCCCCCACATACTCTATAAGTGCTTATTGCTTTTTGTTTGTTTTACCTTGCAGGCAGGAATTTATTTTTCTTTCTTTGCTTTATTCTCAGTGTTAGCACAAGGCCTGGTTGATACTAGATATTTAATAAATAGTGGATGAATATTATTACCAGAGTAGTTTTGTGGATAAAAAAACCAAAGTTCTGAGAGTTCTGTGAAGTTATACAAATGACATATGCAGATTTGGGTCCTTGGCCTTCTTATTTAAAGCTTGGTTTTCTTTCACTACATAAAAGTTATTTAGTAATCCATGGCTAGTAAAATCTGAGCAGCCATATCATAAATGGTACATTCCTATATGAAACTATTTGAGAAAATGTGTTTTATCTAGCCACTGTCCCATTAAGTTCAAGTTTATCCTTCCTCAGGTGCCAGAAAGGATTTGAAGGGAAGAAAAAAACTATCCGCAACACTACTGTGACATTGACTCTGGGTGTTCTGATGAAATGCCTCCATGGTCTTTATGGGCAATTAACTGAAATGGAGAATTTCTGCTCAGTATAGGATAGGGACACGGTGTGGAGATGAGACAGCTGTATCTGCAGTGTGTTCTGACATGTCTTGGTGGAGTTATTACAGGAGCAGCCCTGGATAATCAAAGGAAGGTCATAGCACATCGGCCTGAATATTTTTTATGACACACTATCATCAGTCTTAAGTGAATGATCTCCCATCCAAGAGAAGCCTCACTCCCATCCAAGTTAGATTAGATTTATACTAGTGTATACTGGACAGAGAGGAAGAAAGAGAGGTAGAAATTAGCTAAGAAGATACATGGTGGAAAAAATTGTCACAGAGCACTGTGATATGAAAAAAGCAGTTTGTGAAGATGTAGCTAGCAAAGAGGTGACAAGATCATAACTGTTAAAAATCTCTGAAACATAAAAGTGGGGTGGAGAAAACTTCCCTCATGTGGGGGTCCTGCAAGAGTAGATGAATCTACAAAGCATGTTTGGGTAAAGAACTAATGTCTAAACCCACCTATGATGCTCAGCAGAATGCCAATTAAGTAGTATGTTTACCAAGAGTCACTTGTATTTATTCCTAAATCTGTATATGAATGTTTTACTTAATAAACAGTTTGGTTTAGAGGACAGTTTTAGACACAGGTAAAACTAGGTTAAAACTTAGGCTTCTATACTCCCTAGTTGTAGAATCAACGCTTTCTCACATCTATAATTGATATATTACTGCATACTCTAAAGTGTTGCTTAAATAATTAAATGAGATAAATACATGGCTAATTACCTAGCATGGTTTCCTATATATAAGAGATGGTCAGTGTTGCTTGTATCATTCAGGACACCAGTAGGAAACTCTGGATTTACTCAATACAGAGACTAAACAGAGTTCTATGAAGGGACAATAATAACAATAATAACAATACTACTACTACTACTAATAATAATAATAAAAGGTGTGCAGGGTTAAGGGATGGAGAAGCATCCATAAATTAGAAAAACGGATGCCATTATCACGCCTAGACTCTAGAAAGAGCTATAGGTTTGAGAAAGCCACTGCTCACAAGAAGTGGGCCTTAAGTGAAAGAACATAGTAACTGCCAACTCTCAGCACAACAGGAAGAAGGCAAGCTGCTAAATACTCTGGTCCCCCTCTCTCTCCTTTGCCTTTTGGATTTCCTGCCATGCCTCCCATTAGTCTAACCCAAATTGAAGTCAGCATGTGAAGGCGCCCAAGCCACAGAGATGTAAGCCTCATGGAGCATAGATCATGCTGGAAAAGTGAGTAGATTTAGAGAGGAAAAATGGAGAATATCCAGACTGTGTATCTGTTTGCTTTGTTTTAAAAGGGAATTTTTAAGAGAGATGTACCTACAAATAAAGCTATAAGCTAATGAAAAGACCAGATAATGCCTTGAACACAAGTCATGCTGTTAAGGAGGAGTTTATAATGAAGCAACTCTTACGGTTATAGAAACTTTGTACTAAGATGAATTTGAGTAAATAAAAACAAGCGGAAACCTCATGATCCTGTATTGCTCAGTCTCTTTCAGATACTTTAATATTATCTTAAAACAGAATGGCTAACATAGCCAGACATCTTGCACTGGATCTTTCCAGAGGCTTCTTCTTTATCTTTAGGGGGTAAAAATGGTGGAGGGCATAGAAGAGTATGTGTGTATGTGCATGTGTGTGTGTGGCCGGGAGGGGGTAGAGATAAGTCTCAGCTTGCTATCTTAGCAAACCCCTGTTGTTTTCCCATAGTTCTTGTTTATGGCATTTAATGTTCTCTGATAAGGACCCACATTACAATCCTGACCTAGAAAATAACAAGATGGCTAAAAGTGTCCAATTTCTACTTTAGTAACACTTTATGTCATGGCCACAAAAAAAAAAAAATAGTGAGGCCCATGCATGGACAGGGCTTTTGTCCTATATAAATATGGATAAAATTATTCTCCTTGACCTGGAATGCTAGATACCACAGTAATTATATCCAATAAAAAATCTTGACTTCACTAAAGTAGAACTATTTTCCAGGTTAACATAAATACATGTGGTTTTGTCATGTTCAGAGCACGAAACAAACAAACAAAAAGAACTTATTTTGCTCCCTTTCTGTGTATAAGGAACTCTGTCAATGCACGTAAGTTCTCACATATCTTTTACCTCCATCTAAGATTGTGTATTAGTCAAATGGTTTTAAGGATAATAAAGATGGGAGAGATTTAGTGATTTTTACAAAGTTAAAGTCACTCAGCTAGTTTTGGATGACACTGAGAGGAACAGTCATGTCTATCTGATTTCAAAGTCCTTGATCATCAACCACAGAATGCCTTCCAGATAGAAGGAAAGAAACAAACATTGCTAGCAAAGAGCAATTCATTCTTTTGGTAGCTTACAGTGACAGTATGAAGATAGTCTTTGTTTACCTAAAGGAATGTTATAAGCATGGACCCAGGTACTTGGTAGTATTTGCTGAATTGAAGAACTGTGAGGCATATTTCATAACTGACACAGAGCTAATTTATAGACTTAATTGGAAACAGTTTTACTTTTACTAAATTCAAAATGTGAAATTCTACTAGATGCCTACAGCATCAAAGCAACATTGGCATAAAATATGTTCTAATAATGCCACTTAGCTAGTACTGACAGGGAGTTCGGAAGTGTCTGTTACTGTTTGGGGCTTAAGGAGAAAAACAAAGAGTCTTCCCTCCAAAACAGCCCCCCCCCCCACTGTAGAATACAAATGCAGCTCATTCCAACTGGACAAAGGGTCAAAGAACAGTAACATCTCTCAGCCATTTCCCGAAGTGACAAAATCAGGAAGGTGTTCATTTTGAAACATATGGTGTATTTTGAAGCAGATTCATAGGAGTAAAGGTAGCACTTTTACATCTGCAAAATCAAAACCTACCTGTAGACATTGATATGTGTCCTGTTGTGAGCAAGCAACCTCTTAATTCGACGAGGTATGGGGAAAAGGCACCACCAAATTCATGAAAGATGAGCAGAATATTTGGGAAAAGAGGATTTCATGTGGGGCCATTAAAGTCTAGCTTCAGGACCTTCTGGGTTAGAATGTCATCATAGATCTCAGTGAATAGGAAATAGAAGTTGACATTGGATGCCTAGTTAATACCTATGATGTAATATATAATTATATGTAAAAATTACATAATTATTCAGAGCATTCTTAGGTTAGTGGACACACACGCACAGATATAAATACATATAACTATACAAATGAACACATATTCCTCAGAGAGTGAAAATTCAAAAATTCTTAATAACACTTAATAATTGTGCTGCTTTTAAAGCCCAGTGTGCTCTACCCTCCTAGATATTGTTACATATAAATAATTACCTTGACTTAATTAGGTTTATGTAACCACAACAGTTAAGATTAAAATGCCCAGAATAAACAAAGTCAAGGAATTCCTGCAAAAGTGCTTCTAAATCAGTACAATCACATGAGGAACTTGCAAAAACAGAGTTCATTCAATACCAAGGGTAAAATTCTTAACTTCAAGGAAAAAGAAAAGCTCTTTCACTTTTTAAGTGAGGCTACTGTTATCCTCACCCACCCATTTAAGGCATTTTCTATGTGTGTGTGTGTGTGTGTGTGTGTGTGTTTATCAGAATTAGAATTTAATGGAGCAAACTGATGAACCAAGCATCACTGTCACTCTAAGAAGAGCAAGAAAAAATGAGCTGAAATGTTAGAAGGAAGAAGACTGGTCATATATGAGAAATGACTGTCTTGAAACTCTTAAGAGCAATCATTTGCTTTAATCATCAATATAAAGAATTTAGACATTTGGGGCACCTGGGTTCCTCAGTCAGTTGAGCATCCAGCTCTTGATTTCGGCTCAAGTCATGATCCCACGGTCATGGGGTCGAACCCAGTGTCTGGCTTCATGCTGAGCATAGAGCCTGTTTAAGATTTTCTGTCTCTCCCCCTTTGCCTCTCTCCCCAACTTGTTCTCTCTCTCTCTCTTTCTCTTTCTCTCTCTCAAATAAAAATTGTTTAAGAAATTTAAAAAAAGTCCTTAAAAAAGACTTTAGACATTTAATGTTTTAGGGGACCCAAATCAAAGGTTATGCAAATGTAGCCCATGCTTTGTGGTATAATGTGGATTGATAATAGCAAATAACATTCTTAACCTTTCTTAGGATAAAACCCTCATGAAAACATTTAAAAAAATTTAAAGAAATATATAAAAAGGGGAGCCTGGGTGGCTCAGTCAGTTGAGCGTCCAACTTTGGCTTGGTCATGATCTCACAGTTTGTGATTTCGAGCCCCACATCAGGCTCTGTGCTGACAGCTCAGAGCCTGGAGCCTGCTTCGAATTCTGTGTCTCCTTCTCTCTCTGCTTCTCCCCCGCTCATGCTCTGTCTCTCTCTTTCCTTCAAAAATAAATAAAAACATTTTTAAAAATCTAAAAAAAAGAATAAAACTCTCAAATTCCTGTGATTATTTTTCTATTATTATTATTATTATTATTATTATTTTTGCAAGCTGTGATCTTAAGCCATTCCCTATCGTAGCAACAATGAAAGTTTAAAATGACTGGAAAACATAGATTTGCCATTGTTACTCAATAACTCAAAGAAAGCCTTATATGAAAATCTTACTGTGCCACAGTGGTTAGCAAACATTTATGACAAAATTTAATTCAGGAAAAAGAATATGCTTATAAACCACACTTTATTTTAAAAGTTACACTCCTTTCATTATCAAACAAACTATAAGCATACTTAAGAATGATTTTTCCTGATCAGAGAAGGGTTTTATTTTGAGCTACAATTTCAGAAACTACTTCGCTTGCATTTGCTGCAGCAAACATATAATTTTAATGACAATCCATAGAGCAAGTTTCGTGAGCAGTATTCCTTTGAAGCTTCCTCTTTTTGTCTTTAATTGACTGATGTTATGAGCTAGTAAATTGTTAACTATGGCTGGTCTCATGTGGCCTCTTGTATTTTGTAAAATGAACTTTTTCAAATGAATTAGGCGGCAGTACATTATACACAGAGAAGTAGTCTTCAGCTTATTTACAATTAAAGTAAAATGTTTTAGTTTTCTCATTTTAACATAGATTTCAATTTTATTTTGAAGACGGTTACCTTGATTGGTAACAAAGGTTAATCTCCATTGTGGTGGTCTATGAGTTATCTTTTCAACACAGGAACTGAGTCAATTTGATATTCATATCAAGAATATTGAGTCCTGACACGTATCTCCATAAATAAAAATCAGTTGCCAATGGATCATACAATTAAGTGTAAAACATTACACACACACACACACACACACACACACGTTAATATTGTAGAAGAAAACATGAAAAAGCATGTTTGTGATCTACAACACAAAAAGTGCTACTCCTGAAACAATACCAAATAAATGATACATTAAAATTAGGACATCTGTCTATCAACAAATACACTGAGAGACTAGAAAAGCGAGCCACAGAGTGGAGAATCCAGAACATATAAGTAACTTCAACTCATTTTTTAAAAAAATATGCAACTCAGTACAAAAGAAGGGGAAATACCTGTGTTTGATACTTTATGAAAGACAATATCCATAGACAATTAACATGAAACATAACCAACTATAATATCAAGGAAAAAAATTAACAGCAGTAGAGTTACTATTCTCTAGATTGAGGGGCTAAGGCAAAACATCATCGCAGTGGTCACCACGTTTGTATGACACCAATCAAATTTAATACAAAAAGTTAACAATATTTCAATGCTACCACATACTTACAAAAATTTGTACAATGAAAAAAGTAGAAAATATCAAGTGCCAGGAAGTATATACAATACTTGCAGTTCTCATATATTGATGGTGGGAGTGAAAATTAAGTACAGATATTATATAGTAATTTTTACCAGTGTCTAGTAAAGCTGAAGGTAGAATTGCACATAGAAACAAATTCACCACTAAGTGTATAACTAAGAGAAATGAATGTATATGTTCTTTGTAAGAGAAGAGCAAGAAGGATCATGGCTGTACTGTTTGTACAAGCCAAAACCAGACAAAATCCAAATGCCCATTAAAAATGAAATGGATGAATAAAATATGGTATTGTAACAATGCAATGTGCATGTGCAAAACATATTTAAAATATATATGAACATGTGTTTGCAATGAGAAAGACTTATTTAAACATTAAAAAAAATTTTTTTTGTTTATTTTTGAAAGAGAGAGAGACAGAATGTGAATGGGGAGGAGCACAGAGAGAGGGAGATACAGAATCCAAAGCAGGCTCCAGGCTCTGAGCTGTCAGCACAGAGCCTGACGCAGAGCTCGAACTCGAGAACTAGGAGATCATGACCTGAGCCAAAGTCTTATGCCCAACCGTCTGAGCCACCCAGGCACCCTGAGAAAGACTTAATTGTTGATACAATGAATAACAAACATATCACAGCATAATATCTAGCAAAAGAAGCCACGGAAATAAAAGATTTTGTCATAGATGAAGTTTGAAGCTCTACATGAACTGATCCTGAGATCTATTAACCCTGAACAGACACAAGAATTTCTGACATGTAGTCAAAAAGCTGCCAGCACAACATTCACTATTCTAAAATCACCAGAAGTAGACAGTAGTAAGTCACAGAATGAACATGGAGGTAAACAGGATTCACAAAATCAAATCAATAAAAGCTAGAAAATGTGGCATTATCAAATATTTGAACATCACCAACATCACCAAAGTGATCATAAAAGAATTAGTACTAAGGAAAAAATTAAAATAAGCAGTAAACATTATAAAATGCACAAATAATAGAAGAATGAATCAGCTAATGACTTAGAAACTAAAGATTAAAAATTAGGTTTTTAAAACCACAACTGCAGTAAGAACAAACTCAGCATCGAATAACATGAAAGAAACAATTAGAGAGCAAATTACTCAGAGTAGTAATCAAGCCAAGACCAAGAACGGAATACACAATGTCTAAACAATGTTACATTTGGGCAAATTTCAGAGGTAAAGTAGAGAGAATGTGTCCTCCAGTCTCTAATAGGATTCTAAAAGGAGGAGCCATAAAAATTGGGTAAGGAATAATCCAATATTTAAAAAAAAATACTTCTCATAGCTGAAGAAATATAGGAGGATCCATGCTGAAAGATTCCCACAATGTAACCATGGAGATAAACTTTAAAACAAAGAAAACCATAAACAACCCAAATGTCTCAATAGATACATTATGATGAAATTTCATTATGCCAACATAAAAGACATCTAAAAAATATCCAGAAAGGAAAAGAACTCAAGCTATTTATAAAGGGATGAGAAACAAATTAACAATATCAAGTGCTGGAAAGCAGTATAGAATATATTGTCAAAGTTCTGAGAGAAAGTGTTTAAACAATGAAATTCTACACAATACTAGCTTTCAAATGGGAGAAAAGAATAACACATTTACATGCAAAGACTCAGAAATGTTATGACCAGGGACACATTCTGGAAGAATTACTTAAAGTGCATTTTCAAAAAACAAACTATGATTCCACAGAAACAGGAAAGGTGAAATCATGGGGTATATTTATAAACAAAAAATCAGTAAGACATGTTAAACTGTAGCTACTTTTTCATGTAAAGTGTGTGTGTTTTTTTTTTAAGAGGATTGCTATAAAGCTCTATAGAAAAGTGTTTTAATTTTTTCAGTAAATAATAAACCCTCATTGTCCAATGAGCAAAGGAAAATGAAATAAACAGGCAATTTACCCAAGAAAATATAGAGAACATGTATAAATAATATGCAAAAAAAAAAAAAAAAAAGACAGGATTTAACTGCAGTAGTCATCAGGGAAATAGTAGTAAAAGACATCAGTGGTTTCCTATGTGTTGCTTTTCAGTTGGGTCAAATGGATAATTGATAATAACTTTAGGGAAGCTGCACAGGAAATAGCATTCTTATCCATGATTTTTATAAATGAAAATAACAGCTTCTTATTGGTAGAAATCTACCAATCTACCAGATCTACCCTAAACAAAAATCACATATCCTAAAATCTATAAATCACACTGTTAATTAATCTGTTCTTAAGAAATGCTTGCATGTGGGAGTAAATATAATCCTGATATATATTCCTGATACACATTCAGGAAGTGATACTGTAGCGTCACTTTAAATAGTTAATGATAGAAATAACCTGAATGTTTATCAACAGAGGAATTTTTAAATTTAATAATATATTCAGGCTATCTATTAGATTATGTTATCATTAAGAGGACTAGAGTAGATTTATATGTACTAATATAGATTAGCCTCTGCAACATTTGGACACTTAACTGCTGGATAGGGCTCATTCTAGAGATTGATCCAGTTTGTTGAAAATATTTAGAAAAGTATGTATGTGTGTGTGTGTGTGTGTGTGTGTGTGTGTGTGTGTGTGTAGTTATGTATTCACATAAATTTTCTAGAGAAGTACTCAAAAAATACTATTTGCAGTAATTAATTCTGGAAAAGCCTGGAGGTAGGATTTAAGAGGGGGTATTATTCTATTTTTCCATTTAGTTTGACTTTTGTAACAAGGAAGTATTTAAAGATGGACAATGGGAAAATGGAAGCAAAACACTTCTTGTGTCTGTCCATGGTTTTTCATTCATTTATTTGGGGAGGGAGGGATTGCCTTTATATTGCTTTATCCTCTCACCCCGCTTTATTTATTTATTTTTAATATCTTTAAAGTAATGTCCATACCCAGTGTGGGGCTCAAACTTAACAACCCTGAGATCAAGAGTCCTTTGCTTTACTGACTGAGCCGGCCAGGTGCCCTCTCCTGCCCCTCATTAATGGCAGATGTAGTCAGCATTTAATTCTCAAACTCTCAGACTCTTCCTGTTTATGTTTTTCTTTCGGTATTTCGGGTCAGAGTTCAGAAATCTCTTTGGTGGGGGTTCTTCCTTGCTTATCGCTTCCTAATCACCCCTCATCCTTCCATCACATTACTATTCTCTTGTTTTTCAAAACACTGATCTCTATCTAAAATTGTACTTTGTATGTTATTTACCTGTTTGCTTCAGACATCCCTAACACATTTAAAATGAATGCTCCGTGTGAGCAGACTGATGTTTTATTCCCACTGCTATAGCCCTTGTGGAAGTATTTGAGAAATATTAATAACTCTTTATGGGATAGATGAATTAGTGAATGTCGGTTTCAGTTTCCTCATCCTCATGAAGACATTTCTGAAATTAGATTTGGGGCAGTATCAAGAAGCTAAGCAGGCCGTTGGATGATTTGTCACCACTAACACTGACTCAGTGAGAATATAGCTCTGAGGAGCTTGGAAGATCATCATATGTTATTGACTTTGGCCACTAAAACCAATATGAAAGCAGAGTTCTGTAATATCTTCATTCAAATTGTTTGTGTTGTTTATTTTAACCACATTGTGAAGGAAAAATAATGTTATGTTCTTCCCAAATGAAAATAATAAAGCCCTCAGATCCCAGTTATTCTTTTCATATGTGAACAAATGTAAATGAAAGTTGGAAGTGCTTCAGTTCAATTAGGTCTATAATCCCCGGGGATGCAACACTCTCCTACATCTTGTCCAATACATGTTCCTGAGGATATAGTAATGCATTTTTTTTAATGGCAGCAGGATACAATTGTGGTAACTAGATGAAATAGTAATCCTAGTATCTCTGACTAATTTACTTCAGTAATATATTGAAATGTCCTAAAGCCAGATGTTCAGACTGCCAAATTGAACAGTGAAACTGCCTAATCTTTGACTTACAAGCCTCAAAAAACAAACCAGCTTTGCTTTTTTGTATGTTTGAGAAGTGAGGTGCATATTTCCAGTTGCCCCAATGTGTATTTATTCAAGAGTTTTATTATGCCTGTGCTAGATATTTTACAAAAACCTTACAGAAAATATAAGAGTAAAATGAAGGTCATTTCTTTAATAAAAGAAAACAAACATTGTCTTTTAATGATCATATCTTAGCAAGGAGAATCACAAGGGTCTAAATCAAGGAGCGGTATACAAGAAGCACTGAGAAAAAGCAGTTGTCTAAAGTCATACATAGAACATTGCCTGTAATGGAAGATGTAAATACTCACAGATTTAATGCCATTGTTTTGGCTCCGATAATATCTAAGAACTCATTCTGTCATGTATTGAAAAGCAGGTAAATCTTGGCTGGCTGGAATAAAATGGCTTAAAATACATGTAAATTAACCTTATGACTTGTCAGAGAGTATAACAGCATATATAATCATATCATTATCACAGACAACATTATATCCACATTTTATTCTTCTGCATTTCACATTGGTAGGGAAATAAATAATATAGGGTGAAGAGAGCTTCTTAGAGAAGCATTTCAGTGAAAATGTTAAGAATGACTACCAGAATCACTTCATAAGGAAATTCTCCTCTTACAGATTGTAGGCTCCTACCACTTGCACCATACATATATACATATATACATGTATGTATATGTATACATATGTATATATGTATATATGTATATGTATACATATGTATATA